>NC_045619.1:19090909-19393939 GCF_009829155.1 Mustela erminea
GGAAGTGAAAAATTAACTTCAACTAAGAGAAAATAGTTACAAACGACTAAAGGGAATCACATCTGGGCAGAAAACATTCTAAGATGGACTTGGGTTATTTTATTATACCAGAAAAAAGGGAAGTGCTTAGAAGTCTAATAGGGCATGTAAAAAAGACACAGAAGCTTGAACAGAATCCCTCCATTTTAGCATCAAAGGTTAAGGACTGTAATTAATTTTAAAACCGAATAAAAATTCATGAGTCCACAGCAATAAATACATGCATAAGGACAAAGATAAACAAAAAAAGATGTAATTTGCATCCTATCTTATAAATAACTATTATCCAAGCTCCTAAACTGGTAATGAAAGAGAAAGAATTGGGGCACCTGGGTGGCTCAGTGGCTTAAAGCCTCTGCCTTCTGCTCAGGTCATGATCCCAGGGTCCTGGGATTCAGCCCCACATCGGGCTCTCTGCTCAGCGGGGAGCCTGCTTTCTCCTCTCTCTCTGCCTTCCTCTCCACTTACTTGAGATCTCTGTCAATTAAATAAATAAAATCTTTTTAAAAAGAGAGAGAAAGAGAAAGTATTAAGTCATGACTCTGCCATTCTTAGGGAACTACTTCCCTACATAGCTTTATCTTATCAAGCTCTGCTTTACTGAGAAATGGCAGCTAATTAATGTAAAGACATGACAGAGTTAGAAACTCACCATTCTGCAAACACTAAAGAAATAACTGATTCAGACAAGGATCATGAACATATGTGTAAAACCACTGGGTGAAAAGTTGCTGCAAAACAGTATATTTATACAGTGTCACCCCACAGATTTCTGTTGACAGCAAAGGGAAAACTACATCTTTATCCTAGAGAGATCTGGCAATTTGGGACAACTTGAGTTTGTGTCTCTTAATACGATACCATCAGTTATGAAGTACTAAACTTGAATCTAAGCAAGCTATTGCATAAAACTTCCAGGTTACTGGAAATAGAAGAACAAGATAAATAATTCCAGGAGTACTTAAATACATAAATAAGAAGAGAAAAAGACTGAGGGGAATTCTCCTAGATTAAAAATCTAAAGAGATATAAAACCATTTGGAGGACAAATGGAGAAATCTGAATAGGGAAGACAGTAAGTGATATTAGGGAAAATTAAGTTTTCTTATATATGATAATGGTATTATGTTACTGCTTCTATCTTTGGGAAATGATATGCTAAAGAACTTTAGGGATTAAATACCATGATGTCAGAAACTTAACTTTCAAATACGGCACAAAAAATATTAAATGCAGATGTTCAAGCATGTTAGTAAGTCTAGGAAGTAGATGCACAGGTATTTATGAGGGCAGTGACAAATATATTTCTTAAAATGTGATCTTTGTGGCATGGGACTTATGGGAGAATCTGCCTTAGCAATATTTCCTTAAAAATGAAGGTGATTGTCAAACTGAATAAAGAAGATAGATTTTGATATGTTGAATGCAGTTTTACTGTTTTTCCAATACTCAAATTTTTATCTTGTCAATAGTGATTTTATTTACCATAGAAAATTCCATAAACATAACCCTCACAGTTATTAAGGGGTTACTATATTTAATTAGGTACCTAGCATAGCATTTTACTTAAGGTAAATTATATTAGACCAAACCTGTGGTTTGTTTTCTGTGGTTTGTTTGCACAACAAACTCTTATTATCACAATTTGTGATGCATCAGTTATCTACTTCAAAGGTGACAGAACAGAATTTTCAATTGTACATAACCTCCCAAGAATCATTCATTTAAAACCATAAGCGAATTTGCCAAATACAAAGATTCAAATAACTCTGGCAACTTAGACCTTCTAACTACTTTTCAAAGACTGATGAGTGATACTTATTTTTGCATAGTGCCTGTTATGTTGTCCCAAAACCTGGAAGGCACTGACTGCTAGGATCTCAGCAGTCTCTAATGCATTACTCTTTGCAAATATAGTTTTATTTAAACAAATTAAAAACTTTTAAAAATGAGAAAAAATAATAACTGTAATGTACAAATTCATGGTGATTTGAAGAGGATCAGTCCTGCTCACAATTTTTCAGTACCTTTTCATTATCCTGGTTGTGTTTACTCATTGGTGATGTTGGTACATAAAGATCAGTTTCATCAGTTACTACATACTGTCTCCCAGAAAGAAAATCGCGTAGCTGACTCTGTAGAAAACAAAGGAGGTTACTAATAAGGTGCTATGACAACTATTAAAAATATTTCACACCAAGCTATATATAATAACCCATTTCTCTATCATTATTTAAAAGTGATAGGGGTGCCTGGGTGGCTCAGTGGGTTAAAGCCTCTGCCTTCAGCTCAGGTCATGATCCCAGGGTCCTGGCATCCCCTCATCTGGCTCTCTGCTCATCAAGGAGCCTGCCTCCTCCTCTCTCTGTCTGCCTCTCTGCCTACTTGTGATCTCTGTCAAATAAATAAATAAATGAATCTAAAATAAAATAAAATAAAAGTAATAATGCTGGCTACTTACCCCCCCAAAAAATACAATATTTAGTCTTTTTAATTTTAAACTAATATCAGAATTTCCTTTAGTATAAGCCTGCCATTAAGTATAGGCTTCCATAGTACACATGTTCCCAGTCCACTCTTATCATTAACTAGACACACATACACTCCAAGTTTCATTGCTCACTACCATCTTTTCTTGGATAGGTACCTGCTCTCCAATTCATCTGTTTAATTATTACAGTCTTCGAATGGGCAAATTCTTCACTTGAATTATGAAGATGACATTCTTCAAATTTTTGCAACCCTCACAAATCCTTCCTTTAACTTAGCTGGTAAGTGATATCTTGTTGAGGATGAGATTCTTAGGTCACTGTCCTCTTCTTTCAGGACATGCTATTTCATTGTTGTTCTTTTTAAATAACTTGTTCTTTCCACCAGGAAACTTATAATATTTATCTTTATCCTTAAGAGTTTGGAAACTTTACCAGGATATGCTTAGGTATGTGTCTTTTCTCTTCAATACAGTCTGGAACTTCATAAACACTTAACAGACTCAGGGAAATTTTATTATAACAAATGTGGTTAGAATATTTTATTTAATCATGACCTCTTCTGCATCTCATCCTTTTTCTCCTCTGGAATTCCTATCATTTGTTATGTTAAATCCTCCAGATCCAACCTCCAAGTTTCTTAACTTTTCCTTCATAATTACTTCATCTTCATATTTTTCTCTCTGTGCCTTAAATATATATATTTTTAAAGATTGTTTTTTTAAAAGATTTTATTTGAGAGAGAAAGAGACAGAGTGAGAGAGATCAGGAGCAGCAGGGAGAGGGAGAAGCAAGCTTGCTTCTCCCTCTCCCTGCTGAGCAGAGAACCCAACATGGTACTCAATCCCAGAACCCCAGGATCATGACCTGAGCTGAAGGCAGACGCCTAACTGAGCCACCCAGCTGCCCCTCTGCTTTAAACATTTTTTGTATTTGACTTTCAGAACTCTGATTTGTGCCTGAATCCATCTGTTGCACTGGGAAGACTCTTTTTCCTCTTTTTTAAATCTAGAAAGTCTTAATGTTTAGGTGTATCCTTGAATTTCCTTGAGTACTTAACTACTTTTATGGATTCACCATTAAGAGCGCTATTCTGTTGGTCACATGTGCTCTGAGTTAACTCATCTTTCTGCAAGTGCTGGGACTCATTAAGTGGCTGCTGCTTTTCTTCATAGGCTAAGGCCCTGACTGTTGAGGTACCTGAAGTGAGGACAATTTTAAAAGTAATAAAAGTTTAAAATGTCTCTACTGTTTACAAAGTATCAGTGGAAAAATCAATAGGATGCCAGTCACCTCCTTAAACCAAGAGAAAGTCTTTTTGTGGTCTCTCAAGGATCACCAACAGTATACCCATCCATTCAGCTACTTCTTGGCTTCCTAAGTCAAAGAATCCTGGCACACTCAGATGGAATTTTTGACCTTCCCCAGAAAGTTCCCAGATTTCTGAGGGCTGCTAAGTTCTTCTTGAAATCTACCATTTCTTCTCCTCAGCCCAGGTCTCCAGTATCCCTCAGATTATTGTTCAGTTCATGAGAAAGCAAATTCTGTACCAACTGTCTCAACTTGGACTCCATTTAGAAATCGAGGTCTTATATGCTCCCAGATGTCCACAGGCCCTGCATGCATGTTCCCCAGGAGAGGAATTATAATGTGTGAAATACACTTATATGTATTCATACATTATAATTGTATGAAATACAATTATAATGTATGAAATAACTTGTTCAAGTTATCATGTTCCCAGAATATCCCTGTCTTACCTTTATCTTAATTCCTTGTAATTTCTGCCTTATTTAAGCTACTATAAATAAGAAACAAAGATACATAAGCATATGTATCTTTAAAGACACTTTTAGGAGCACTTGAGTGGTTTAATCAGCTAAGGATCCCACTCTTGGTATCAGCTCAGGTTATGGTTTCAAGGGTTGTTATCAAACCCCCATTGGACTCAGCGCTCAGTAGGGGGTCTGCTTGAAGAGTCTCTCCCTCTGCCCCTCCCCACTCTCTCTCTCTAATAAATCTTTTTAAAAGACACTTTCAGCATAAATTAGAATTATTTTAACGTATTTTTGAGGAAATCAATCTAAGTATCTGTTTTTCTTTTTTTTTTTTTTTTTTTGAATTTAGGGCCGCATCCCTTCCTTTTACTTATTTTTTTTTTTTTAAGATTTTGTTTATTTATTTGACAGAGCGAGTTCACAAGTAGGCAGAGAGGCAGGCAGAGAGAGAGAGAGAGGAGGAAGCAGGCTCCCTGCTGAGCAGAGAGCCCGATGCGGGACTCGATCCCAGGACCCTGAGATCATGACCTGAGCTGAAGGCAGAGGCTTAACCCACTGAGCCACCCAGGTGCCCCTAAGTATCTGTTTTTCTGCTCAGTTTTTCTTCACTGGAAATTTCCCTAGAGCAAATAAGTGTCAGAGATCAAATCTTCCATTTTAAGTGCAGAAAAATTTCAACTTCACATGCTATCATCTCAGCAGCTTCCACTCCCCTCCTGAAATTCTGCAGAACATGTTGATTTGGAGGCACAGAACTCCCTCCAAGGTAAACCTGTGTATCTCATACTACAGTTGATACACTTAAATGAAGAGGCTTATTAGAAGATTTATTAGACAGGGGGGCCTGGGTGGCTCAAAAAGCTGAAAAGCAACTGCCTTTCAGCTTAGGTCACAATCCTGGAGTCCCAGGATCCAGCCCTGCATTGGGCTCCCTGCTTAGCAGGGAGTCTTCTCCCTCTGACCCTCCCCCCTCCATGCTCGCTCGCTCTCTCTCTCTCCCTCTTACTCTCTCTCAAATAAACATATAAAATCTTTCAAATAAAAAAAAAGAAAACTTACAGAAAACTTAGACAGCAACAAAGGATAAGGTGAAAACAATGTGCCCAAAAACATCAGGCAGATTATACTCTTACTGGCTTATCAAAAAATTCTCTTTGTTGTTCCTACAATCCAATACTTATGTTGATTAGCCTCTCTAAATTAACTATATGAAAAATAGTCAAAAATCATCTCTACAAGCAAATAAAACATAGGTAGGAAGGAATGAAGAAAAACAATCTTCCCTCACAAGTATCTTTACCATAGTGTGCTTATGTATGTGTGTCTCAGAAAGTTACGACAGGGGGCACCTGGGTGGCTCAGTCAGTTAAGCATCTGCCTTTGGTTCAGATCATGATCCTGGGGTCCTGAGACTGAACCCCAAGTCGAGCCCTTGTTGAGCCCTGTGTTGGGCTATATGCTCAGCGAGGAGCCTGCTTCTCTCTCTCTCCTTCTGTCCCTCTGCCCCAACTCATGCTCTCTCTAGCTCTCTCTCTCAAATAAATAAATAAAATCTTAAAAAAAAAAAAAAGAAGAAGAAGAAGAAGTTACAACAGGGGAAAGGGTTCTATTATAGCCCAGTAGGCCAAGACCGCAAACTGCCTGCCAACATCCACTCTCCCCTTCTTCATCAGTAACAGAGATTTTGTTTTTATTCTGGCATGTTACCCAGAAAAAAAAAGGACTATATTCTCCATCTTCCCTAACATCTTGGTGTGGCCATGTGACTAAGCTTTGTGCAAGGACATGGAAGCAAAAGAGCTATGCCTCTTTAAAATGAAAGAAGAGTGCTGGGTTCCCTTACTACTTCCTGATGCAAGGAACGCTGATATGGAATCTGGAGTTCCAACAGCTAACTTGGACCACAAATGATCTTGAGGATAGAGGTCAAGAACTAAGATGAATAAGCAGAATGACAGAAAAATCCTAGGTATCTGATAACCACAGAGCCATCACATCAGTCCCATATGCTTACCTTAAGACTCCTTTTATAAAACAATGAAATAAAACTTCCATTTTCTTAAACCACTGTTAGAGGTTTCTATTACAAGGAGCCAAAACATGATTCCCAAGTTTCAGACAGAAATATTTATAAAATATTCTAATATCTTAGAAAATATAATAAACATTTTCTTCTAATTATATCTATAATTATTTAGTTATTACTACTATTTAATCACTACTTTATTGGTACTCAGTAATGTTAAGATAAATATACCTCAACACTTTAAAATAGATACATCCAAATATATTCTAAAAGTTTATTAATTCTAATGTAGATAAAACCAAACTATAAAGGATGGCATCCCATTAGTTTTAAAATTTATATTCAATAAAAAAATAAAGCAATGAATATGTGTATGCAAAAAAACCCAGGAACAGTATATTACCCCATGTTTACTGTATCATACTATCGTCACAAAATGATACCCCATCTCAATAATTAGTACTACTAATCCATAGAAAGAGTCATAGCAATCATTTATACAACATATGCCAAATGAACATATATACATCAAAACAAGAAAGTAAAATATAAAAGCAATCCTTGGCATGAATTCAAAAAGAAATCATAGGGCGCCTGGGTGGCTCAGTGGGTTAAGCCACTGCCTTCCGCTCAGGTCATGATCTCAGGGTCCTGGGGTCGAGTCCCACATCAGGCTCTCTGCTCAACAGGGAGCCTGCTTCCCTTCC
The DNA here is from genome assembly GCF_009829155.1 of Mustela erminea. Classification (NCBI taxonomy): domain Eukaryota; kingdom Metazoa; phylum Chordata; class Mammalia; order Carnivora; family Mustelidae; genus Mustela; species Mustela erminea. The sequence goes on from NC_045619.1 coordinate 19,097,949, forward strand.
TCTCTCTCTGCCTGCCTCTCGCCTGCTTGTGATCTCTCTCTGTCAAATAAATAAATAAAATCTTAAAAAAAAAAAAAAAAAGAAAGAAATCACACATTTGGGACTGATCCCTTTGTTAAAATTTTTTGATCTGGTAAGAAGCTGTTCTTATATTTCAACCAAATAACATAATTTCAGCAAAATTTACCACTGAAATATTTCTTTCCAGTAATAACTAACTTTCAGGTAGCTAAATTTTCCATTTCTAACATGATCTGAAAAGCAAAAGCACTATCAAGTTACTATAAATGTTGATACCATAGTTTAAAATAAAAATAAATCTAGCCAAATTTTCATTTAAGACAGAATTATTTTAAAAAATACTTACAGGGGATATGTTGGCATTATTTTCACAACTAGAAATCAAAACACTACATTTTTTATAAACATCAATCAGATCTACCATATTACTATTCTTTAAGAAATCATCGTAAGTCCTCCTAATGTCCTCATAATGGTCAATCACTTCTGTATTTTCAAATGGTAGGTTCAACTTCTCATGTAGAAAGTATTTCCAAGTCAATAAGACATCGCTGAGGGAAACTGTAAATTCTCCACTATGCTGAAAAGAGACAATGCCAAAAATGAAAAGATAAATTTAGGTACCAGAATATTCATTAATCTGTAATTGAGAAGGGAAATACAAATTGAGTTTTGTTATAGAAAAGTGTACATTGAATTCTTGTGGATTTGAAGATAACATCCAAGTTCAGCTATGGAATAATTTTTAAACCAGATAGAAAAGGATTTTGTTGGTTTTGTAAAATACAAACAACTATGGCAAGTTTGGGCATGATAAAATTAGCAAATATCTAGTCTTTCTTCATTAAATTTCTTCTCAAATTCAGGGTATGGGTGGGCAGTGATCTGTTCTTAAGTACTATTAATTGGGGAAAAATTTGATTCTGTTAATATTTAGCTCCTTTTAGCTCTTCTAATGCATTTTTAATCTCTTAATCAAAACTTTCAATGCCATAGTGAATTACTACATACCACACTTCCAACTGTTAGTCTTAAGACATGATCATAAAAACTAATTTTAAAAATCACATTTTATTTCATTACTGTTCCAGAAAAAGCAAAATAGCAGTGCTAAAACCTTGGGTCGGAGAAGAATTTTGATTCTTCCCTGTTCATGGACACACCAAACTATAAACAAGTGTTAAAAAGCCACAGTTTCTTTCTATAAGCTGTTGGATGTTCCTATTGAGGTAAAATTGTTCTTTTTTCTCTTCTTCAATATCAACATGATGTATTAGTCTGTAGACATGCTGAAGGTTTTTTTTAATTGATTGCATTCTGCTCCCAGATATTAATAATAGTGCCCTCCTAAAAAAAAAATGCCAGCCCTAATTCAGTAAAAAATTCTAACTACTCCTTTCCAATACAGCATGAGTAACAAATATCTTTAAGTATTCATATGTAATTTTGTAAAATGTATTATGTTGCTTTTTTCCACAATTAAGTTCCCTTAATATGTTAGTAGTTTCTGATAACACCAAGATCTTTCCATCATTTGCACTGAAAGATGGGTGGATATTTAGATAGAACTATAATTCACTGGAACTAAAATTGTAACATCATCTTTAGCCAACGAAGAATAATAAAAAGAACCAAAAAGAGTCAAGTAGGGGCGCCTGGGTGACTCAGTCAGTTAAGCGTCTGCCTTTGGCTCAGATCCTAGGGTCTTGGGATGGAACCCCATGTCTGGCTCCCTGTTCAGCAGGGAGCCTGCTTCTCCTTCTCCCTCTGCCACTCCCTTTGCTTGTGCTATCTCACTCTCTCAAATAAATAAATAAAACCTTGAAAAAAAAAAAAAGAGCTGAAAAATAAACTTTCTACTTAACTGACTCTTTTAAATTTACATTTCTTTTACAATAATCAGCTACATTTTCTAGTTACTATCTAAATTTAAGGCAATTATGTCCAAACTGCCTTAAAAATTATTAACTTTTTACTCATCCTCATGGAGACAAAGAAAATTATCCTTACTGTCCTTGGAGGGACCTATTATATCAAAATTATAAAAATTAATAATATTTCATGAAATTAATTCAATGAAAAACCAAAAAAAAAAAAACCCAGTAACTCTCAAATCTTGAATCCATAACCCAAATGTAAGACAGATTTGTAACTTCGCAGCATCGCATCAAAAACTGTACACTTTACTTCCCAATCCCACAAAATTACACAATAAAATTTCCAAATGGTATTTAAGTTAAACAAATCCAGCTATTTAGAGTTTCAAAACTAAGTTGTCTTATCTCAAAAAATTCCTAAAACTGTTTTGATATGACATCCTTCATATGAAAAATAAATTAAAATTTTGCCTAACATAAATGTACAATTCAGTCTTATTCGGTTGACTATAACTAGTTAAAGTAAAACCAGGCAAGCTCTTGATCTTGTGAGAAAAGGTTTTGACTAGATTAACAGTGTTTATACTGGGATTGTAAAAACATTTTAAATCCAAATAAAAATGTACTCCAGATATCAGTTTTCATGATCAGGTGCCCACCATGACAGCATATTCTATTATTCAAACCAGTAACAACTGATTCAGAGAGCTTGTGGTCAAATCAGAAAATGTTTTGCTAGGAAAACATGCCAGCTGGCTAATATCTGAAGGAAGTTCAAGATGGTCAATGCTTTAATTCTCTGATGGACATAAGAAGGATTGTATTTCATAAGAATAAAATGAGGAAAAAAATGAAGTTACATTTTTTCAGAGCACTTGTACTTTGTATATTTTGCTGAAGTTATTTTTATAATTACTCAAAAACTTAAATAAACTTCATATTTTTAACTAACTGGAATTTTCATTGTTATCAAAACAGAAAAGATAGGAGGTCTGCTTAAGAGTATTAATTGGCTATGTGACCATGAGTAAAATACTGAAAATCCTGTGAATACTTTTCCTTGGTTATAAAATGAGATTAAACAGATTAAATAACACCTGATGAATGGCAGGTGATCAAAAAATGTCATTCATTCTCTTTTCTCATTCAAAGTAAAATAACTGTTTGTTAGGCAGATATTAGATAAATGTAATACAACTGTAAAAACTGTTTCTTCTTATTCATTATGTCAAAGTTAGGTCATTTTCAAATCTGACAGTCAACCACAGGCTGTGGCTTTCCATGAAGTTATAAAATTAATATCTTTGTTTCATCCAATGGAACATTTGTAACGTTCTTAAGGCTATTTAAGTTCATGAAAAATAGCATTTATGATGTAATTGCCAGACAGAGTCAAACTACGAAGTCAATTCTAAGGAAAGGAAAAGCTAAAATGCTATCTGCAGCTTAATAATAAAAGTCATATATATTTGCCATGTAGTCCTCAAAAAAATCTATAAATTAAATCTTTAGCAGTATAAAACTCCTAGAGGTCATCTAATTTCAGTGAAAAGACTTCCCCTCAGAAACCATGCCCAAAACCTAAAACTCAAAGATTATTTTAATTACCTTTTCTTTATCTCCATTAGAACAGCTAAGAAAACAAACATGCCAGTAGACAGACTAACAACTCTACCAGGTATTCACAAGTTCTATTGTAGTCAAATTCAATTGGGAGGACCATACTTCAGAGACTCGTGTTCTCAAACTTCAGAGAATTAAAAACCTAAATAGAGCTCAGAGTGAAAATATAGGTGAAGTATATATACAACAAACCCCAACTTTTTATTACCATTTACTATTTATGAATGTACTTGCAGGCATATGTGTATGTTATTTCACACTGCTGAGTGACATGGAAGTCTGCACACAGCTGGGGATGCCTGAGCTAACTCCACATGGAGACTGAGAGTCAATCAGAACTGCAGCCCAGCATCCCTACTGCACATGTGCGCACACACATACACAAACTGTGATAAGCTCAGTTGCAATTCACCTCTCCTCTTTTCTCCCACCCAGAGTCTGAACTTTCACAGTGAATTAGCAAGTAGAAAATTAACAAGTAGAAAGAGATCCTAAGTGTGTGCTACACAGACACACCCAAAAGAAAAAATATCTTGAATTGAGTATTTCAACATATTAAAATTTTTACATGAAAACTAAATTTTCTTCAGGGTATATTTCACTTACCTTTTTGATATATTTATGCTTCAAAAATTATTCATAAACAAACAGTAGGTGATACGAATACAGTCTGCTTAATTCCAAAACAATAGCTCTCAATTACTGTACAATAATGATTCTTAATAATTGCCTCAATTTCTCTCTCTTCTCATTTTCAAGTGAATGATCGCCAAAGCTTAACCTTTAGATAGTCTATTCCATTGATATAATATCCTCAGAACCTATTATCTTGGGGTACCATTCCTTCAGGTTACTAAAGGAGAGTTTTTTGGGGGGGGGGTTGGTTATTTTTCTTTTTAATGCTCAGGCAGTAAAATTGGAAAGACTTGAATATGGATTGCAATGGGGAGCAAAATAAAGAAGCTGTACAATGACCTTTGGGTGTCTAGCTTCACTGACTGAGTGAACAATGGTATATAAGATTGAGACTAAGATTGGCATATAAACTCTGATAAAACAATGTAAAGGAAGTATATCCAGAGAAGGTAAGCAAAATGGAACACATCAGAAGTTATCGACAAAGAGTGTTACAAAGTACATGTAGAATTCTTTTAAAGAGTAAAAAAGAGATAAAAATAACTCAACAGTAAAATAAGCAAAGGATATGAATGAGCAAACAATAAAGAGGATACCTAAAGAGTCAAATAATCATCTTAAAAGATGTTTAAATGCTCTAATAATAGAAAAATTAAAATGAAATACCCTCTTTTCTCTTTTCTTGTTCTTAGATAACATCTAATATAGAGAAATATAAGAAAATTGTATACTACAGGAATATATTCTCCTATACTGTTGACATAATGTAAATTCTAATAACCAAGTTGAAGACAAATTTGGTAAGTAACATCAAGTCAAATTAAAGATATATCTGTCATATAACCTCTTGTGTATAGGGCCTAGAGAAACTCTTGTTCATGCACAGACATCTCATTTCAATGAAGAACTGTTTATAATACCAAAAAAATTCAAATGACCCAAAGGTCTATCAATGAGTAAAGTATACCAGTCATATAAAAAATGATTGTTTAAATGAATAAATTAGGTCAACTTTTCTATCAGTACCTAAAGAGGTCTTGAAAACAATGTTGGATAATAAAAACAAGATACAGAAAAGATGTATACCATCTGTTATAATTTTAAAACAGACATATTAACAAGGCTATCTGCCTGGCTGGATATGCAGAGAAATCCCTCCTGGCATGAAATACCTAAAACTACAAGAGAAAATAGAAAACTTTTTTTAAACATGACTGAATTGTTCATAAGAAAAAGGAAATTACAAAAGGTCAAAAACAATGAGCAAGTGCCAATAAGCAAACGGTGAGACCTGTATTTTCCAGGTAACTACTATTCCCTGGCACTAAAGAAGCTGGTTTTTATGAACCCTGAGCACAAAGGTTAGGAAACAAAGCTAAGCATAAGAAAGATGGAAAGTCGGATCAAAACCCCCACCCTGCCTACCCTGCCAAAATCAAAGGTTCTAAAGGTCAACAGTCTTGATATGTCCACTAGAAAAAAATCTGTCCAGCAAAAAGATGATGATGAAGATATTTGCCAGTGAAGAGATTTCTGAAGTAGCCCTGGTACTATGATTACCTCTCTGGATAATCTTCATTTAGGTTTTATGTTTATTCTTTTTTTTTAAATTTAAATTCAATTACCATATAGTGATTATTAGTTTCAGAGGAAGAGGTCAGTGATTCATCAGTCTTATGTAACACTCAGTGCTCATTACATCACGTGCTGTCCTTACAGCCCATCACCAGTTATCCCAGCCCTTTGTCACCCTCCCCTCCAGCAACCCTCAGGGTTGTTTCCTATGATTAAAAGTTTCTTATGGTCTGTCTCCCTCTCTGATTTTGTCCTGTTTTATTTTTTCCTCCCTTCCCCTACAATCCTGTTTCATTTCTTAAATCGCACATGAGAGATCATATAATTGTCTTTCTCTGATTGACTTATTTCCATTAGCATAATACCCTCTACTTCCATCCACCTCTTTGAAAATGGCAAGATTTCATTTTTGATGGCTGCATAATATTCCATTGTGCCTAGATATAACACATCTTCTATATCCATTCATTTCAGATAGACATCTGGGCTTTTTCCATAGTTTGGCTATTGTGGACATTGCTGCTATAAACATTCAGGAGCACGTGCTCCTTTGGATCACTACATTTAAATCCTTCAGGAAATACTCAGTAGTGCAATTGCTGGGTCTCAGAGTAGCTCTATTTTTTTTTTTTTTAAGATTTTATTTATTTGACAGAAAGAAAGAGAGATCAAAGGTAGACAGAGAAGCAGGCAGAGGGGGAGGGAGAACAGGCCCCCTGTTAAGCAAAGAGCCAATGCGGGGCTCAATCCCAGGACCCTGGGATCATGACCTGAGCCAAAGGCAGAAGCTTAACCACTGAGCCACCCAGTCACCCTGGGTAGCTCTATTTTTAACTTCTTGAGGAACCTTCATACTGTTTTCCAGAGTGGCTGAACCAGCTTGCATTCCCACCAACAGTGTAGGAGGGTTCCCCTTTCTCTGCATCCTCACCAACATCTGTCATTTACTAGCTTGTTAATTTTAGCCATTCTGACTGGTGTAAGGTGGTATCTCACTGAGGTTTTGATTTGTATTTCCCTGATGCCAAGTGATGTGGAGCACTTTTTCATGTGTCTGTTGGCCATTTGGATATCTTCTTTGCCAAGACATCTGTTCATGTCCTCTGCCCATTTCTTTTTTGTTTTTCTTTTTCTATTTCCTTCCACTATTTTAATGGGAGGATAGTGTTAAAAGCATAATGATAAGAAACCAACACAAACAACGAAGAGAATGTGGTGCATAAACAATGAATTTTGGATCACTGAAAAAAATAATAAAAAATAAAAAACCAAAAATGTGTGTAGGCATTATTCAAGAGTGAGTTAAAATTCTTATTTTATTTTTTTTTCAGCGTTCCAAGATTCATTGTTTATGCACTATACCCAGTGCTCCATGCAATTCATGCCCTCTTTAATACCCAGCACCAGGCTCTCCCCACTCCCCCACCCTCCCTCCCCTCCAAAACCCTCAGTCTGTTTCTCAGGGTCCACACTCTCTCATGGTTCATCTCCCCCTCTGATTTCCCTGAATTCACTTCTCCTCTCCTTAACCCAATGTCCTCCATGTTATTCCTTATATGTGCCACAAGTAAGTGAAACTACATGATAATTGGCTCTCTCTGCTTGATTTATTTCACTCAGCATATTCTGCCCATTTCTTGGTTGGATTATTTGTTCTTTGGGTGTTGAGTTTGGTAAGTTCTTTATAGATTTTGGATACTAGTCCTTTATCTGATAAGACATTTGCCAATATCTTCTCCAGTTCTGTTGCTTGCGTTTTGGTTTTGTCAACTATTTCTTTTGCAGTGCAGCTTTTCACCTTGATGAAGTCCCAATAGTTCATCTGTGCTCTTGCTTCCCGTGCCTTTGGCGGTATGTCTATGAAGAAGTTACTGTGACTGAGGTCACAGAGGTTGCTGCCTGTGTTCTCCTCAATGATTTTGATGGATTCCTGTCTCACATTGAGGTCTTTCATCCATTTGAGTCTATTTTTGTGTGTGATATAGGAAAATGGTACACTTTCATTCTTCTGCATTTGGCTGTCCTATTTTCCCATTACCATTTGTTGAAGAGACTCCTTTTTCCATTGGACATTCTTTCCTGCTTTCTTTAAGATTAGTTGACCACAGATCCATTTCTGGGTTCTCCCTTCTGTTCCACTGATCTATGCTTCTGTTTTTGTGCCACTGTCTTGATGACTATAGCTTTGTAATAGAGCTTGAAGTCCAGAATTGTGATGCCACCAGCTTTGCTTTTCTTTTTCAACATTTCTCTGGCTATTTGGGGTCTTTCCTTGTTCCATACAAATTTTAGGATTATTTGTTTCAGCTCTGTGAAAAATGTCGATGGTATTTTGTTAGGGATTGTACTGGATGTATAGATTGCTCTACGTAGCATAGACATTTTCACAATATTTGTCCTTCCAATTCATGAGCATAGAACATTTTTCCATTTTTTTGTGTGTCTTTCTCAATTTCTTACGGGAGTGTTCTATAGTTTTCTGAGTACAGATCCTTTGCCTCTTTGGTTAGGTTTATGGTTAGGTTTATAGGCTTTTATGGACCATAAAAGCCTCTTATGGCTTTTGGTGTAACTGTAAATGGGATCAACTCCTTAATTTCTCTTTCTTCTGCTCACTGTTAGTGTATATTCATTTAGACTGTTGCCTAATAATTAGTTTCTGTTGAGAAAGGGGCAAACAGTCAACCACTTTGGAAGAAAACTGGGATTTATGCTCTGGAGAGGGTAAAACAGAGTCTCTGGACCGAAGAGTGCACATGAAAACAAGAGTACCCCCCAAAAAATATATATATATATATGACTTTTTATATTCTAAGTACTGATACTTCTTTCAAGCACCCAACACATTGGCAGCTCAAATTTACACCATTTGTGTAAAGACTCTTTTCTGAAGAAACTGTTCTAAAAGGGATATCTTAAAGGTGGGCATCAGATATTTCCCAGCCAAATAGCCCAGTGAGATCAGACTAACAACCCCTAACCCTCCAAACAGAGTTTCCATTAGCATTTTAGTGATCCACTTGAATATAAGTGCATGGTCAAGGATCATCATGAAAAAAGTCTCTGTTGGAAGAATAATAAGACTAATAAAACAAGAAACTTGGATAAAGATTATGCAAGAAGAAAACCTCAAAAAATATCATTAATAGTCTCAACAGAGAAATATACACTTGAAGCAAGAAGACTATGGTATTTCAAAAAGAGAGAACAAGAAGAGCTATTGGAAATAAAGAGGATAGATGATAACAGGGGTGCATGACTGGCCCAGTCAACAGAGCATGTGATTCTCAATCTCTGCGTTGTAAGTACATATTGGGTATAGAAATTACATAAAAATAAAATCTTAAAATAAAGATGATAACAGAAAATCCAATAATTATTAAACTAATAAGCATTAAATATTGAATATCTTATTGAATCTTGTTTGGAAGAAATGTAAAAAGTAAATGGATAAACTGATACATCCATAGAGAGGGCTATACTCACTGCTGAAAAGACAGACATGGAGGAACCATAAATGCATCTGGAAGAAAGTGAAAGGAGCCAACCTGAAAAGGCTATACACTTTACAATTCCAACTACATGACATTCTGAAAAAAAGGCAAAACAATGCTGACAATTAAAAAATCAGAGGTTGGTGAGAGGGAAGAATAAATAGGTGGAGCAGAGAGGATTTTGAGGGCAGTGAAACAATTCTGTAAATACTATAAAGGTGCATACATAACATATATTTGTCAAAACCCACAGAATGTTCAATACCAAGAGTGTCTAAGGATAAAGACTCAAGATGTCCACTACTTACAATCAAATTGTTCATACAGAGTAATATGAATAATATGTATGCATGTGTACAATACATACCTGGGTATATTTATGGATTTATATTATGTAGACATATAAAAATATTAAAGAAATAATGTAAAGGTGGCAAAATATAAATTGGTGAATTAAATGAAGGGCATGAAGGAATTCAGTGTACTATTCTTGTGACTTTTCTGGAAGTTTAGCTTTTTTTTAAACACAAAGTCCAAAACGTGTGATTTACATTTTTTTTTCCTTCAACGTACCTATATAAAATTGGTTTTTAATAATGACTGTGATTAAAAACAAGAAACAAACAAGTGGGACATGTAACCACCACCACCACCCTTCAGCTACACTGGTTCTTTGGCATTTTCTCAAATCTCCTGGCAGTTTCCTGCCCAGGGCCACTGCATATGCTGTTCTTTCACCCTCATCATCTTGCCTCCAACCCTTTGCCTACTTAACTCCTCTCCTCCCTTTACAGTTCAGCTTGATTTCTCCAACCAAGTCAACTCCATGGTCCCATGGCATTATATACCTCTTCTCACGGCTATAATTTTGCATTCATTTGTGTTTTTCTCTACTAAATATCTACCTCCCTCACCAAGCAATAAGCCAGGCAGGAGCCATGTCCGGTTTTGCTTACCATTTTAACCCCAACACTTATGACAATGCCTGGAACAAAGGAGAGAAATGCCTGGAACAAAAGAAAAAAGAAAAGAAAAGAAAAGAATAAGAGAAGAGAAGAAAAAAGAAAAAGGAAAAGAAAAGAAGAGAAAAAATATCTCCAGAAGGGAGAGAAAAAAGGAAGAAATTAACATTTAACATATATATAAACAGCTATATGGGCCTCTTTGCTGTTCCTTAAACATGCCAGGCATACTCCCACCTCAGGGCCCTTGCATCAGCTGTACCCTTTGCTCATAATCCCTTCCCTTGACTAGTTCCTTCTTTGCCTTTTTCAAGTCTGCTCAAATGGCAACTTGTAGATGAGGCCTTTGACCATCTTATTTTAAGATACAAGTCCACTTCCACCCCAAGCTCTATACAATCCTTCACTATATCTCTTAATTTTTCTCTGTCGTATTTATGACCTAAAATACTAAATATCTTATTTATTAGAGTATTATCTGTCTCTCCTCACTAGAATAGTGCCATAAAAGCAGAGATTTCCCTCAGAATGTTTAGAATAACATAGTAAAAATTCAAATATTTGTTAAAAGAATGACTATGCAAGATAGAATTTTATCAAGATCTATGTTCAAAATTTATTTTAAATATACTGTTTTAAACATGCAAAATTGCTAACTGCCATATGTAGTAAAGACTATCTCTTATTTTAAGATTATATAATTCCTAATTTTTAGGCATTAAAATTCTCTTTCTTTTTCAAAATTATGGTTCTATTAACTACTTTTTTCTCAATGGCCTCATTTGCCAATGTGAGAAATGTTTAAATCTGTCAATGTCTAATTTTTTCTGAAAATTTTATTGGTATATGAAATCTAAAAATATGGGAACTACTGACATATAGGATTAAAATAATTCATCAGAATGTCATTTCACTATCTAGCCCAACAGACCTACTGAAACTATTCCACACTTCAAATACCTTCTCTGGTCAAGAGAATCTCATTATCTTCAAACCGTCAAGACTTTGATCCTCCTGGATGCTTCTTAACTGATTTTTCCCTTCCTTCATCCCTTCCTTAAAACGTTCCCATCCAAAGACTTCTCCTCATTTAAGTATGCTACCCGAAATCCAGTATGTTTAAGTCATTTTCTTACCACTCCAGCCTATATTCATCCTTCTCTCATCTGAACACCTTAAGGCCTTTATGTACAGCTCATTCCAAAAACGAGTTTTGTACAAGCCAACCATGTAAGGATCAGATTAAGAAAAGATTTTAAAGAGACAATTTCCAGAGCCTCAGTGCAGATGAGGAGAATCAGAATTTCCAAGACTGAATCACAGAAGCTAGTATTGTTTAAAAAAACCCTCCCAAGTGATTCTGATTCTTAGCCTGGCTTAGGAATAATCAATCTATACCATAAAGTCTGAAATTAGTCATAAAATTCTTTGACTATATTAAAATGAACACTATTTATGTGTGCCTTCTAGAACTTTTTAAAGAAGAGAAATCATAAATAAAAATATTTTTAACCATAATAACAGTTGTATGTTTATCTTAAGACTTCACATTAAACATGGAATGTACACATCCTACATTATACTATCCATATGAATAGCCTTAATTTTGAAGCAAGTTATTTCAAATCCAACTGTATTATTTTGACACAGACATGCAGATTCTTTTTTGAAAATAGTGTAGTGATATTATCATAGGAGGGCATATACTACAAAGAAGTTAATATAATTAAAATAAGCAGCTACCAACATTCACTTAAAAAAAAAAAAGTAAACCTAAATATAGTCTACTAACCTGTTTGTTGTTCTCTGCTATGGAAAGCTGCAATGCCAGGAGCATGGAGTCTGCACCACATACAGTGGTTCTCTCAGAGGTACAAAGAGTGTGCCAATTCCTCCTGAACTCTTTAATCATATCCAAGACAGACTTCTGATTAAGCTCAACCATCCTCTGAAAGCAGGACAGAATGCAATGTTAAAAAGCTTTATTTTAATTGGAAACTAATATTTAACGTGTGTAAGAAAGCAGAGTTAGAGAAAAATAAGTAGTGAACTAGAGGTCCTTTCATATTTACTAAGATTGCCTTTCATTAAATTTAGGAAAACAGAACAATACAATTTCTGCCCAGTCATAGTTTTCTTAAGCCAAATCTTTTGAAATAACAAAACCCAACCTCCAATCTGAAAATCCATATAAAACAGATATGCAAATTCTGTAAACTTATAATTATAGACACAGACATAGCTAATTAAAGCTGTATTTTCAAAACATTTGTTTTTAGATGGTAAAATGTGTGGTAGATTGCCAAAAAAAAAAAAAAAAAAAAAATCAGTTTCCTCCCATCCCTATGTTGTCCTAAAAGAAATAAGTCTATTTTTCCACCCTTTAATTATGGATCAGTCTAGTAACTTGATTTGACCAACTGAATATGGAAGAATGACATCATGGAGGGTCCAAGCCCAGAGCTCAAAAGGCCCATGCAGAAGAGTTAATGCAGCAGGCCTAATGTCTATTTTTCAAAGAACTGCTTACAAGGCTGGCTCTTGGCTGCACCTGGGAACTTAGAATTCAGGAGGGTTTCCATTATGAGTGGCTCACTGTGCCTAAACTATATAAATAATACAGTTTATGCTTTTCTTCTGAGTCTGGATTTTACAACATAGACTGAAGACATCTACGTCCATACCCTGGACATTGAGTCTCTAAAGATCTTCCCTGACAGACAACATATTATATGGGTTGTCACAATTTGTTGTTGGAGGATTTAAGCATGTCTTGTGTGACTTCACTAAAAGAGGACTTTAGGAAGCTTATGTCTGATCACCCCAGGACTTCGCCCCATGCACCTTCTCCCCATATAGCTTGTCTCTTTCCTGATTTTATTTAGCCTCTTTTTGCTGTAATAAATTATAGGTATTGGGCACAACTATAGGCTGAGTCCTTTAAGTCTTCTTAACATCCAACCTGGAGGTGGTTTTGGTGGCAGGCCTCCTGATATATGGCTTTGCAGCTTTAGTTCTTAGTCTCTTGTTACTCTAGACTACCATATGAAAAAGTCCGACTTCACTTACTGGAAAGGCCATATAAAAGAGAACCAAGTCACTCCAGCTGACAACCAATACCAACTTAAAGAGGCACCTGGGGTGCTCAGTTATTGGGTGTCTACCTAAGGCTTGGGTTGTGGTCCTGGGGTCCTAGGATTGAGCTCCATGTGGGGTTCCTTGCTCAGTGGGAAGCCTGCTTCTCCTTCTCCCACCCCCCTGCTTGTGTTCCCTCTCTCACTGTGTCTCTCTCTGTCAGATAAATAAATAAAATCTTTTAAAAAATTGCACTAAAAGCCATAAGATACCTAGGAATAAACCTAACCAAAGAGGCAAAGGATCTGTACTCAGAAAACTATAGAACACTCCCATAAGAAATTGAGGAAGACACACAAAAAAAATGGAAAAATATTCCATGCTCATGGACTAGAAGAATAAATATTGTGAAAATGTCTATGCTACCTAGAGATATCTATACATCCAATACAATCCCTAACAAAATACCATCGACATTTTACAACATAGACTGAAGACATCTACAGAGCTGAAACAAATAATCTTAAAATTTGTACGGAACCAGGAAAGACCCCAAATAGCCAGAGAAATGTTGAAAAAGAAAAGCAAAGCTGGTGGCATCACAATTCTGGACTTCAAGCTCTATTACAAAGCTATAGTCATCAAGACAGTGGCACAAAAACAGAAACATAGATCAGTGGAACAGAAGGGAGAACCCAGAAATGGATCCTCAACTCTGTGGTCAACTAATCTTAAAGAAAGCAGGAAAGAATGTCCAATGGAAAAAGGAGTCTCTTCAACAAATGGTAATGGGAAAATAGGACAGCCAAATGCAGAAGAATGAAAGTGTACCATTTTCCTATATCACACACAAAAATAGACTCAAATGGATGAAAGACCTCAATGTGAGACAGGAATCCATCAAAAAATCATTGAGGAGAACATAGGCAGCAACCTCTGTGACCTCAGTCACGCTAATTTCTTCATAGACACATCGCCAAAGGCCAAGGAAGCAAGGCCAAAAATGAACTATTAGGAGATGCAGAGGAGAAGTGAGGGAAATCAGAGTGGGGGAAAGTGGGGGAAATCAGAGCCAGAGACAAACCATGAGAGACTGCAGATTCTAAGAAACAAACAGGATTTTGGCAGGGAGGGGATGAAGGGTTCGGTAAGCCTGGTGGTGGGTATTATGGAGGGCACATATTGCATGGAGCACTGGGTGTGGTGCATAAAAAATGAATTCTGGAACACTGAAAAGAAATTTTTAAAAAATAATTTAAAAAATTTTAAAAATGAACTATTGGGACTTCATCAAAGTGAAAAGCTTCTGCACAGCAAAGGAAATAGTCAACAAAACCAAAACACAAACAATAGAACAGGAGAAGATATTGGCAAATGTCTTATCAGATAAAGAACTAGTATCCAAAATCTATAAAGAACTTACCAAACTCAACACCCAAAGAACAAATAATCCAACCAAGAAATGGGCAGAATATGCTGAGTGAAAAATGTCAAGCAGAGAGAGCCAATTATCATGTAGTTTCACTTACTTGTGGAGCATAAGGAATAACATGGAGGACACTGGGTGAAGGAGAGGAGAAGTGAGTTCGAGGAAATCGGAGGGGGAGATGAACCATGAGAGAGTGTGGACCCTGAGAAACAGACTGAGGGTTTTGGAGGGGCGGGAGGGTGGAGGAGTGGGGAGAGCCTGGTGCTGGGTATTAAGGCGGGCACGCATTGCATGGAGCACAGGATATAGTGCATAAACAATGAATCTTGGAACACTGAAAATAAAATAAAATAAAATAAAAAGAATTTTAACTCTCTCTTGAATAATGCCTACACACATTTTTGGTCTTTTTTTTTACTTTTTATTTTTTCAGTGATCCAAAATTCATTGTTTATGCACCACATTCTCTTTTCGTTGTTTGTGTTAGTTTCTTACCATTATGCTTTTAACACTATCCTCATGTTAAAATAGTGGAAGGAAATACAAAAAGAAAAAAAAAATGGGCAGAAGACATGAACAGACGTTTTGGCAAAGACATCCAAATGGCCAAAAGACACATGAAAAAGTGCTCCACATCACTTAGCATCAGGGAAATACAAATCAAAACCTCAGTGAGATACCACCTCACACCAGTCAGAATGGCTAAAATTAACAAGCTAATAAATGACAGATGTTGGCGAGGATGCAGAGAAAGGGGAACCCTCCTACACTGTTGGTGGGAATGCAAGCTGGTGCAGCTACTCTGGAAAACAGTATGAAGGTTCCTCAAGAAGTTAAAAGAAAAGCTACCCTGAGACCCAGCAATTGCACTACTAGGTATTTCTCTAAAAGAGTCAAATGTAGTGATCCGAAGGGCATGTGCACTTGAATGTTTATAGCAGCAATGTCCACAATAGCCAAACTATGGAAAAAGCCCCGATGTCCATCTGCAATGAATGGATAAAGAAGATGTGGTATATCTAGATACAGTGGAATATTATGCAACCATCAAAAAATGAAATCTTGCCATTTTCAATGATGTGGATGGAAGTAGAGGGTATTATGCTAAGTGAAATAAGTCAATCAGAGAAAGACAATTATCATATGATTTCACTGATATGTGGAATTTGAGAAACAAGGCAGAGAATCATGAGAGAAGAGAGGAAAAAGTGAAGCAGGATGAAACCAGAGAGGGAGACAAACCATAAGAAACTCTTAATCTCAGGAAACAAACAGAAGTTGCTGGAGTGGAGAGAGGTAGGAGGGAAGGGGTAGCTGGTTGATGGACACTGGGGAGGGTATGTGCTATGGAGAGCACTGATTGTGTAAGACTGTTGAATCACAGAGTTGTACCCCTTTACAAAGAATATATTGTATGTTAATTTAAAAATTATTTTAAAAATTTAAAAGTTAAAAATTATTTTTAAAAGATCAAGCAAAATAATAACTCCACTAAGTTTTCAGGTGGTTTGTTACACAGCAATAGATAACCAGTATGATATCTAATATTTAGGAGTTTCTTTGGTGCCAGAAATTTTTCTAAAGCTTAATATTTAGAACATTAAAACGTCTTCAACATCGCTTTGGCATCAGGGAAATGCAAATCAAAACCTAAATGAGATACCACCTCACACCAGTCAGAATGGCTAAAATTAACAATTCAGGAAATAACAGGTGTTGGTGAGGACACAGAGAAAGGGGAACCCTCCTACATTGTTGGTGGGAATGCAAGCTGGTGCAGCCACGCTGGAAAACAGTATGGAGGTTCCTCAAAAAGCTGCAAACAGAGCTACCCTATGACTCAGCAACTACACTACTGGGTATTTATCCTAAGGATACAAATGCAGTGATCTGAAGGGGCATGAGCACCCGAATGTTTATAGCCACAATGTCCACAATAGCTAAACTATGGAAAATCCTAACTGTGCATCAACAGATGAATGGATAAAGAATATTTAGTATATCTAGATACAATGGAATATTATGCAGCCATCAAAAAACTGAAATCTTGCCATTTGTAGTCATGTGGATGGAACTAGAGGGTATTTTGCTAATCAAAATAAGTCAATCAAAAAAAGACAGTTATCATATGATCTCACTGATAAGAGGAATTTGAGAAATATGACAGAGGATCATAGGGAAAGGGAAGGGAAAAAATGAAACAAGATGAAACCAGAAAGGGAGACAAACCATAAGAGACTCATCATTGCAGGAATCAAACTGAGAGTTGCTGGAAGGGAGGAGGGGAGAAGGATGGGGTGGCTGGGTGATGGACTTTGGGGAGGGTATGTGTTATTGTGAGTGCTGTGAATTGTGTAAGACTGATGAATCACAGACCTATACCCCTGAAATAAGTAATAATTATTTGGTAATTTTATAAATAAATAACCAAATAAAAGTTTAATATTTAATACCTCATTCAATCTCTGAACAGAGTCTTATGAGGAAGGTCCATTATTATCCTCATTTTACATCTGAAGAATCTGATACCCCATGTCACTCAGCTAGCAAATGGCAAAACAGACTTAAACCCAAGATGCTTAACTCCATAAGCTCTTAAATCACCATATTACATAATTTCTCCTGACAGATGAAAGTCTTTCAAAATAATAAGATGTAGTTCTAATGTTTTACATACTCAAGTCTATATAAGAAAACAATTCTTTTCTCTGAGTTTACAGACACGGTTGCTAAAAGATTTTTTGGTGGTTTTTTTTCCTTTTTTTTTTCTTTTAAGTATGCTAGTCTCCAAGATATTCATATACCATTGTCTTATTTGGGGTATATTTTACTGTACACATTCCATTTATTACCTCCTTCTGTTATCTTTTTTCTTTTTCATGTGGTATAAATAGAATCCCAAATATTTATTCTGTATTTCAGGTTTATACAATCAGGAAAATGGGCATAAAACATTTAACAAAGCAGTAATTCATAGTTGCATCAGCAAGTAAAAAACTGTAAATATCTACATATATACAAATACTAGTAAATAGCTAAAGCTTATATTTCTCATCAAATTTCACCATCCTTTCTTAAAAGCAAAAGAAGTGAAGAAGTAATACTTCAGTGATATGATCAGTTTGCCTGAAATAAATCTTTAGTACTAAATTATTCAGTGTACTATTTACAAGATTAAGAGTTCTAGAGAACATGAGTGGCTTGGTCAGTTAAACGACCCACTCTTGATTTCAGCTCAGGTCATGATCTCAGGGGCCTGAGATCCAGCCCCATCCAGCACTCCAAAGCAAATAATCTGGCTTGATATTCTCTCTCTCCTTTCTCCTCTGCCCCTCTTCCATGCTTGCATGAGCACCCACTCTTTTTCTCTATAAATAAATAAACTTTTTAAAAATTAAAATATGAGTTCAGATTGCTAAAAATGAAAACTAGTCAAGAATTACACTGTTCTGAATCCTGGCTGTACCACTTACTAGCTGTGAGATCTATACGAAGTTATGTCACTTCCCCTGCCTCAGCTTCCTTGTACTGAAAATGAAAATAACAATTGTTCTTATCTCACAGGATTTTGTGAAAAATAAATGAAATAAATACAAGCTTTTAGCACAGTGTCTGACACATATAAAAGACAAAAGTCTCAGGGTGCCTGGGTGGCTAAAGTTATAATCTCAGGGTTCTGGGATCAAGCCCTGCATCACCGGACTTCCTGCTTAGCAGGAAGTCTGCTTCTCTGTCTCTCTCTCCCTCTGCCTCTCCCCACTTCTCATTCTCTCTCTCTCATAAAAATAAATGAAAGCTTAAAAAAAAAAAAAAAAAAAAAAAAGCCCAACAGTCTCTTCCAAGGGTCAGCACACTTGTTGGAAAGGGCCAAATAGTAAATATTTAAGAAATGCAAGGCATACAGTCTCTGTCAAAACTATTCAACTTGTGGCGCCTGGGTGGCTCAGTGGGTTAAGCCGCTGCCTTCGGCTCAGGTCACGATCTCAGGGTCCTGGGATCGAGTCCCACATCGGGCTCTCTGCTCGGCGGGGAGCCTGCTTCCTCCTCTCTCTCTCTCTCTGCCTGCCTCTCTGCCTACTTGTGATCGCTCTCTGTCAAATAAATAAATAAATAGATCTTAAAAAAAAAAAAAAACTATTCAACTTGACCTTGCTGTGTGAAAATAGCCACAGACAATACATAAACACAGGAGCATAGCTGTGCTTCAACAAAACTTTAGTAACTGAAATTAACTTTATATGATTTTCACATGTCACAAAATATTATTCTTTTGTTTTTGTTTCAACTATTCAAAATGTAAAATCTATTCTTACCTCAGGAACTAGCTGTACAAAAGCAAGTAGTGCCCTAGTTTGCCAAATCTGGTCTAGTCTCAGCTCTTTCAGCAGCTAGCAGGCTATATAAGCCTAGGCAATAAGCATTATAACTGGCTGCCTAGATGAAGGTATAATCACACAGAAAACAGAAATAATACTTTCCAGCCAGTTATGAGAAATCAATGAGATAAGGAATATGCAAGCACTCTGAATGTCAGGCTACACTACACGAAAACAGCAGAAGGTGGCAGGGATAATAAACACTTGTTTAAAAAACAAACAGACTGGATTCCAAATTGCACCGGAGCAAAAACTGTGAGGCAGGAAATTATCACTGGAGAGACAATGTGAGATGGTAAAAGAATTTCTGAGTCAGACATTCAGGGTCCACGTCCTGGTTCCCCAATTTATAAGATGTATCTCCTTTAAAGTCTCTGATGAACATAAATGTCCTCAAATATAAAACAGTTAAGATATCTTACCTCATAAAACTATGAGATACAAGTGAAAATCCACCTAGTGCCATTCATTCAATTTTAAAAAGGCGAGGGCAGTCTTTGGTGCTATCACCGTCGGAGTGCGGATCCTAAATTTTCTTTGGGAGAATATAACAGAGAGAGGGCGAAGTAATGGAACGGGAGTCTGAACACGTCTTGGAACTAGAACCCCGGTCTCCTGACAACCTAATCAACCTAAGTAGGCCTCTTCGAGCCCCCAGGCGTCCAGTCTGCAGATGATCCCACAGGGCCTTCTAGTTCTATTCACTAGATATTGTGAATTCTTCAACATCCCCAAACCGAACCGGGTTCCAGAGCAAAGCCACTATTAACAGTCATTTAGAGGTCACCGAAAAATCTCTCGGTCTGAATCACAAATTAAAGTGTGACAGGCGGGCAAGGAAGCCATGAGACTCACCTGACTCGGGATAGACCTGGTAGGTTCAGACTGAACTGAAAAATTGTCCTGCCGGGCTGTAGTCTCAAAGCTGTTAAAAAAGTCCGTCGCGAGTTCTATTTTAAATCTCGCGGGAAGGCTCGGGAACCAATCGCCGCTTCCGCCCTCTGACCCGGAAGCAGAGTCGGCGCGCGCCGCTGCAGGCTGGGGAGGAAACCAGATTTCCTCTGGCCAGTTTCCGACAACCTGGTGCGTATCGCTCCTGAACCTGAGGGTTCGCGCGGGTTTACAACTGGCCGCCCAGTGCTCCCATCCTATTCTTGCGAGTTCCTTCTCTCCCGGGTCGTGTCCCACCTCTCTTCCCTCTGACCTCGGGCTTCGAGAGGTGGTAGCGGGGCTCACGGGACTTGCCTGTCTGGGAGAGACGTTGGAGCCTTTTGCGGGTACTTCAGTGGTTTCCTCCCTGTTCCGCTCTTCAGTTTTAGAGGGCAAGTCCAGCTCGCCGTACAGTGAAACCCTGAAAATGTAGTGAGACTGGGCACAACTTAACAAGCGATCAAGGGACCGAGTTTCCTGACCTCGAATCTTTCCCACTTCCCACATCGCTGTGCCTCTATGGGCATCCACCTGCTGGTCACCCTTAACAAATGTCCGGTCCTGGATTCCCAGTCGTATGGTTACTAGTTTATAGGCTCCCTGAGGTGGGATTCCTCTGATTCTCCGTAAATACTTACCAGGTCTTGATGAGTTCGTTACTGAGCCCAACTATTCTCAGGACAACTGCATCCAATTAAAGGGTGGGGGAGGGTGGTGGAAGACCTCTTTAGATCCCTAAGTCTCCTCTGGGAATGCTACTTCCAGAGTGCACATCAGGCCATAACAGGTTAGTGGAAGTTTTGTGCCTGATTTTACGAATATCATTTTTATATCACACGTTTTGGCACTCTTTCTCCAGGTCTTACTGTGCTTTTCACACAGAATCGTAACTCTTACCGGATATTGTGATCTTCACAGTGGAGGCCTGCTTTTCTTCTCTAGCACTGGTGTCCAACACCTAGTAAAGTATTTCAAATGCTGTCTCCTCTATGAGCTTGGCAGCTAACCTATTAAAACCTCGATTTCTTCTGTAAAATGGGAACCATTTCCCTCCTCTTAGGTTTGCAAGTATTAGGTGTCATAATGTCAGTAAAATCCTTAGCATGGCACCTGCAAGCAGGGCTCTGTAAATGTTAACTATCATTAATTTTTTATGAATATATCCACTACTAAACTGATTCCATCTTCAAGTACTCACTATCTTTTTGTTAATCTAAACAGGATATGATGATTTATTCTGCAGGTATTATTCATAAAGTATTTAAAGAAGTACCTGGTTTGGTGTGGTTTGGTTTTTTTTTGTAGCTGTCTGTGGCATCTGAAATACCATGTCCTTATTTTGATTCATTTGCTGAAAGTGACTGACAGTTTGATGGTTTCTAACTATGTCTGTGCTGTAATCCACAGTTTCGTGACCTCATCCAGTAGAAGGCTATTTTATTTTTACAACTGCTCAAGTATTGACATACAAGATGAAGCAAGATGCCACAAGAAATGCTGCCTACACTGTGGATTGTGAAGATTATGTGCATGTGGTAGAATTTAATCCCTTTGACAGTGGGGATCCAGGAAACCTAATTGCATATGGTGGCGGTAATTATGTGGTGGTTGGCATATGTACATTTCAGGTTAGTGTACAAAATTCAGTGAATGACATTGAAGCTATTTCACTGGTTAAAAAAACAAACTTTGGCAAACTGGGTAAACTTGGAAAGCATATTGAACTTGATTGTAAGAGAAAAAATGACATGAAGAACTACAGAGGAAGATATTTCCAGTAATATATGCCTGAGATTTGTGCATACATTAAATAGGTAGTGGAAAAAAAAAAAAGACTATGAGGCTTCTCTTTTTGCCTCGTGTTTGGAAATGGAATATTCTGGTAATTGAAGGTTGTGGCTAACAACATTTGGTATGTACAGAGAAAACTAGGTCTCAAATGAGACCTAAGTAATTACTTAACCCAGTTTTTCTACATTCCACTTTGACATAGGAAACAAGCCTAAAGAATGATCCTCCAGGAGATTTTACAGCTGTTGTGATATTCAGCTTCTGTATTAGTATGCTCTCATGCTTTTTTGTACATCTAAAGCATACATCCAGAATAGACACAGTATGGGACCCTGTTAATCGAACAGGAAATTTAGCATAGTCATTAAGACAATGAACTCTGGAGCCAAAATGCTTGGGTTTTTACTTCTGCCTGTCTTTACCTCTTAACTATATGATGCTAAGCAGGTACTTAACCTCTCTTCTGTAAAAATGAGGAAAATAATACTTAATAGGGTTTTGTGAAAATGTAGTTAGTATGTCATGTAACGTTCCTAGAAGGCATCTGGCACAATTAACATATATATATATAAAAAATTTAACTGTCACTAATCTGGTCAGTGTTGCCCCCAGCACCAGCCCATATTTAATCACCAAAGCATTGCATTGTGGTGAGCACATACGATGTTTTCTTACAGAAAAGCCAGTTCCACATGTGAAAGAGTCTAAACAATGTGAGTTCAACCCTTAGAAATTTTGGCTAATAATTTGTTTACCAGAATATTATTCCTAAAACAATATTTCTCAAATTAAGATTAATTGGTGAGGTAATTTGGCATTGATCAGTTTTCAAAGATTTAAAGTAACTTTACCACTAAAGTAGTACTATTATAAACATTATTATTTACTCTTTTACTCAGGAGGCAGTATTTTATTTCAGTATACAGTTTTGGCATCATAAATGCAGTTTAGCATTTTACAGTGCATTAAGTAAAGTTATACAAAATTAGACTGCATGCATATTTATGCTAAGGAAAAAGTATGAATTAAAGGCTTCATTTTTTTGGTGTCTCAGTAGAATACAAGAGCTCTTACATTTTCCCACATTTTCTCTTAGGATTGGGGTAGAAATTGCTAGCTTTCAGGCTAAGTGACCCATGGCCTGACTTTAGCTGGACTACTTAGTTAGGATCATAAAAAGTCCACATGATTAGGAGAAATAATATAATACACTCTTGAAAAAGACTGATGGTAAAACCATTTTTCTGGTGCAGGCTACTAACCCACAAAAGAATAAAGGAGCTCCCTACGGGTGAAACTAAGTTGTCATTACTTTTAAAATTAAGAACTGAATACAGAATTGTATTTTTAAAAATACTGAAAAGATATGTTTTATCTCTAATTTATGTTCAGCTAAGAAATGAGAAAGTCAACAAGGGAGAAAAAAAGTTGGGAAAAAAAGGTGATGAGTGGCAGAGAGAAAAAGACGATGGAGAAGAAAGAACTAGCAAAAAACATTTGTATTGCTCTGTCATGTCTCGCGCATTGTCCTTGTTGATCCTCAGACCTGTCAGATTGGCAATCTAGGTCTTATAGCCAAACTACCTAAAGAAAGAATTGAATTTTATTAACTTGGCAAGTTTCTGTGCCAAGTACTGGCAATAAAATTAAGCAACTGTCCTTGTCCAGAGTTCCCATTGTACGTCAAAGAAGTTCAGGGATTTATATGACTAGTAAATGAAAAAACAAGCTGTAGACCCCATTTTATAAACCCCTTTTCCTTTGATGCTGCTATTCAGATAGATTGAAGCCATAATTCTAACAGTTCTGGAGGAGATTTGAGTCCCAATAATTTGCCCTTGAGGATTCATAATATATTATCGTTTCCCTTTAAAGTTATTTTGTTATCTAATTAAACACTATTAAGCATTGTTTCTATTCTATCATGTTAGAAACTTCAAGTTCCATAGCATCCAATTTCATGCTTCTTGTCTGAGAAAACTAAGTAAAGGTAAATTGAATTGAAAGTTTTCCACATGCCTATTGGAAAGGCAATCCTCTTTCTAAGACTCCTAGGAAAACACTGTCAATACGGTAGATTTAAATTTCAACAAAGCATTTTTCAGAATCTTATGGTATTCTTTTGAATATGTTGGAAATTTGAGCTGAATGTTGTACTATTAATTGGTGTCATGTATTTGTCAAATATTAAGTGCAAAATAGAACTGGTAATACCTATGTTAAAAAAGCAAGGACCCTGACCTCAAGATGTTTAAGTGTAAAACCATGCAGTAAGAAAACTGTTACAAGAAGCCCTATGTGCAAAGGGTAGAGGGAACATGAAAGTTTCAAAGTCTATTCAAAGGATCACCAATAATGAATTGGGGACTTGAATTTCGAGAACATTTGATTTAAGCAAGCACATTGAATTTATGTAGAACGTGAAGCTGAGAAGAATACCTAATGCTTCGAATGATAAACTCCACTTAACAAGTATTTATTGAGTACCTGTTGTATGCCAGACACTGTGCTTAGAGTTTAAGTATTTAATAGATTGGATTAATGTGCCAAGTTGAACAAGCTAAAATTTAATAAAGTCTTAAAATGATAGACTGCTGAAGCTAAAAGGGACAATTGTGACTTAACAGTTTTTAGTCATCTGGATGTTCACTATGAAACAGTGCAATGATTAAACTGCCAAAAGGAGTTAATTCGGTGCTGTCCAGTAGAAATACAGTGTGAGCCACAAATATAAATTTAAGTGTTGTAGTGACCACATTATAAGAAGTAAAAGTCAGATGAAATTAATTTTAATGTATTATTTTACCCAGCATATCCAAAATATTTCATGTGTAACCAACATAAAAAATTAATGAGATATTTTATATACTTTTTAAGCTAAGTCTTAAATCTGGTGTGGATTTCGTACTCTATAAAGTATGCACGGTTTGAACTAGCTGTATTTCAAGTGCTTAATAACCCCATGTGGCTAGTGGCTACCATATTGGACAGCATAGCTCTATATCCTTTAATCTTTACTTCATTTCTCAGCAGTGTATGTTATGATGCAAATGAGATAACGTATTTGAAGACATTTCAGAATGGTATTAAAATGTTTAAAACTGCCATGTGAAAGAGGGATTAGACTCAGAATGGTAAATATATTTTGTGTTATTCATCAGTTCTGTCTGGTGAAGTTGTGGCTTATAGTGCTTTAAGACTGACACTGAATCTTCTTTAAATGTGTTCACCTAAGATCAGCTGTGGCCAAATACTTGTCTTCACTGAAGTAGATTTCATCTATATGGTTCCAGGAAGCAGAATTTGGAGCAATTAGTAGAATTTACAGGAAAACAGATTTGGTTTTAATGTTAAAGAGAGCTCTTAGAATTAGAACTTCAATTCTAATTCAAGTTCTAACTTGAGTTGAATAAGCTCCCCCAAGAAGTAGCTAGTTCCCTGTCACTGAGAATGTTCAGAGAAGGGTTATGCAGACTCTCCAGATGCTATATAAATTCAAGTGTGAGGTGAAAGAATTGGACTAGGTAAACTTTACAGTCTCATCTGACTAAAAGTCTGTATTTGGCCTTAACTGGGTATGGTGGGAGGGCCTGCCAATTTCAAACCCTTACAAGAGCCCTTTCATCAACCTGGCTTTGCCCCAAACTCAAGCACACTAGAGCCTTCTATAAGGATTTGTATTGCAGCAAGTTTTCCAAAGGATCTTAATTTCCTGCCTATACAATACTGCCTACACCCCAGACTAAACCCAAAATAGCATTTGTCTCTGCCTATACCACACACACACCCTGACCTTTTAGTTGGCTCAGTGGCAGACATTGCTGCCAGGAAAAAAGGTTTCACTGGTAATAACATAAAGCTCAAACTATACAATCCCTGGGATTTCTTTATCTCCATGGCCATCCAATAACTCTATATATACTTTGGGTAACAAATTATAGGACCTAATTGTCAACACTGTTGTTACAGTAGCAAAGTAATCTGTGTTTTGATGGTAAAAACTTCATTTTTAGAAGATTGATTTGTCCAGTGTGGAAAAATAGTTGTAACCCAAACTATGAAGTCAGCTATGATTAGGCTCTTAACCTGATTTTAAAATTGCTTAGTGGTTGCTGCCTTGGCATATCTGGCTGTTAGCCATACAGTTATTATACACGCAGATTATGAAGTCACAAAATTTGACAGTGTTTTTCTTTCTTTGATAAGTACATTTCTATTTCCTATTTTCATTTATGGAAAAACTTATGCTGTTAAACTCAAGTTCGTCTGAAATTTAAAGTTATTTTTCAAGGGGCATTAGAATTATGTAGAGAAAACCATGTGGAATGTATTTGTGAAATGGCTTTGTTAGGATCCCAAGGACATTTTATCCTGGAAAAATCAACACATTCAATAGGATTCACTTAAACCTTGCATTTAGATTCAGGATGAATGAAATTCTTAGAACAGGCCTTCAGATAATATCCTATGTAGACATATGTATCGCTTAAGTAAGTTTCACCTGCTCTGGATTTTTCCCCTGGTGTTATTTTATAATTCTATAAACTTACAAAAGATAATTGTATCACTTAATACAGAGGAGTCCTTGGAAAAATTTGTCATGAAAAATTTTGCTGCAGTCTCTAGATCCAGTTGGGGTATTGATTTAAATAACAAAACAGTTTTTAAACTTAATATTTTCAAGCCTATAAAAAGTATTTTAAAATATATGTTATCTATATAAGGTATAAAGAACAATAAAATAGATTCCTAGATGCCTACTACCCAGCTAAAGAAATAGAGCTTTAGTAATTCTTCTGAAGCCCTCCGGGTGTTCTTCCCTTACTGCCTTTCCTTCTCACCTTCAAGTGGTAATCATGCCTGAGATTTTGTGTTGTTTTACTTTGTTTTTACTTTATAGAGTTACCATATATGTAGGTCTTACAAAGGGGTATATTGGCTTTCATGTTTCAAATTTTATCAACGAAATTATTCTGTATTATTTTCTTCTACCATGTGTTGCTATTAACATTGTATTTGTTAGGATACTCCATGTCAATTCATTTGTTTCCATTGTTGTATGGTATATTTAGCACATATAGCATGATTAATCTATCTATTCTTCTATTGGCTATTTGGTTTATTATTAATTTTTTTACTCTTGAAAACATTGCCAGAATGCATATTCTTTTGTCTTCTGTTTGTGTTTTGTTACCTCCTCCTTTCATTGTTTTCCTCCCTGATAATTTGGAGGTTTTGCATGCCGTTTCTTCTCTTTTAATGATTACCAAAGACACTTTACCATGCATACTTAATTAGACAAAGTCGGAATTAATATATTTGGGCACCTGGGTGGCTCAGTCCTTAAACATCTAAGTTCTGCTCAGATCATGATCCCAGTGTCCCGGGATCAAGCCCTGCATCCAGCCCTGCATCCAGCTCCCTGCTCAATAAGCCTGCTTTCCCCCTCTCCCTCTGCCTGTTGCTCTCTCTGCTGTGCTGTCTCTCTCTCTCTCTCTCTGACAAATAAATAAAATCTTTCTTTTAGTCTTTAACTTCTTCATGAACAAAATAAGGATCTTTGACTCTTGAACTATCTCCTCCTCCAGACTTACATTACTGTCATATTTTAGTCCTCAGTTTTTCTTTTCATTTTAAGCCACAAATTATGTGTTATTGGGCTAATATTTGTTTAGATTAACCCATCTGTTTGCCTTTGATTTTTACTCACTGTTCCTTAAATCTCAGGCCTTCCTTCTGGGGGCATTTTGTAGTAAAGGATGTAGTAAAAGTACACCCTTTACTACAAGAAAAAGTTTATTACTAAGTTCTTTGTGGAAAGGGCCAGATAGTGAATATTTTAGGTTTTTCCAGCCACTTAACAGTACCTGTTGCAAATTGTTCTTTGTTTTCTACAACTCCTTAAAAATACAAGAATGAGGGGGTACCTGGGTGGCTCTGTCAGTTAAGCGCCTGCCTTCAACTCAGGTCATGATCCCAGAGTCCTGGGATCAAGCCCTGTACTGGGCTCCCTGCTCAGCAGGGAACCTGCTTCTACCCTCTCTTGTGCGCACGCGCTCTCTCTCTCTCTCTCTCTCTCTCAAATAAATCTTTAAAAAAAGAAAAAAAAAATATATATATATATATATAAATTCTTATATTTATATATATATAAGTTCATGGGCCGTACAAAGTCAACACATAGACCAAATTTGGCCCAGCCGTAGTTTGCCATCCTCTGCTCTAGGAGATCTTTTAGTGAGGGTTTGCTGATGCTTAAGTCTTGGTTTTTGTTTTTCTGAAAATATATTTAATACGACTTCATTCTTGAAAAACAGTATGGTTGTGTGTATAGCCCTAAACTTTTTTCTGTCATTGTTTTGAAGATCTTGTTCCACTATCTTCATGAATTTGTTGTTTCAAAAAAACTATGTGCCAAGAAGTCTATGGTTCTAATTCTTTTATAGGAAATCTCTTATATGGGAAACCCGTCTTTTCTTTCTGGTTGCTGTTCTAAAAGCCCCATCCTCCTCCTGCTTTCTTTTCCCTCCCTCCCCCCCCGCTCCCTCCCTCAGTCTGTGTGTACACATACACACAAATTTATATCATGAGAGTTTGTGTGTGTATTCTGAAGTTGCACTATGTTGTATCTGCCTGCGGATTTTATTTAAGCTGTCTGGGACATACTGTTCTATCTATATATATGTATTGGTGCCTGTCATCAAGTATGGAGGATCCTTTGTTATTATCTCTTCATCTTCAAATATTGCCTCTTCGCTCATTCCCTCTATTTACTCCTCTACAACCCAAATGAGATATATAGTGGAACTTCTCACTGAATCCCTTTTAACTTTTTTTTTGTCTTCTCTTTTCTGCATTCTGAGTAATTTTTTCAAGTCTGTATTCCAGTTGCTGTAAGCATTTTTTTTTCTTATGATATTTTCATCTAAATGTTTTATTTGTTTCTTTTTAAAAGTTGCCTTATCATTCTTGGTAATTTCTTGTTGCTTACTCATACTTGTGTTTGTGGTTCTTTGTTTTCACATGTTTGAGTACATTTGTATAAGATCATATTTGATTGAACTATATCTGTGGTAACTTTTTGAGACCTGGGTAGAGGTAGTTCATCCAAAGAGAATTTGCCTTTGTCTGTCAGGTGCTCTGGGCCACTACCAACATATGACCATTTTGAAATCAGTTGTCATTTTCTGGAGCACATAACTAATGTGAATTCAAGCTACAGACTCATATTACAGCCAGCTAATGGTAGAGATTTCTCATAAGTGGCTTTTCTCTCTTAGCCTTCACCCATGGTAAATATTTTGCATGGCACTTTTGGTTTGGGGTTTTTTTTCCTACTTCCCCTTTAAAGGACCTGGATCTTTGCAGAAGTCTCCAATCATCCTTCCTTGTGCAGGCACTAAACTTTATCTTTTTTTCCTGCAAACTGAACCTGTTAGTTTTTGGATGTGGACAGAAGTACTTAAGATAGCTGCGTTACATTATTTTTACAATGGGAAGGTTTTTCAGGTGATTATCCCTATTTCCAGACCTAAATACTTCAAAATTCATTTTTTCCTCATCTTCCCATGAATATAAACTGAAATTACTTTGGTATTACCAAAGCAGGTAAATAAGCTGACTTTAAATATCTAAACCAGAATCTTGTATCCAAAAGATTAAATTAACCAGATTGTATTAACATATTCACTATTCATAGTCCATAACAATATTAGATGAACAATTTGTAACATCTTACATATGTATAGTGCTTTATATAATGCTGTGTAAAAAAAAATAATGTATTTACTGTTTGTTTTTAGTTGTCCTACAGTGTTTTCCACGAGACTTAGACAGTTTTAGCTATTTTTGTTGTCACTGTTGCTCAGGTAACCAGTTAAATCTCTATATCTAATCTGTTTTTGAACTTCTCAAAAGAATATATAAGGCCTCCTGATAAATTCTTCATTATGGTAAAATCAGAATGTTAAAGTGTTTGTTTTCATAACTTAAAACATTTACTGTATATGCTTAGGAGGAAGAAGCAGACGTTGAAGGAATTCAGTATAAAACACTACGAACATTTCAGCATGGAGTCAGGGTTGATGGCATAGCGTGGAGCCCAGAAACTAGACTTGATTCATTGCCTCCAGTAATCAAGTAAGTGTAAAACTATTAAGTGTTATTTATTAATGTCCTTTGTTTTAAGTGATCTGAAGCCTTTGATGATTAGGACTTTTTTTCCTCCATTTCCATTTTTCCCAATTTCAGATATTAGATCTTTTAACATTGGCCATTATTTCTTAATTTAGTCTTACTATCGGAATTTGTGATTTAAATATGCAACATGGTAGTGATGCCTTGAATATGTGTTGGGGCCTGACTACAAAGCTCTTTACTGAGTTTCATCTGAATCATTTGAAGTCTTCACAGATTCTTCACTGAGTTTACCATTTATTGAAAGTATAACTGTTAAAATAAGTGGATTTGATTGAGACATTAATGAACCTTACTGCTACAGAGGCCAGTGTCACATTTTCTTGTTTAACAGTATATAAAACTATAATTCTAATCCTTGGGCTTCAGTTTTTATGAAAGCATTGAAAAGAACAATTCCTTTTTGAGAAAAATCTTGACAGTACCTGCTGAGGCCTTCTTCACAAAGGCAATGTGTCAGATTGTTTAATGTTTGTTACGAAACACTAACCTTGCTTCCACAGATTCCAAATCTAAAAGATATGCCTTCTTTTAGTAAACAATATAGCAACCATTAGTTAGCTCTTACTGAACTAACCTAATTTTTTTAATTGAGGGATAATTCACATACAATGAAATTCTCAACTTCTAAGGGTACCATTTAATCAGTGTTGCCATGCATACACTTATATAACCCATATACTGATAATACATAGCATTTCCATCACTTCAGAAGTTTCTTAGTACTCCTTCCCAGTCAATCCTTGTACCCCATCTTCTGCCAAAGCAACCATTAATCTAATTTTCAGAAGTTAATTTTGCCTATTCTAGAACTTCATATAAGTGGAATCATACAGAATATACTTTTT
This sequence comes from Mustela erminea, assembly GCF_009829155.1. Taxonomy (NCBI): domain Eukaryota; kingdom Metazoa; phylum Chordata; class Mammalia; order Carnivora; family Mustelidae; genus Mustela; species Mustela erminea. The sequence goes on from NC_045619.1 coordinate 19,128,782, forward strand.
GTGCCTCATTTGTTGTTTTTGAGATTTATTCATGTTACAACTACCAGTGATTCTTTGATTCTTTTTATTTTTGAAAAGTATTCCATTACATGGTATAAATGGTTTATCCATTCTCCTCTAAGTAGACACCAGACAGTTTCCAGTTTTCAACTGCTAAGTTGCTATGAGCACCCCTGAATATATAGCTCTTAGTAGATACATGGTTTCCTTATTCTTGGGAGTAGAACTGCTAAATCAGAGGGTGGTTGAATGTTTTTTTAACATTTTAAGAAAGTACCAGTTTCCATAGTGGTTCTACTGTTTTATATCCCCACCAGTTAATCTAGAGATGTTCAACTTGCTCTGCTAGCTCCTCAGCATTTATTGTTGTCAGTCTTTATTTTAGCCATTATTTTTGGAACCACAATTTCATTTCCCTGATGACTCATGATTTTGAGCACTTTTTCATATACCTTCTATTTCTCATCTAAAGAATATTTGCCTACAACAAGATTGTGAAGATGTTCTGTTTTCTTTTAGAAGCTGTACAGATTTTAGCTAACCGAATTTTAAATAATCCACACAACAGCACTTGTTAATATACATATATCATTGTTAATAGCCAGTTTGCTGTTCATTTCCTTTTATATTAAAAGAAAGTGTTCTCAAAATCTGGAGTTAAACAAGAGTCAGTTAGTTTCAGTTAGTTTCTGCATTTTTTAGCAGATTTTGAAAGCTAGACAAACTATCTTCCTCCATGGTTCTGCTTGATGCCTGTTTTCCTGTCCTACTGTAACATCATAAAATGACATATGCTGTTATTGTTTCATCATTTTTTTTTTTTAAAGATTTTATTTATTTATTCGACAGAGAGAGATCAAGTAGGCAGAGAGGCAGGCAGAGAGAGAGAGGAGGAAGCAGGCTCCCGGCTGAGCAGAGAGCCCGATGTGGGACTCGATCCCAGGACCCTGAGATCATGACCTGAGCCGAAGGCAGCGGCTTAACCCACTGAGCCACCCAGGCGCCCTGTTTCATCTTTTTTGTTGATGTTGTCTGATAAGCAGCTTCAGATTTTTTCTGCAAATATATATGATAAATTCAGAGTATTAACCAGCCATCAATTTTAAAGACAATATTTTTAGAGCAAGCCAACTGCATAGTTTTGTTTTTAAATAAATCAAATATTTTATTATAAAACATTACACATTTACTGTATCAAATTTGGAATATACAAAATATTTTTAAAGGCCATTTCTACACCCAGTATCCTATTTTTTCATAAATAACTTCACACAATTGTGATTAAACTATATTTGTATTTCTTGTTTTACTTTACTTCTATATATATATAATGTATTTCTTATTTTACTTTACATACATATATATGTAAAGTAAAATAAATAATAAAGTAAAATAAGAAATACATTATATTATATATGAAAGTATATATGTATAAATTTATACATATACATATACATGTATATGTATACATTTATATATGTATGTATGTATGTATACATATTATACATACATATATATATAATATATATATATACACACACACACATATAAAGTATAATATGTATTAAGATGACTCATGGGGCGCCTGGGTGGCTTCGTTGGTTAAGCGACTACCTTCAGCTCAGGTCATGATCCTGGAGTCCCAGGATCGAGTCCGCATCAGGCTCCCTGCTCAGCAGGGAGTCTGCCTCTCCCTCTGACCCTCCACTTCTCATGTTCCCTCTCATTCTCTCTCTCTCAAATAAATAAAATCTTAAAAAAAAAAAAAAAGAGATGAGTGAGGTATAACTTGGGGTCTGTCTTATAGTTAGCTTAACTTACAGCTAGAAAGAACCCATTCCTAGTGTTTTATCTTTAGCATTGAGTTGCCTTCAGTTCTGCTCTCTCTGTTCATCCCCGCTTGCTTTTCTTCACACTTGCTGGAAAGTAATGCTTCACCTTACTTCTATTCTCTGGCGCTTTATGGTTTAATTAAAGGATGGTGTAAATATACTTACCATGTATAAACTCGAGCAGCAAAGTTTGGAGAAAAGTGGAACAACATAAAGTTTGCCATAAAGTTGTGTATGTGTGTCTGTTTGTTTTTTTCTTTTAATAAGATTCTTTCATTAATTTTTTTTTTTAAGTATATAATCTTTGACCCCTGTAAGTCCTTTCTTCTCTGATGTTTTTACTGAACTTGGCCTTATCTTCTACTAATACTTTATAACCTTTTGCTTGGGATATTTCTTTTAGAAACCTTCTAAAGTAATCTTTTTCTATTTTAGAAATGATATTTTGAAGAGAGATTTTTAAATGATTTCTTATGACCTAAGTATTAGGAGAGCTCACATTAGTAATGTTGTTGTAGCAAGTCTGTTCTAGAGTTGCCTCTGGATGTGAAAATATGAATATCCAAAATAATAATAGGAGAAATTCAAAGGAGAAAAATTAGGTAGATAAGCTTTGCTTTTTAGTTATTCTTACCTTTTATTTGTGTTATAAATATAGCATAATGCCAAAAGTGCAAAAAAAGTACATACACAGTTTATTGTAAAACTTTTGTTTTACTATTGTATTGTAAAACAAACTGTTGTAAACAAACACCTGTAATGATCACCCAGGTCAAGAAACAGAATATTCCTAGCACCCAGGGTCCCCACTGTGTCCCTCCCAAATCATCCTTCTCCCTTACCCTTAAAGATAATTAAGCTCATGATTATTGTGACAGTTATTTTCTTTCTTTTTTAAATAGTTTTATCAGCTATGTATGCATCCCTAAAACAATATAGTTTATTTTTTCCTACTTATGAACATTCATACAAATGGAATAATAATATCCTTTTTTTATCCTGCTTTGTTCACTTTGCATTATGTATGTGAGATTCATCGTTGTTTCTGCTTGTAGCTCTAGTCATTGATTTGTATTGGTTTTTGTTTTTTCACTTCCAGATTTTGTACTTCAGCTGCTGATATGAAAATAAGATTATTTACTTCAGATCTTCAAGATAAAAATGAGTATAAGGTATGTTGACAAGTATAATTCATAACTTTAAAACATTATTTTTTTTCAATATTTTATTTATTTATTTGACAGAGATCACAAGTAGGCAGAAAGGCAGGTGGAGAGAGGGGGAAGCAGGCTCCCTGCTGAGCAGAGAGCCTGATGCATGGCTCCATCCTACGACCCTGAGATCATGACCTGAGCCAAAGGCAGAGGCTTAACCCGCTGAGCCACCCAGGCACCCCTTAAAACATTATTTGTGCCTTTTTACTTGGATTTATCTCAGTTTGAAATGTTTAAGGGGTGCCTGGGTGGCACAAGCGTTAAGTGCCTACCTTCGGCTCAGGTCATGATCCCAGGGTGCTGGGATCAAGCCCCACGTTGGGCTCTCTGCTCAGTGGGAAGCCTGCTTCTCCCTCTCCCTCTCCCCTTGCTTGTGTTCCCTTTCTCTCTGTCAAATAAATAAATAAAATCTTTAAAAATAATAAAATGATGTTTAATTTTCATCTTTAAAGTATATAATTCAGGATCTCATTTACTCTATTTTTGGCTATAGTAAGGACTACAGATTATAAATCTGATATCATTTATTAAAATATTAGGTAGGCACAGCAAATGAGGCGGATTTAGAAATTCACATTTGGGTATAGTAAGAGTACAATAGACATGAACACACATAGAGTTGAGAGTCAAACTTTGAGAGAACTTCGAGTGCAGCATGTAGGGTAAGGTGGGATTATAAAGCGCTTAAGAGCACAGACACAGGATCCAGATTGCCTAATTCTATCATGTTAATAACAGTATGACTGGTCAAGTTCCTAATTTCTTTGTGCTCAGTTCCTTATCTATAAAATGAGCATAATAATAGCATCTGTCTGTCTCAGAAGGTTATGAGCATTGATTGACTGAGCTAATTCATACAAAACAGAACAACATTTTGTACATAGTAAGTTCTATATATGTGTTTTCTATTAGTATAATAAATAACCCTGTAAAATAAGAGAAAGACAAATACTGTATGATCTAACTTATAGGTGGATTTTTAAAAAGCCAAACTCATAGGAACAGAGAGTAAAATGGTTGTTGCTGGGGGAGATGGGGAGATGTTGGTCAAAGAGTACCAAACTTCCAGTTATAAGGTAAATAAATTCTGCAAACCAAATGTGCAGCATAATATGTATAGTTAATAGTATGGGTTGTATATTTGAAGTTGCTAAGAGAGTAGATCTTTAATGTTCTCACCACAAAACAAAAATGAATTTCTGGGTTGTTGTGGTTATGGGCTTCTAATACTAACTTGTCTCCAGTGCTGGCAGTTACATAGAGGAAAGTCAATAAAGACCCCATAAGGTGAAACCCATACTATGTTTATCAAGTTGTTAGTATGCAGAACAGTACGTATGACTTGGGATTCTATCTCAGTGCAGTGCCCCTAGAAATTTCTTCTAGCTTTAATTTTTATTTAAGCTTTATGTAACAAGTAAGAGAGGAGGTAAGATGAGGACAGGTACAGTAAAAAAGTGTGTGTGTGTTTTTATAAGAAATGCATACTAGAAAAGAAAGATCAAGCTAATAGCGTGTGTTGAATGATCAGCTTCTTTCCAAGATAAACCTTCCAGAAAAAGTGGGTGTATAAATCATGCCTTAAAAATAGCAGATTGCTTAAGAAATATTTATAGAAAAGGGAAGCATGCAGTGAAAGCTTTTAAGGCAGTGAAGTAAAAATATTAGGTAGAAATTTTGTAGATTTTTTTTTTCTGTATTCTTACTACCTTTTCCCCTGATGTCAGGTTTTAGAGGGCCATTCAGATTTCATTAATGGTTTGGTGTTTGATCCCAAAGAAGGCCAAGAAATTGCAAGTGTGAGTGATGATCATACCTGCAGGTATGTTACTTAGGTTTAAACCACACTTTTCAATTTTTATCCTATTTTAATGAGAATTACATTATAAAAATTACAGAAAATTTAGCTCCTGTATATACTCTGTAAGATGTTGTAAAAGATGCATACTTTATTTAAATTGTAAGCATGGCACAAACATGAGTTTCAAAACTGGTGAATTCCAGTTAGTGAAAACTTCCCTCTCTGCCTCTTATTGTAGATTTGTATATTTATGAAATTTAAATATGTATTGTGTCAAATTCTCCAATATTGGGTAAGAGCAGTAAGATAATAAAAGGCAACTGCCATATTACGAAGTTATTTCACAGATCCTGTCTGATAAGTTAATGTTTATAAATGAATTGCAAATCTCATTTGCTAAAGTAAGACTCACAGGAAATTTCCTGTTTTGACTAATTTGGAAGTTTCTATATAAGGCTTTCTGCAGATATAATGCATTTCAATATCCTATTCAACTCCACCCCTAGTTTGGAATGGATGAGATAGCTATGACATTTTTTAATATTGCTTAAAGCTAGAGAATATCACAAGTAAAACAACAAGATGACAGCAAGAGTAGGAGGTGGAAATAAGCTGAGGAGTTAGGAGTGAAATGGAATTCTATAAGCATGCCAATTGCTTCACTTGCTTTAGCAGTACTATGAGGGGGGAGAAAAAACACAGCTCTGCTATTTTATATCATTTTAATGTTTGGTAAGACTATGACAAAATCATTAGTATTCATAAATACTTGTATATGTATATATATATATATATATATATATATATATATATATATATAAAACCATTAAATATGTGTCCTTTCACACTGGAAGTAAAGCCACTGGCTACTTTTTAAATTTTAATCATAATAGCTCATCTTTTTAAAGTTATAGAGTCATAGGCCATTATTCTTTATGTACTGCCTATTAAAATTTTCATGTCAAGGACATGAAAGATTTACATGCCTTTAAGATTTTAGGGCCTCAAGTATTACAAAACCAAGTTTATTTAGAGACCTGAAGAGTAAATGAGACCATTTTTAAAGTAAAAGTTAGATTAGATCACTAGATATAAATAATGACATTTTTGTTCTCTAACTCCTGAGCTTTCCTAATCACAAGCATTTGGAATAATGAAACCTGAGAAGGGTGAAAATGAGTGCCTTTGAAAGCCAAGGGATAGCCTCTGAATAGGGAATAATAGCCAGAGACCTGGGATTACATTCAGTGGTCTGTGATTACTTTTTTTCTTGTAGTAGAGTTTTGGGGTTTTGTAGTGTAGTAAAATTGTCCTAAAATTTTGGGACTGACAGAAGGTTGCCAGTTTTTTATTTTGTCAAGTAATAAGAATTTTAAAAGGTCTACTGCTTTCTATTATTGCCATCATTTTATGAAAGTAAGAACAATATTACTCTAAAAAGGAGAAAGGCTTAACTTCAAAGTAAGTCCTTTAAATAAACATAACTTTTTTAAAAAACGTACTGTGTTGCCCTTAATTGCCTTATTTTGCTAGACTGTGGTTGATGATGTTATTGTTCAGCAAATACTTACTCTCCCTCCCCCTTTCACAAGGATGGAGGAGATTTTCCCACACTATTGGGCTTAGCTATGTGACTTGCTTAGGCTGATACAATGTTAGCAGCTGTGATGCAAGCAGATATTTAAATGATTTACCTGGTTTGTCTTAACTTACTGTCCTCTGTCTTCTATAAGATGAGCATGTCTGGATAGCTACTGGTTTCTCATTGTCCGCAATGAGAAACACATGCAACAAATATGGACCTATCTGGCATTTTGAAACAGAGCTTCCCACAGACTCATGAGCAAGAAATTTATGCTTATTTTTGTAAGCCACCGAGATATAGGGGTTGATAACATCATTTTAGCAGTAGCTGGGGAGGTAAATTTAGAATTCATCAGCTTAGTTCACCAATCAGAAATAAAGGACAGTTCTGATTGGCCATTAAAGTCAAACCTTTTGGGCCAAAAGCAGTATAAATAAGACTTTTAAAAGAAATAGCATAAATCAAGAAGTTTAAGGAAGAGTAGTAAGTATCATACACTCTCATAGTAACAAAGGAAAGAAGGACTCCTGATAGGATTACAAGAGAAAAATATTTCAGTACAACTGTCTTCATTAATTCAAAGTATAGAATTGCCAAGTTACTAATAAAGACACCATCCAAATGGCAACTACAGTTTGAGCAATGGAAATAGCTATTTATATCCTAGGAATCATTCCTATCACTATACTAAAGAAATCCTACCGATTAGTTTGGATCTGCATGTTTCACTTGTTCATTTGGACAAATAAAATCCTTGTCCAATTATAAGCAGAGCCTGTTTCATCTTGGGAGTAGCTTTATATGCAGGTAATACCATGCTTAAAAAAATACATGCTCAGTAGAGTAACTAGACTGAAGGTCAATAAGGAACTAGAGGATTTGAATAACATTATAAATAACTACACCTAACAAATGTATACAAAACACTTTGAACATCAGCAGAATGTACATTCTTCTCAAGTGCACATGAAACATTCTCCAGAATAAACTGTATGTTAAGCCTAAAAATAAATTAAATAAATTTTAACAGATTAAAATCATGCAGAGTGCCTTCTTTGACTGCAGTGGAATAAACTAGAAGTCAGTAACAGAGAAAAATTGAAAAATCTACAAATATGTGGAAATTAAATATCAACCTATAAATAGTCAAAGAAGAAGAAATCATAAGGGAAATTAGTACTCTGAGGGGGCACCTGGGTGGCTCAGTGGGGTAAGCCTGTGCCTTTGACTCAGGTCATGATCTCAGGGTCCTGGGATCAAGCCCCACATCAGGCTCTCTGCTCAGCAGGAAGCCTGCTTCTCCCTCTCTCTCTGCCTGCCTCACTGCCTACTTGTGATTTTTCTCTTTCTATTAAATAAATAAATAAATTCTTTGAAAACCAAAAAAAAAAAAGTACTCTGAGATGACTAAAAGTCAATAAACAGCAAAATTGATAGGATGTAGCAAAACAGGGCTCAGAGGGAAATTGTGTCTGTAAATACCTACATTGAAAAAGAAGGGAAAAGAGAAGAAAGAACTTGAATCAGTAACTTTAGTTTATACCTCAAAGGAGCTAGAAAAAGAAAAAAGGAAACCCAAAGGTAGCAGAAGAAGGGAAATAAAGATTATAGCAGAGATAAACAAAATAGAGAATAATGGAGAACTGATGACACCAAAAGTTGGTTCTTGGAAAAGATATAACAGAACTAGCAAACCTTTGGCTAGACAGAATACTCCAATTAGTAAAAACAGAAAAAGTGGGACATTACTACCAACCTTACAGAAATAAAAAAGATTTTAAGAGAGTATTATGAACAGTTACACACCAGCAAGTTCACCTAGATGAAATGGCAAATTCCCAGAAACACAAAATTCAAGAAAAAGTAAGAATATCTGAATAGATCTATAACAAAGAGATTAAGTCAATAATCAAAAACTTCCCAACAAAGCAAGCCCAGAACAAGATGCCTTATTTGTGAATTCTACCAAACATTTAAAGAAGAATCAGTACCAGTCTCAAATACTTCTGGATAATAAAATAGGGAACATTTTCTAAGTCATTCTATGATGCCAGCATTATCTTGATACCAAAGGCATCACAAGAGATCTGCAAACCAACATCCCTTACAAATATCGATGAAAAAATCCTCAACAATATCTATTTAAAATTAGAAAGCTCTTAGAAGATAACATGGGGCAAATCTTTATGACCTTGGATCTGGCAGTGATTTCTTAGAAATGACACCAAAGGTGAATATAACAACAACAAACTAGATATAAATTGGACTTCATCAAAATTTAAAACTTTGGGGGGCGCCTGGGTGGCTCGGTGGGTTGAGCCGCTGCCTTCGGCTCGGGTCATGATCTCGGGGTCTTGGGATCGAGTCCTGCATCGGGCTCTCTGCTCGGCGGGGAGCTTGCTTCCTCCTCTCTCTCTCTGCCTGCCTCTCTGCCTACTTTGTAATCTCTTTCTGTCAAATAAATCAAAAATCTTTAAAAAAAAAAAATTTAAAACTTTGGGCATCAGAGGACACTGTCAAAGAGCAAAAAGACAACTCACAGAATGGGAGAAGATATTTGCAAATCATAACTATAAGGGTCTCATCCAAAATATATGAAGAACTCTTACAATTAAACATTAAAAAGACAAACAAAAGACAACCCAGATAGAATTTTTGGGTCATTATATTGTACACCTAAAATTAAAACAACTCTATATGCTAATTATGCTTCAATAAAATAAAGACAAAACAGACAAATGTCTTGAATAGACAATTCTCCAAAAAAGATATAAGCTAACCAACAAGCACATGAAAAGATGCTGAGTGTCATTAGACATTAAGGAGATACAAATCAAAAGCACAATGAAATAGGGGTGCCTGGGTGCCTCAGTTGGTTAAGCAACTTGCCTTTGGCTCAGGTCATGATCCCAGAGTCCTGGGATTAAGTCCCACATCAGGCTTCGAGCTCCACAGAGAGTCTACTTCTCCCTCGACCTTCTCCCCTCTCATGTGCGCTCTCTTAATCTCTCTCTCTCTCTCAAATAAATAAAATCTTTTAAAAAAAAAACACAATGAAATATTGCTTCACACTCACAAGGATAGAAAAGAACAAACACAAATAGAAAGTAACAAGTGTTGGGAAAACTGAAGAAATTAGAACCCTCATTCTCTGCTGGTGGGAATGTAAAATGGTATAGACACTGTGGAAACATTTTAGTCATTTCCTCAAACAGTTAAACATGACCCAGCGATTCTGTTCCAAGGTAAATATTCAAAAGAATTAAAACAGGTCTTCAAACAAATTTGCAAAGGAATATTCCTAGCAGCACTCATCACAATAGCCAAAAGGTAGAAACAATCCAAATGTCCAAGAACAAATGGCTAGATAAACAAAATGTGGTATATCCATATTTTGAAACATTATTCAGCTATAAAAGGGAATGAAGTACAGATGCATGCTACAACATTGATGAAACTTTACGCTAGGTCAGAGAAAGTAGACATAAAATATTCTCTGATTCCATTTATATAAAATCTACAGAATAAAGACATCCATAGAGACAAAAAACAGATTAGTGGTTTCCAGGAACAGTGGGGGTGGAAGGGAATAGAAACTGCTCAATGGGTACAGTGTTCCCTTTGGGGATAATCAAAATGTTCTGGAACTGGAGAGTGGTGATGGTTCCATAACATTGGGAATGTACTAAGTGGCCCTAAATTATGCCCTGAAAATGGTTAAAATGGGGAGTAAAATAAAATAAGTGAGTAAAATGTCAAAAATTTTTAAATACTAAGTTTTATTATATAAAATACTATAGTCTGTACAAAGGAATATTACATTATCACGTATATAACAAAAGAGATTATATAATAGGAGCAGGACTACAATACAGATTCTTAACATTTTGTACTATAAAGAGCAGAAGAAATATTTCTCTGACTTAGTGCCAACTTAAAATAATTTTTAAAATAAATATGTTTTAAAATATGTACATTTAAAATATATGTATTTTCTAATGTTTAACCTTGTCGTTTCAGAGAGACAGAGTATTAGCTAGATTTATGGTCTTAGGGACATCATTTCAAAACAATCTATCTCCTGAACAGGTTCATAAGAATTATACAGTTTATTTAAATTGCCAAATTCTAAATCAGACACTAAAGGTAGTTCTTACTTATACTAGTATGTCAGTCTAGGGAATAAAAAGTTGTCACTTATCTCTTGTTATAAAGAACAAATAAATGTATTGAGAATAAATTAATCTATAGACTAGTTCATTCAGTCAGCAAATAAACATCTACTGTGTGCCAGGCACTGTGCTAGGTACTTGGTCTTCACTGACTTATTTTTTTTCTTTCTTTCTATGGGACAGTAGGGGAAAGAGTAGAGGAAGGGGAGGGGAAATCACTGACATTTTTAAGCCTGTAAATAATCATTTTGGAACCATTTCAGGCTTCTCCAAGACTGACAAAGCTATTTTATTTTGTATAAACGAATTACAATATTAATAGCCAAGTATTACTAAATATTTTATTGTGCTTTACTGTATGTTAACCACCACTCTAATTACATTACCTATGTAAATTTAATTAATTTTTACAACAACTCTGAGATAGGTACTATTTTTTTGGAGATAGGTACTATTTTATGCTCATTTTATATAATGGGGATACTAAGAGGCTAAGTAATTTGTGGCAAGGGACATATCTGCTGTTAAGTTGAGGAACAGGCATATCAGGCAGTCTGGCCCTAGTACCTGCATTCACCTGCCTGAGTGATGATTTTCAGGTATATCCTAAGAAGATGGTATTCACATCTAAAAATATTTTAGCTTTTTCTTCTCTATATTCTTTGATATAACTTCATTAATTCAAACTGTGAACTGAGGTGCTACTCATACTCTGAAATATTATTATAGAAGATGATAAATTTTATCTAAGCTTCCATGTAGTTTTAGTATTCTGTGATTATGCAAGTTTGTAAGAAAATCGAGTTCTCATTTAAGTTAGCAGTTCGTTATTAGCCCCAATATCCCTCTTTTAAAATAAATATTTTACAGTGCCAGCTATACAGTCTTAAATGAAACTCATGAAAATATAAGCTATCAAAGTATAAAAATCATCAAAAATATTTAGTGCCTTAATTGTATTATACATTTCTATAAAAAGAAAACATTATTATAGAGTACCTGTTGCAGTGTGTATATACTTAGGACTATGTAAGAAGACAACTGAGATAGTCTTTGTCCTTCTTTACAATGAATAAAGTTGAATATGAGAAAAATAAGATGACAGGGAAACGTAAGGCAGAGACAAGGCTGCCAATGCACAGTTCCAGGGATATGGTTTGCATAAAGTACAATGTAAATAGTGCCATCTGGAGTGCTGCAGTGTCATAGCCCTGAGTAAAGCTTCAGTTATTAGAATAAAACTCACATCATTAGTAATAAAAAAAGAAAAAGTGAAAGAGGGAAATAATATTTCAAAGTAGAAATAACACAAGACAAATTATAGAATGTCAAGTTGAAAAACTAAGGAAGGATAATTGTCTTGCAAATCAGTCAGTTTTTATATGGATGGTATCGGAATAATTAACTGTTTTGCCATGGGATGGGATACTAAAAAAATTTGCAAAAACTCTGTCTTTTATCTTGAAATACCCCCACCTTTTGAGGTATTTCTAAGTTTCATTCTCATTTAATGAATCAATCCATTTAATCCTCAGAAACCTTATGTGGTAGGTTTTCTTGTAATCACTTTTATATAGAGGGGAATTCCAGGCAATCTAGCTTAACTACGTTATGCTGTTTCTACTTTAACACTCTTGAAGTTTTAGTCTTTTTATATTATTGAAAAGACAAATGTTCAGATTACGTCTGTGTTCTGATCAAAATCAATTATTATGTAGGGATTTAATAAAATGGATAGAATTGTAGTTAGAGTCATGCCTGCAGAAGTGTTATCTCTTGTGAAGAATTTATAATTTTTGAAAGATACCTTTGCTAAAACATTCTAGTACCAGTTCTTGAAATGAAGATGTCATATTCTTCTTTATACTTCGTTAGCCCAGTTTATAGACAAAGAGTAAAGAGAAACAGACTTTTATAGAGGATAAGGAAAATTATTCTAGAGGAGACTGCTCTGGCCTTTGCACTAATAAGGTATTTTTCAGTGTCAGCCTTGTTTTACTGCCTTAAAGTCATCACAGCATCTAGAAGGATGCCCTTGTGGCAGGTACTCAGTGACTGGGTGAAGGAATCAGTGCCACTCTGTACCTATCACAGCATCTTCTCATTACCAAACAGAGCATCTGACAGATGTGTTTAAGAAAAATACCCAGGTAAATCATGGCATTGCTAGCCATTCAGCCTCATGTTTGATACCATTTCCTTTGTGGTCCTTCATCCTGTCCACCATATTCCAATACATGGGTATGTATATATATGTATGTGTATATGCCATGCACAGAGAAATGACAATATTGGTGTTCATAATTATGACCCAGCATTATCAAAAGAAGGCTAAAATTAATATAATATTTGAGAAGTAAATAAGTGCATATTCATTTAGAAAATTAATTATTCCATACTTCCAAAAGAAGATAAAAATGATAGTTAAGTACTTAATGGGTTAAGCTTATTATTTTAAAAACTCACTAATACAGAACATCTTATTCCCAGTCAGTGCCAAATAACAGATGTTCTTGTATATTAAAAACAGTACCGTTCTGTAAGAACAAGTCAGATCAACAAGTATTTATTAAACACGTTTAGTATAGCCAACATTTAGTACTTTGGGGGATACAAAAGAAATAGAAGACCCAGTACTCACTGTAACTACAAAGGATGTCAGAAGTAAATCCCTTTCCTCCTCCACCCCCTCAATAGTCTTTTTAAATATTAGATAAAATTTATGGTGAAGGAAAATTGGCTTCTAGAAACCAGGAATTCTTAGCTTAAGACTAAAATAATAGAAACATGTAATGTGCTATTCATTTTGTCTATAAAACATGGGATATTAGTAGCTGTCATGTTCTAGCTGTCATCATTTTTAAAAAGAATGGAAGAGGGGTAGCATATAAAAAATAAGATTATTTTTTTAGGAATACAACCAAATCACTGGATAAGGGAATACCAAATTACCTAAGATATTCACTAAGCCAATTGTACTGTTTTTTGAAAAATTGTACAAAAGGAAAAAGAATGTTTATCACATGTCTTCTGTGTACCCTAGATTATCATTGTTCATGTACATTTGAGAGTCCTCAAAATCCATAACTAAGTTGGTTTCCTACCCCATCCCCACCCTAAATGGGATCACAAAATACATGATCTATTTAAAAACAGTCCTTGATCTATTTAAAAATGGTCCTTGCAGGCCACCTGGGTGGCTAAGTCATTAAGTGTCTGCCTCCAGCTCAGATTATCCCAGGGTCCTGGGATCGAACCCCACATGGGTCTCTCTGCTCAGCAGGAAGCCTGCTTCTCCCTCTCCCACTCCCCCAGCTTGTGTTCCCTCCCTCTCTCTGTCAATAAATTTAATTAATTAACTAATTAATTAAAACTTATAAATAAATAAATAGAAATAGTCCTTGTAGGAAACAGAAAGAAGGGAACTGAGAACCTTCAATGAAGCATTCCTTGGGAGGTTAATCCCTTATTCATAAACTGTGCCTAAATAATTACAGGTACAAAGTGAAATCAGGAGAATTTATATTCTTTATTATAATATTATGATTAAATAATTGCAGAAATAAAGTTCTCTGCTTGTCTTCTAAAATTCCCTGTAATTTTTGTAACATTTTGAATCAAGATCAATTATTGCACAGTTTTCACAAGAGCTTTAAGAATGGAATAAATAAAGTTTGTGTTGGGTTTGGTAATAATTTACCTCTAATGAATGGAACATAAAGATTCTATGTCTTTAAGAACTAACCGAAAGTTATACTAAAATCTGTTGGTCACATTTGCAGACCTTTTTTAATTCAATGCAGTATGTTAATGCAAGATTGCAATAAAGTTATGAAGTGATGCAAGACTTTTCTGAACTTTTATATGATTGTGTACTGGTGACACCACTCTAATATTCAACTCTTTGTTCTCTCTCATGTCCCATTGTAGATGAAATACAAAACCAGTATTTCATAAAATGTATTACTGTATCAATGATTGCAGTAATGTAAGCTTGTTTTATGTGGCCCTCGTGTGGTTGCAGTAAGTGAATTGTATAAATGAGAATCAGATCCATAAACGTTTTTCAGGTTTGTTTTGAAAGTCCATTTATGTCACTAATGAGGACTACTTTCCCTCATTTACAACAGAATAGTCAAATTTTAGGTTCTAAAGTATATCGAAATCTTTCTTGGAAATAATGAAATGCTAATATTTCCTGGATAGTATTAGTGGTGTTTATGTTAGTTAAAGGAAAGGTCCTTTTACTCTGAATTCCTTGAAAATGAAATCATTGTATATGATCTGTTTGAAAACTGCCATATGGTATTTCTTTGCCATTGAGAGTTTAAATTTGAGGTTTATTTTTAAATGTGGCAAAATTTCTCACAATTCCTGTCCTTCAAAAATCTATCTGTCTACATAAGTTAAGATTTAATTCTCCACTGGGACAACCTCAGCTAGTTTCTCACCTCTGTGATGATAAACTTGTAGTTTCTGCTGAATTTGTTTATAATTTCAAGAAAACGAAATGAAGGAACAACATGTGAGCTTGTAAGATTTTTTTTAACACCTCTAAGGTTTTGTGAAGATTTACAATAGTAGATTATTTTAAGTATGGTATAGTTGGTTTTTTAGTGTTGTGTTTGAAACAGGCCACCTTTGTCTCCCTTCTAAAATACACACAGACTTTGATTATTAACTCTATTTTTGACTCATTTTTTTGTTTTTGAAGCATCAAATAATAAGCAAATGCAATTATCTCTCATTTTCATCCTTAATAATTCTTCTTACACTCAAGTCAATAAAACTTCTGGTAATCCATTTCTTTTATCACTAATAGTAGTATATTAATACTACTTGCTTAGTAGTCTCTAGCATTTAAAAAGAAAAACCAAAATCAGTCTTATCTTATTTCTCAATATTTTTTTCTCAATATATTTGAAATACTGACACATACTGAAAGTACCCTGTACAAAATTCTTATTTTATATTATCATGGCATTTTGTCAAAGGCTTTTGCCCAGCTGACAAAGTTTATTTATTCACCACACTAACCTATCATACCCACTGTCAAGATTTGCCCATCTAATCCCTAGATTTGTGCCTTCAGTAATGTGGTTTCCCACCTCTGAATTCCTTTTGCACCTAAAACCAGAGATTTTAACACTAAATTGCTTTGTAATTTGGTTTCGCTTCTTCCTAATTCTACATTCACTTATTAAGGAAATATACTGTTTTCCCTTTTTTTGAATTATCCGTATGGTGATGAATAACTTAGTGGTCAATTACTTGGAAATGGGAAGGAAAAAATCTTCATTTTGTTATCACAAAATTCAATGAAAAGGGGGTTTGTTGTCTAAGAATATTGGAAGTCCCTTTCTTGCGCCCAGAAACACTGTAAAGTAGATCCTCCTTTTTTTTTCTTGCTCTCATATTTAATTAATCAGTAACAACTCATGTGATCCAGTCAAGTCTTTTAGAAAGATTACAGTTAGTATTTTTTTGGCTTTACTGGTTAGAGAAGGCCAAATGGTTACAGATGTGTCATTTAATGTCACCCATTCCTTTTGTCTGTACTGTCAGAAACATTTGGTAGCAGAAATTTCCTTCTACAGTAAACTTCTTAACAACGAGATGCCAATAAAAAATGGAGAACAAATAAAAAGAACAGAGTATTACCCAAGAAATTTCCTTTCAAATTCTCAGAGGAAATATCTCCCTCTATTAATTGTCAATTTAAAAGACCCTTGAGAATATCTAGGTTATCTCCGATATGCCAACACCCAATTTATGGGACCTTTTTATTGATTAAATTGGACAATTACATTTAAATACCATATGGTAGGGATACTTAATGTCCTGCTGAAAAGCACTCAGCCTGAAAGGAGGCAATAATTTTAACAATAAACTAACTACCAAAAGTATATTTAATTCACAATGTTAGATCTGGATAGTTCTCCATCTGTAAATTTTACAGCTTAAATCTAATAAGAGTTCAACGTAGGACCATAGAGTTGGGAGGGCTGGAGGTGTTTGTTATAATTATAGTCAAATTGGGTCAAAGTTGTCATTATTTTACTTGAAGAGGGATGCTATTTGTATTACAGTGCTCTTTGATTTAATCTATAGTATTGACTTCTTAATATGTCAATAAACTTAATTTTACCTTAAAAGCTTTTTCTTTAAAATCTCCCTTGTAGGGACACCTGGGTGGCTCACTTGGTTAAGCCGCTGCCTTTGGCTCAGGTCATGATCCCAGGGTCCTAGGATCAAGTCCCGCATCGGGCTCCTTGCTCAGTGGGGAGCCTGCTTCTCTCTTTGCCTCTGCCTGCCGCTCTGCCTGCTTGTGTTCTCCCACACACACACACTCTCTCTCTCTCTCTAACAAATAAATAAATAAAATCTTTAAAAAAAAAAATCTCCCTTGTAAACATTTAAATAGGTATACAGTGTATTTCAAATAGCTCCTGATTTTTGGTCAAGATAGTTTAATTTAATAATGTGTTTTTAAACTTTTATAGTCTATTACCTTTCCATGTGCTTGAGTACATCTATTAAGAAGGTTATGAATCCTAAGAGCTTTTCTTTTTTTGTGACATACTTCTTCATTGAAAAGTATGCTGCTGTGGTTGTAACTAACTTTAAGTAGCTTTACTCATTATAAACAAATTTATTAGCAATAAATTTGAAAATATTGATATGAATTTTCAAATTTATTAATTTGTTTTTTGTTACATTAGAAACTCTCATCTGATATGGTCTAGACCTACAGTTTGTTAAATAATCAAAGTCAGTAAACGCAATCACAAAACTAAAATACAACCTACTGAATGGGAGAAGATATTTGCAAATGACACATCTGATAAAGGATTAGTATCCAAAATATATAAAGAACTTATACAACTCAACACCAAAAAAAAAATAATTAAAAATGGGCAGAAGACATGAAGAGACATTTCTTGAGAGAAGACATACGGGTGGCCCACAGACACAAGATAAGATGCTCAGCATCACTCATCAAGGAAATGTAAATCAAAACCATAGTGAGATAACACCTCACACCTTTCAGAATGGCTAAAATCAAAAACTCAAGAAACAAGTGTTGGCAAGGATGCGGGGGAAAAGGAACCCTCAGGCACTGTGAGTTAGGACAGCAAACTTCTGCAGCCACTGTGGAAGACAATATGGAGGTTCCTCAAAAAATTAGAAATAGAACTGTCCTACAACCCAGGAATCCCACTACTGGGTATTTACCCAAAGAATGCAAAAACACTAATGTGAAAAGATACATGCACCCCCGTGTTTACTGAAACATTACTTATGATAGCCAAACTATGGAAGCAGGCCAAGTGTCCATCAATAGATGAAAGGATAAAGAAGGTGTGGTGTGTGTTTGTATATGTGTATACGTATAATATATATAGTACTTGGAGCTAGAGAATATAGTGCTAAGCGAAGTAAGTCAGAAAGATGAATACCATATGATGTCACTCATGGAATTTAAGAAACAAATCAAGGGGGTAAAAAATGAGAGAGAGACAAATCAAGAATCAGACTCTTAACTACAGAGAACAAATTGATAGTTACTAGAGGTGAGATGTATCAGGGGATGTATGAAATAGGTAAAGGGGATTGAGAGTACACTTACCTTGCTGAGCATGAGTAATATATGGAACTGTTAAATCACTATATTGTACACCTGAAACTAATATATGACTGAATATTAACTACATCGAAATTAAAATTTAATTAATTAAGCTAATCTAGTCTCAAAAAATATGAATTAACTCAGGAAATCATTTTAAGAGATTGTCTACCTACCTTATTTTAATACACAAGATATGGATGAAAATTTATCAATTGCTTATTGCCAATTTTTAAATTTTAAGCTAAGACATCTATTTTTCCATAATTTATGGGTCTGATGATTAGCACTGGACTTTTTTTTTTGCATGAATCACACCCATGGTAGTGACTATAGTGAACACATATCAAAGTAAAAACTTTGATTGCTTAATCTTTTGTAACTGACATACCTTCCTAATTTAAGAGCATTTTTAAGTTAGAAATTTACCTTTAGTTAGTTGCCATCAACTTAGTTTCATTGAAATAGCTTTCGCATTCATATCCTATCAGCTTACATAATACTAGTTGTGTAATTGTACTAATAAATAGGCATGGGTTTATACCCCATACAGTGGTTTACTAAGTAAAAAAAAAAAAAAACCATCTTTCCTCTTTAAGTCTACAACAAATGTACATGTGAACCTATTAGAAAATAGCCTTGTTCCTGTCAATTCTATAGAGGGAAAAAGGAAGAGTCTGTCAGAAGGAAGTGAGTTAAGAGCTTTGACTACATATTGTATTCACTACATCTTAAAATTTGTGCAAATTAATCCATACATGGATACGTGAAAATAACATAATATGCAAGAAAAAGGGGAAGATTTGAAAAATCTACCTTACAAGTAAGACCAACTGAAAAGTTGCACATTTTGCCAAATGATTGTTTTAAGATTGTTTTTATCGTAAATTTGTCAGAGAAAGTGTAGGTTTTTTCCATTGGTAATTAAAAGCAGTATGAGAGGAAAAAATAAGGTATGGCCAGTCTGGAAAGCTATTTGACAATACCTGCTGGAGTTCAACATATTTGTAAGCTATAATCCATCAATTCCATGCGTAGGTATATATACTCAGCAGGGGTGTGTGTGTTTGTGTGTTGGGGGTGGGGGGATGTGAGTATATTCACTAAGAAACATACAAGAAGATTTACAGCAGCATTATTAACAATGACCAAAACTGGAAACAGCCTAAGTATCAACAGTACAGTAGGTAAATACATTACAGTGTATTTAATTAATGGAATACTATCTACAGCAACAAGTGAACAGAAAATAACAACATGCAACAATGTTAGTAAATCTCACAAAATCTAATGATAAGTGATAGGTGCCAGACCAAGAAAATACGTACTACATGATTCCATTTTATGATGTTCAAACCAGGCAAAGGTACACAATTTTGTGAAAAGTCAGGATATTAGGTGCTTTTTGTGAGAGAGCAAAGAAGATCAGAAGGAAGCCCAGGATGACTTTTGGAGTTCTGGAAATACTCTTTCTTAATTGAGTGCTATATTCTCTGAGCTGTGTGCTTAAGATTTATGTGTTTTTTATGATGTATGGTGAACTGCAAAAAAATGTATCAAAAAATAAAAGAATGTGATTTTATCTGATGGAACTAATATTAACTAGATGAGCCATGAAGTAATGACAGAAAAATGAGTTGAGCTCTACAAAGGGATTTGAGAAGAACTTAATTATGGAATCAATCAAAAAGGGAAATAAGACTTAACAACTTAAAGTATACCATCTGTAGCTTATTTAGTTATAACTCATTTCAGCCCAATTTGTTGTATTTTGCATACTTAGTACTTAGATTATGCAACCACTGAGAATTATTTAATAAGCACATAAATATAAACCATAAATCACTTTATCCTAGTCCTATAAAGTAATCTGGATCACCCTCCTCATTTTTTTAAGTCAGGTTTTTTTTTGTTTTGTTTTTAAGCATCAGGTTCTGTTAGGATAAAATACTATTTAAAAATTAGACTAAAATTTGGTTCATTGGACCAAATTAAAACACAATTAATTGGCCTATTTTTGTAGAATGTCCTTATTCATAATTTCTACCTCTTTGGTTTTCTTCATTTGAAAGGAAAAAAATGATGAAAAGGTTCGAAAGAATGGAGCCTTTAGACCATTCCCCCGTGAGACTCACTGAATTTGCAAGACATTCCTACTATTTCAATAGTGGTAAAATATATGCTAGCCCAGCACTTTATTATGCAAGAGGCAATAGAGAAGAAAGAAATATTCAGTTGCCATAATTAATAATCTTATTCATTGTGGGAAGTGAAACACAATTGCACAAACTATTGGTAAATGTGATTCCCTCTTCAATTAAATTATAATTGTTTCCCTTGTATAGTAAATATAGATGAAAAGTGTTGATTTGGCAAAAGAAAAAGAGTATGCTTCTAAATTATTTAATCAAATAGATAATCATTTTGAAAAACATTTGTGTTTGTTTATATGTGACTATAATATTTCATGATTGAAGATCCTATAATTTCTATAAGAAAGAAAAAATATTTCAAATAATATGCTTTAGCACAGAATAACAGCAATGTTCAAAACATATGTCTATTGTTTTTGAAGTAAATCTTTCCCTAAACTTCAAATGTATACTCCTTAAGTTTGTTGAAATTATTTTGTGGTCCCTAATGGGATATAAACTATAAACCCTAGAAGAAAAGGTCTAAGGCATTTTGATGAGCTGTTTTAATTCTTAATTTAAATTCTTAAAGACCAGAATTCTGTGGGTACTTTGCCAACCACTCAGCACTTCTGCCTCCTGCCATGCTAACTCTGCCACACTCTGTACCTATAACTGTGAGATATAACTGGCTGAGTGTGAAGGATGAGCTGGACAACTAGCAGTCTGGATGGGGAGTAGCACTTTTCACAGTAAAGTGCCATTATTGAGATTTCTAAGTCTTGATCTCTGCTATGAGGTTGGGAAAGAAATTTAGATAGAAAGCCATGTTAGCGAGTAGCTTGGTCCTTGTTACTATGGATTTGTAAGTGTGAGGAGGAGTAGGAAGAATCAGGTATCTGTTCCTTCAACCAACCTTTACTCTGGTGGCTTTCAATCAATCACCTTTAATAAGCAGAATTGGGGAAGTAAGCCAGATCAGAGAAGGTATAAGATAAGAAGCAGCCCCTGGCATGGAAAGCCAAAAGCAGAAGGAATTAAACAAGTATGGAAATTATCTCCCTAAATTCACGTCACATCACCTCATACTAGCTTCTTTATACATTATTTTGGAAAATGGGAGTATTGGGGGTAGGATGTGTTAAGCACCCCTGGCAGAAACCGTTACTGAAATGACTACTGAAGTAGGAAGGCAACCTATTTAGTGAACTGGAAACTTCAAGATACTGCCCACAAAATAAAGATTATATGAATAGTTTAATTTGGTTACTGTGTTACAGTGTTAAATTAGAAAATGTATGTGATTGGTTTTCCATGACTGAGTATGTTAAAACTTCTTCATACTGCTTTCAGTTTTTTTTAAACATATACTTTAGCTATAAATATCTATATAGTATAATCTCTAGTTAATAGCTTTGAATTAATTGATGGGAGTGTCATTTTTATTTTAGTAGTGATATAGCAAAAATATTTAACATTATATTCTATTCTTTTATTAGGATTTGGAACTTGGAAGGAATGCAGACAGCTCATTTTGTTCTTCATTCCCCTGGAATGAGTGTGTGCTGGCATCCTGAGGAAAGTTTTAAGGTTGGTATTTATAACTTGGTTTTCTTTTATTAAGCTGAGAAGACATATACAGGTGTAATACATGCATATATAGAGGAGAAAAATCAATTACTTTTTCTACCTCAGAGACTCTAATTGTCATAAATGCATCAGACTAGTGTAGAATTCTGTAACTTAAAATCTCTGTATAATTAAGTTTTTATTTTACAACCATCATCCATAAATGACATTTTTCAGAGTACATTTTTCCTGCCCTTTTGAAGATTGCAATCTAAAAACAGATGCCCAGTCTATCTAGTAGCAATATTCATTTAAAAAAAAAAGTTAAAATCCATGCTTGAAGCTATAATATGTAGACAGAAAGCATCACTGACAAATTTGAGCTGGCTGCAGTGGTATTCAACTCCTATTCAGAGTAGAGCTTTCTAAAATTCTAAAAGTACACTAGAAGTTATTATCAATTGACCTTAATTCTTACTTCATTGAGAGAATAGGACTCATTGAACAAAAGTTCTCTCATTTGCCAGTATCTGCTCTGGCATCACTCTATTTGATCTTTCCCTAGAAGCTAAGAAGTTACCGTGTTCCATGGTGGTGGGTATTGTGGAGGGCACGTATTACATGTATCAGTAGGTATGGTGCATAAACAATGAATTCTGGAACACTGAAAAGAAATTTAAGAAATAAATTAAAATTTAAAAAAATTTTTAAAAAAATAAGTTACCATGTTCATCTTGTTAAAGTTAATTCTTTAGCTGTATAGATCTCATGCCAGTTCCCTAGGCATCTTGCTTTTATAGCTTTCTAATGTCTTTGTGCTTCTCCATTGACTCTTTTCCATCCTCATAGTTGTACTACAAAAAGATAAGCTTGATTTAATTATAGGAAACGCTTGTATAATACTAAATATACTTGGCTCATTGTCAGCTTTTTATATTAGCTCACTTAATCCTCATGGCAACCTTATGAGATAGCAGCTATGATCACCCTCATTTTATAGAAAACCCATTTCTGTCACTTCTATCTTGAAACCCTGCTCACTTGATCTTTAAAGATTCATTATTCTAGTCCTCTTGAGCATCTCTGCATGTATCTTCCCTTTTTCTTTCTCCTTTGCCAACACTTCTTTTACCATGTATTTGTGAATTGTTGGAAGATGTAGTTTTTACCAACACTGTGCCCTTTAGGTGTGAGAGAGGGTAAAAAAATGAATAAAGCCCCTGCCCTTACATTGCACAATGATGGGCTTATAATAAAGAAAAACCTGTAAATACAGCAACACAGATTTTAAGTGTTTTAACTGTTGGAATAAAAAAAATCTAGTAAGTAGATCAATTACATAAGAAAGAATTAATCAGATCTGCTGATAGCCTTCACAGAGGAGGTAATCCTGAGCTGAGATGTTCCAGACTATGTTAAGTATATTTTCTGAACCTTAGGATACCATGAAAATTTGTTTCAGGCAGGTTGGATCTTTCTTCAGTAGAACTGGACACTCTGTATATGTGCATGAGTAAAATTTTCCAATTTATTCATATTACATATGTAGGGATTGTTACATGTATAAGTAATGTTTTTGAAGCCAGGTCCTATATTTTATTTTAGGCAAGATTTCCCCCCTGTAGTGGTGAGTCTACATGAACTATAACAGGGATTCTAACCAAATGTTAATATCACCATGTATAAATACAATAGACTACCTTTTTTTTTTCCCTAGAGAGAGCAGGAAGGGCAGTGGGAGGGGGGAGAGAGAGAATCTTTTTTTTTTTTTTTAAGATTTTATTTAAGAGAGAACACAAGCAGGGGTGAGGGGCAGACAGAAAAGCAGACTCCCTGCTGAGCAGGGAGACCCATCTGGGGCTTGATCCTGGGACTCCAGGATCATGACCTGAGCCAAAGGCAGACACTTAACTGACTGAGCCACCCAGATGCCCCAGAGAGAGAAAATCCATGCTGGGCATGGAGCCTGACATGGGGCTGTCTCCCAACCCTGAAATCATGACCTGAGCTAAAATCTAGAGTTGGATGCTTAACTGACTGAACCACGCAGATACCCCAGATAAGCTACTTTTTTTGTTGTTTCTTTTTCTAATAACTTCATTGAGATATAGGCAATATGCTATAAATCCACCCTTTTAAAGTCTACAGTTCAGTATTTTATAGTATATTTACAGAGTGCAAACAGTACTAGTATTTAATTTTAGAATATTTTCATGAACTCTGAAAGAAAACCTATACCGAGCTCTGCCCACCACCACCAGCAACCATTAACCTGCTTTCTGTCTTTATGTATTTGACATCCAAATGGGCTGCTTTTTAAAATCTGTGACCTAGATGAGAAACCAGAACTTTTCTTACAACTTCTATACCGAAACTTGAATCTTAATGCTTGTGATTCAGATCGCTTTCCTCCATATGCTTTAAGTTAATTTCTGTTTTTCTTCTATCATTAAAACTCCATCCCACCCCACCTCCTTTCTCTTATTGTTTTCGTGACTTCAGACTGTTTAGAAGTCCGTGCTGTAGGTCACATACACTCAAAATCCTGAAATCGCTTTTAATGTCTTCACCCCATGTATGCAAACTTTTCCAGGTTTTCAACTTTTCCTTCCTTAGGAACATATTACTAGACCACTTTCTTTGTCATTAAGGTGCATTCTTCACCTTTCTGTTCCCACAAGTAACTCCTGCCAGGGCTTACCGCTACTTCAAAAGTTTTGAACGTTAAAATACCGGTTTCATCATGTCTCCCCTATACTCAAAAACCTAAAATACAGAAAGGCAACACAGAAGTGATTAAGAGTATGGTCTCTTGGGGTGCCTCGGTGGCTCAGTCATTAAGCATCTGCCTTCGGCTCAGGTCATGATTCTGGGGTCCTGGGATCAAGCCCCACATCAGGCTCAGTGGGAAGCCTGCTTCTCCCTCTCCCACTCCCCCTACTTGTGTTCTCTCTCTCACTGTGTCTCTCTCAAATAAATAAGTAAACATATTTAAAAAAAAAAAAAAAAAGTATGGCCTCTTGAGATAACTGCCTGGAGTCATATCCCAGTTCCACCACTTACAAGCTATGTGTTTTCAGGCAAGTTGCAAAAGCTCTCTCAATCACTGCCTTTACCTCTTCTTCTTGTAAAAGGGAAACTCATGAAGACTAAGTGAGTGAACTCTTAAAAAGTCCTTAAAGAGAACCTAGCACATAATAAGCACTTGATCAATTTGAGTTTCTTGTCATTATTAACACTTATTACTACTAACCGATCTGGTGGCTCTCTGTAATCTGATGTATCCAGTCAAGCCCATTTTGTTCTATTTTGCTTAGCCTGGATAAAAACGAGGCAGCTAGAGAAGAGAGAGATGGGTCCATGACTATCTGTCTCATAGAATTCTAATGAAAATCATATGAGGTGTGAACTACACACATAATCTGGAAAGCAAAAAGCAAATACTAGCATTTGATAGTTAATAAAAGATACAAAGTCAAAAGATCTCAATAATTTATTTCTTTTTTTAAGGATTTTATTTAATTATTTGTCAGAGAGAGCAAGATAGAGCGAGTGAGCAGGGAGAACAGGCAGAAGAAGAAGCAGGCTCCCACTTGAGTTGCGAGCCTGATGTGGGACTCAATCCCAGGACCCTGGGATCATGACCTCAGCCAATGGCAGCCGCATAACCAACTGATAACACTGGCATCCCAAGAAATTAAGATCTTAAATCTAATTGACCACAGTTGGAACTAGGATTTTACCAGGTAGTAATAATAGAACCAAGAGTTGAGGATGTTACGGAATCAGATCTGAGTCTCTGACTCTAAGGGAGTGGATTGCTGCTAAATCAAATGGGGTATAATAACCAGCACTTGATGAATGCTGTCTGAGCGCCAGGAACTATGCTGAGTATTTTACATGTGTTCTAATGTAATTCTCTCAAAACACTCTGAGGTTGGTAACATTTTTCTGTCCATTTTATAGATAAGAAGACTGAAACACCGAAAAGTTAATAAGTCGTTTGTCCAAGGCCACACAGTCAAAGATTTGAGCTTACTCTGATTCAAGTACTAGTGTTCTGTACTACAAAAGATATATTCCCTCTGAAAATTCAGTGCATACTCTGTTTATAGTTCTGAGAAGTCCTAAAGGAAAAGTTCCCCTGTAAACTTTTTAGCTCTAGCAGTTCTCAAACTTATTTAACTTTTTTACTCTATTTGCTTTCAACCAAAAAAATAAAAAAAATCTATCATTACAGTTGAGCACAGTTGAAAAAAGATAAATAACTAAGAACTGAGTTTTCAATCTGACTTCAACCTATAATAATAACAGTTTTTTTTTTAGCCTGTTCTGTGCTAAGACTATTCTAAGTGCTTTACATATATTAACTCATACCAAACTATGAAATAGGTACTGTTACTGGCTCCACTTTTATTGATGAGTGCAGTTGCAGGCTCTGCCACAGGCTAGCAGTGAGACTTCAAGTTACCTTTGTCACTCTGTGCCTCAGTCTCCTCTTCTGAAAAATGGGATTAATGACAGTAATTTTTTCATACAGTGGTTATGAGGATTCAGTAAGGCAGGGCATATAAAGCTCAGTGTTGCATTTGTTTTTGTTGTATATGTCACTGACCTGATGTTGTTGGCAGTAGAATTAGTATTATTTTAATATTCTGCCTATTAGAGAATAGTTTTAGATTCTACCTTTTCTATTAAGAATCTCATAATGGAAAAACTACCCATATTCTATTTATATTCTATGGTCAGTTTTTTTTCCCTAATTCTCTCCTCTAGATGGGAAATTTCTTTATATCAAAGATCATCTTTTACTTTTGACTTCTGTTGAAATTAGCATAGTATTTTGCATAAATACTATGTATTATATATAATTCATCTTCATTATTCGCAGATTCTGTATCTGCAAGTTCATCTACTCACTGAAATTTATTTATAACCCCAAAATCAGTACTCATGGCATTTCACAGTTGCAGACATGCTCAGAGCAATAAGAAATTTTAGTCGACTAATGTGCACATTTTCAGCTAAGGCTGAATGAGGCCAGCACTCTGCCTTCTTGTTTTAGCTCTCATACTCTAAAGAAGTGTCCTATTTGTGGTCTATTTTTGAGCACGTTTTTGTGCTTTTTGTTAGTGATTTCACCATGTAAAATGGTCCCCCAAGCATAAAGCATAAGTGCTAAAGTGCAGTCTAGGGTTCCTAAGTGCCAGAAGGCAGTGATGTGCTTTATGGAGAAAATAATATGGTGTTAGATAAGCTTTATTCAAGCATGAGCTATAGTGCTGTTGACTGTGAGGTTTGGGTTTTGGGTTTTGTTTTGTTTTATTTAAGATTTGTTCATTGTATTTTGGAGAGGGCAGGAGGGTCATAGGGAGAAAAAGAGGAACTCAAGCGTAGTCCACACTGAGTGCAGAGCCTGATGCGGTGCTTGATCTCAAGAACCTGAGATCAGACCTGAGCCAAAACCAAGAGTCAGGCACTTAACTGACTGTACCACCTGGGCACCACGGCTCTGAGTTCTCACTATGTTAATGAATCAGTATATATGAAATGTTATCTTTAAACATACATAAGACCAGATTATGCATTGGTCAGTTGACAAAAAATGTTATGCTCAGAGACTCACAAGAACCAAACACTTTATTTTCCCCAGGATCAATGTTCAGTATTCACCAATTCCTCATTCACAGCAACATAATAGGCTCTACCTACCATGAATAGTAAGACTCAACTCTATGTGTGGGCAGTGGGGGAAGGTGGAGGTAGATGCTCGGTAAAGGTCTCTTCGATGATGAATAATAGAATGACTGCCTGTAGTCCCAAGCCAGACATGATCTGTGTTACTAGAAGTAGTAGTAATACTTTAATGGCGTTTTATGGGTTTAGGAAAATACTGTTAATGTACAATATCACATTATAGCTGTATAGAAACATCTTGAGTCTGGTATAATTATCCCGCATTTCACAGATAGGAAAAGAGCAAACTCTAGGTCACTCAAAAGATTAGTAGAAACCAGGATTATTGACACTAAGTCTCTCATTGTTTCCAGGCCACCACTGGTACTTCACACCTTCAGGAATGTTTGCACTGTAATATAATCAGAATTACAAAAACATTCTGTAAAAGTGAGAACTTTACAGAAAATGTAAGGAGTCTTTAAGCCATTTTATTTGGGCAACAGCTACATATCTATTCATAGCAATCTCTTTACCTTAACCCCCACAAATAGGTATCCTAATGCCTTGCTTCTTTGAGTCTAAGAAATAAATTTTTTCACATGTTAATATTTTATAAAATGGAAATTTATCTTATAATTATTTTTGCATTGATAAAATATTTCTTAGAGGGGCGCCTGGGTGGCTCACTGGGGTAAGCCTCTGCCTTTAGCTCAGGTCATGACCCCAGGGTCCTGGGATCGAGCCCTGCATCGGGCTCTAAACTCAGCAGGGAGCCTCCTTCCTCCTGTCTCTCTCTGCCTGCCTCTCTGCCTACTTGTCATCTGTCAAATAAATAAATAAAATCTTTTAAAAAAAAATATTTCTTAGATAGGAAGGGAAGGAAGAAGAGGGGGATCAGGGAAGGAAGGAAGCAGACAAGTTCATTATTCAACATCTTAAATCATTAGTATTTTAAAATAAAGGAAATATTGAAGAGTACTGTTTATTGAGTGAGTGGCTGCTTTGTGACAAGCATAGTACTAGGTGCTTTACATGTATTACTTTTTTAAGATTTTATTTTTTTTAAGTGATGATCTCTACACCTAACTTGTGGGGCTTGAACTCACAACCCCGAGATCAAGAGTCACATGCTCACCCAGACATCCCCCTATAATACTCACTTATTCACCACAACAATACTGTAGCTATTCTTATCCTCACATACACATTTTAGAAAGGAGAAAGCTGCCAATTGAAGACTTGTAATTTGACCATTTAGCTTTTAAATGAAGGAAGCAGCGTTGCTCTTCTGGTCAGTCTGTGTTCCTAACGTCATGCTTCCTTCCATTCTGGAAACAATCTCACATCACATAAGGGTGTGTAACACATAATATAGCTCTGTTGAGAAATACACACTTAGCTGTCCTTTCTAGACAACATAACTTAAAGCTATAACTTTCCCCAGAATGATTCTTTGGACTTATTTTTTCCTAGTAACCATACATCATCATTTAAAATTGTACTCAACTTTCCTGGGTCTTTCTTTCACCAGTTTTCTCCGAGTTTTTTAATATTTGACAGAGATTTTTACATAGGCCTCTCTTATTTCATTTGCACTTGATGTTCCGTTTGTAATATATGCAGATGTTTACATATTATATATAATGTTGAATTACTGCCTCAGATTTGGCTAGTGAATTAGGTGAATTTTTTCTGTCCTTACAGCTGATGGTTGCAGAGAAGAATGGAACAATCCGGTTTTATGATCTTTTGACTCAACAGGCTATTTTATCTCTTGAATCAGAACAGATGCCATTAATGTCAGCCCATTGGTGCTTAAAAAATACCTTCAAAGTTGGAGCTGTTGCAGGAAATGATTGGTTAATTTGGGATATTACTCGATCCAGGTACTTCCTTAACAGCTGTCTGTTGCATACCCCAAAAGTCAGTCACTATTGTTGACTGATCCATGGAGCCATTCTTGTATACTTGAGCCTCACTATAGAGCAGAAACAAGTCTATCTTGCAAAAGGACCAGAGCTGTGGGTTTTTACATAAGAGAGATAGATGCCCATGCTTTGCAGATTTACTTTGAGAGTAGCCCAGGAAGAACAACACAAAGAAAAAAATCATTGAGCAATGTTTATTTACATTAAAAAAAAGAAGAAAAACATTGACTTGAATGATGGTGTTCTGTAACAGTTCTAAATCGTGTCTGTCTCTATGTCTCTATCTCTGTATTTCATCTGTGTTCATCCAGGGCTTATTTAGAATTTTGTGACAGTTTAAGTACATTGGGCCTTGTGTCCTTTAAAGAGAAAATGCTATTAAAACCTTAATTTAATTTCCTCTATTTGAGACCAGAACATAAATTCATAAAATACATTATGTTACCCTTCAGTTATCCTCAAGATAAGAGACCTGTCCACATGGATCAAGCCTGCTTATTCAGGTAATGTAACATTTTTGTTCAAGTTATATTTAATTTTTTTAATTTGGTTACTTTGTCACATGCTATGTCACCATACTTTCCCAATTCTCTCCTTTGCACTGAGGAGTTGGGGATATTTTGGCGTTTGTTTTCTGATTGTTTTATAAATGGTTGTTTTGCTTTCCTAACTAAGCCTTTTGCTTTTGTCTTTTGGTCTGGGTAAGGGAGTGATTCGCTTTCCAATATTTTCTTTGAAGAATTTTATAAAATACAAAACACATTACCATTCAACAAACACCAACAATCTGGAGTATATACTTCCTTATATTTTGTTTTAATAAAGATGTAAAATGTAGGTGGGCCCACGTTTATGCATATAAATGTCGTTGTTGTGCTTTTAGTGAAAACACACTGTATTGTGTATCTGTGACTTTTTTCCTATTAAAATTAATATACATGTCTACCTTGTTCTTTCTCATTGACCTTTGCCTAGTATTTCATTGTATAATGTAGTGACTAGGGTGCTTTTAACTTTAACTAACATGAAAACTTACTAACCAAGACTAAAACAAGTAGTGTATTTCTTATATGCTGTATTTCATCAAATCTAAAGTACCCCCAATAAAATTATAGGACTTGGGCACAACATCATTTTTTGTACACATTAAAAATATATATATTCATCAAAATGTAAGGTGCCATAGATTGTAAGATACACTCCTATTTTAAAAATGTGAGCACATCACAGAGACATGAATGCTTCTGAAGGAGCCAGTCTCAGGACTGGCTCAGTAGCTCATCAGTGCCAACAGGAGTTCAGCCCTTTCCCTCTATGTCCCCAGTGGCAGCTTCCGGCTTGTTGCTTCATAGTCACAAGATGACTACCAGAGTTCCAGGCGTCATAGCTGCATATAAGCGTGTCCAAAGAGGAAAAGAAGGAGCACTCCTCTTTTATTAGGGATTGATATCAGTACATATCATCCCCTTCTGCTCAGTCACACTGTTGGAATGTAGTTTGGAGTTCATTTAGCGTGGAAGAAAGGCAGAAAGGCTATTGGACAGCAACTAGTAATGTCTGCCCAAATAAAAATATTAATTAGACTTTAGCCTGTGTGTGTGTGTGTCAACAAATCCTTCCTTTTTTCATGTATCTTCCCCACTCCACTTATACTGCTAGGCATGTTGCTGGAGCTATATTAACACTTTTTGATTCATTAACTTAACTATATTTCAATGTCTAGGATATCTTGAAACTTAAGTAATCAGATATATAAATATTCTAGGTGTTTAAATACATGAATTTATAACTAATTTTTCTAGCAAATGTCAATAAGGATATTAATTTTTTTAATGTATTGCACTGTGAAATACTTTATATTTGTCTGATGCCTTGTTTATATCCCCACCACATTGTCTCCTTTGGTTTTAAGAAAGGAACTGCTAACTTTGTGTAACTTTGGAACTTAACCAAGTGGCACATGGTAAACATTTAATATTCACAAAATGAGAAAATATTTATAGCCAACTTCGCAGAAATTTCCAGTCGAATTATAAAATTGTATTAACAATTTAGACTTATAAATATTGGTTTTGTGCAAAAAGAAATGGTTTTAGAGGGGTGCCTGGGGGCTCAGTGGGTTAAAGCCTCTGCCTTCAGCTCAGGTCATGGTCCCAGGATCCTGGGATCAGGCCCCACATTGGGCTCTCTGCTCAGCAGGGAGTCTGCTTCCCTTCCTCTCTCTCTGCCTGCCCCTCTGCCTGCTTGTGATCTCTGTCTGTCTTTAAAAATCTTTAAAAAAAAATTAGTTTTAGAAAAGTTCATAGTTATCTCTAGGGTACTATGGGTGTTTTTGTCTTTTCTTAGGTGGTCCACAATTAATGAGAACTTGTTTGCAACCACTGGTTATCCTGGCAAAATTGCAAGCCAGTTTCAAATTCATCATTTAGGACACCCTCAGGTAATTTGGAGTTGGTTTGTGGCATATGTGTTTTTAAATTCATGTTTTCTACTTTTTTTACTCATAGCCCCCAAATTTGTAATGTGTAACTGAAGACATTTGTGAATGTCTTATCTGCTTAAATTGGAAAGAGAAAGCATTTTTGGTGTTTAAATCACCAGTGGTAACAGACCTTCTTCCCATTGTTCATGTGAGAAGCATTTTATTTTTTCGTATTTCTTTCTTCATTTAAATATAATAATTTATTCACCTAATTGGTTTAGGCTGCAAAAATGTTTAAGTCTAAGCTAAGTCAGTTATTCTTAGATTATTTGTATCTTTCATTCTAGCCAGCTACAAACAAATAATGTGTATTTCACCTATGAGGGAGCATATTTTTAATTCTATTTCCTTTATGTTAACCAAAGACAGTTTATCAATGCATTTCTTATTTTTGAAGGGTAGTTTTTACTTTATCAACTTTGGTAATTTAATAAGTTTCTTAAATTCTTCACATATTTTGTAGCCTGTCCTCATTGGTTCTGTAGCCGTCGGATCTGGCCTTTCCTGGCATAGAACTCTCCCACTGTGTGCAATTGGAGGAGACCACAAGCTGTTGTTTTGGGTGACTGAAATGTAAAACAAATTTTCTGTGTACCTTAGATCCATAAACTTTGTATTTTTAATACATATTTTGGAGAATTTCTTATTTTTGTATCAAATACACTGTAAACTCTAGAAGTGTCCCAATTGTTGTTTCTGTTAAATAAAATATTAATGGTTTGAAAAGTCATTTGCCTACTTTGTTCTTTATGTGTGTATATATATACATACATAACACATCCATGTTTTTTTAAATCATCTTTTGAGACTATAATTAACTCAGCAGCTGTAGAAAAGAGATAACTAGGGAAACATACATATTTGTGATTTTATCACAGGATTATCCAAAGTATATCCTCCTCTATACTTCAAATATAGGCTGTTTTCCTAATTCTCAGAGACACAAACATTTACAAAAGTAAGAAAAAGTCTTTCCTTTCAGTGTTATTCTGGAAGTGGTTCAGTGTATATGTGTGGTTGTATCCATTTTTGTTAGCATTCTGTATGTGTAAGTGTCATACAACTTCCTCAGTAATTATAAGTGATTATTATTCAATTTAATATAAAGAATGATTTTTAGGGATGCCTGGGTGGCTCAGTCAGTTAATGATCTGCCTTCTGCTCAGATCATGATTCTAGGGTCCTGAGATTGAGTCCCACACAGGACTCCATGCTCAGCAGGGAGCCTGCTTCTCCTTCTGCCTGCCACTCCCCCTGCTCATGCTCTCTCTGACAAATAAATAAAAACTTATAAAAAAAATTGATTTTCAGTTTCTTAGAAATGTGACTGATTTACTCAACCCTGTCTACTATATGCCAATTTCTTTTGTTTTTGCTTTATTTTTAAATCTTTTTATTTTTTGTATTTATTTGACAGAGAGGGCACAAGTAGGCAGAGCAGCAGAGGGAGGGGGAGAAGCAGACTCCCTGCTGAGCAGAGAGCCTGACACAGAGCTCGATCCCAGAACCCTAGGATCATGACCCAATCCAAAGGCAGATGCTTAACCAGCTGAGCCACCCAGGTGCCCCTGCCAATTTCTTTTGAGTCGACATCTCAATATTTTTAGAAGTTCTTTATGGTGTATGGGATAAAGCTTACCTTGAAAATGAATTATAATTTAATCTCGACAGCCTCTGCCTTTTATGAATCGTCACCGTTTTTACCAAGAAACTGAAATACTTTTGAGATGGCACCTAGTGGCAATAGTACTGTATTCCCTCTCAAGACCATTGAAGTTATCATTATGCAGGGCAGCCATATCGTGTTTTTGTGACACATCATGATGTGTTCAGAAGAGTAAAAGATTATGGTTCTGTTTGTCAGTCAAGTATAGAGGGAAATTATTTCCTACAAACTCTGTGTCCTTGTGGATTAATGCCCTCTGCAACTGCATTTCCATAGGAATCACTGTCTCATGGAGTTATCTTGAGGCTTAAATTAATGTGAATAAAAACACCTAAAACATCTGCCTCACAGTTCAGGGATTTGTAGGCATTATTAATTTATTTCAGGGGTGTACATTTCCTAATTTTGAGGAATTTAAGTTATTTTTAATTAAGAATGCCAGTGAATGTTTTTTAATCAAGTGTTTTATTAATAAGATGTCTAATAATATGTATCTTACAGAATCAAGAAAATGAGCTTTAAGAGAAATGTTGCAGGTAATTTTTTTTAGTGCAATGAAATTTTGTAATCATGTAGATATTTGGTATAAACTGTTAAACATGATTAAAGTACAGATGAAAAGATTGAATAGCATAAGCAATTTCCAAGTTAGTTTATTTGATACAATAAAATATTATTACCAAATACAAGAAATAGTTTCCTTTACCCCTTCATAAGCAGATTGGAACTCAAAAAGGCAAAGGGCAGGTAATTTGGACATACTTCCTTTTAACAATCTCTGTGATTGTGATGGGACAGAAAACTGTAAAAGCATCAGGATAGAAAAAAGAATTTGTAAAGATCTATCATTTCAGGATGTGTCCCAAAAATAAGGAATGCATATTGGGATGACAGATTGAGCCAGTGTATTTGAAAATTGTCTTATACTTAGGAAAGTTGACTTAGGAATTGGGTGGGTTATGATTAAGGTTGGAGAGTGAAAAGGTATGGGTGTTTAGGAAATGGGTTCTTTGGAATGAGGACTTATCCAAATATAAGTTATCTGAAGAAATTAACCCAGTAAAACCACTGTTCTGGGAAAAGATAACCCATGGTGCTTGTATAAGTACCAAATTTATGGATTCATGCCAACGAGAGGCAGGAAGTGTTATCCTTAAAAAGACAAAATGGTTGTTTCACTTGTAAATTAATATGGTGACTATGATGACACTAAAGTCTCAGAAATGAGAAGAATATTTTTACCCCTTAGCTTCAGGAGCAGTGTTCAGGTTATCCTGAGTAAGCATTTGTTAAACTTTACTGTGTTCAATTACTTTACATGGTGTAATGATACTCTTTTTCCTTAAAAAACTTTGTTCTTAGTAAACTAAATTAGACTAACACAGGAGGCAGTGTTTAATGAGGAGTTTTTATTGGTCATAACTTCTAATCCCTGATAAATAACATGAGTTCTGTTTTTGTGTATGTGTACGTGTATGTATCCCAGTTAGTTTTAGTTTTTCTGTGTTTGTATATGGCTAAGAGGGTTTTTCTTCTGTTGAAAATAAGTTTATCTGAGGATTGCTTCACTTAAAAACATTGTGGAAAGGAAAAAAAAGTTATGTTCTAAAACTCGTATTATTTAGGATTGTTGAAGCAAAAGTCAGGATATCACAAATCTGCAAGATGTCAGAACTAAATCCTACTCTTTCAAAATGATGGGATCATAAGTCCCATTTTATTTTTATGATTTGGCTTGTACACTGTGAATATTTCAATGTCTCTCCCATGCCAAAACACAGAATCACACACCCATGCACTCCAATTTGTTTCTTTGGTAATTTGTGACTACATATTGACACTGACCTAGAAATGTTTCTGTTGCTGTTTTAAATCTCATGTCAGTGAAGAAGAAATTGAAATCTGGTTTGCACATTTGTGTCTGGTTTTTTGTAATTGTCCAAAATCTGACATTATCCCAGAAATGCTGATTGGGAAAGTTATGAGAAAGTACTGTGCCCAAGACTGATTTCTGAGGAGCGAACAAGTATTTGCTCCAGATTATTCCCCATGTTTTTCTGTAGCTCAAAAAGTTAAACTCAACTCAACTTTATATGATACCAGTAATAGCCTCAGTTTTGAGTCAAATAAAATGTGCAAAGTAAAATCACCATTATGATGGTCCATTTCCACATATTCCTCATGAGAGCATAGTCAAGTCCTCAGAAGCAACATTCTGTTCCAATAGATCTTTATCAAGCTGTCGGTGTGCTCAGTAACAGGGACAGGAGAGAACACTCTGTTTCTTTAATCTAACACCTTGCTGATTCAAAAACATTTATTTTAACAGGCATTGGGAAAGAATTTCAAAACAGCTAACATTCGTTTCTAATTATACATTTAAAGAAATATGCCTTTTAAAACATAGGTAAAAGTTTTGTTGTTATTAACATGACTTTAATTTATAGCAACCATTTGTTAACTAAGCACAGTAACAACAAAATAATTAAGATACCAGCTTTGAAGATCTCATTTCACAAAAGGAAAAACAAATACACATTTGATGACATATCCATTATTCAGATTCAACATAACCAATTTCTTTTGTATGCATGGATACAGACTTCATGGGAAATCAAAAGCACCGAATCTCCTTTCTGACCTTTTCAGCTGTTCTTTGAACTACCTTAGTAAAAACAATTGTTGCCTCCATGTAGGATCAAGTTACATATGCCTGGAAATTTCTTTGAATCGGCTTGTTTCTGTTTAACTTATGTGTTTGTTATATTGCTATTTGCCTTCTCAACTAATTTTTAACAGAATACTCGAACCTTGGGACTTGTAGCACTTATGTAAGCTTATAAAATCCATATGAACAATGGTGAGTAAAAGGAGAGGCCACCAGGTTTCTCAGTCTTTGCGAAACTTCAAGTAATCCAATAGATTTAAAGATGTATGAAATAAGCATTTCTACCAACTGCATTTTTAGTGCTAGATTGAGTTGAACACCTGTTTCCTTTCTTTATAGTAAAAGACAATAAATGCTGCTGGTATCTTTTCTTCTAATGGTGGTTAAACACAAAACTTTGATCTTTCTTATAAACACAGCTGTTGTCCTATTACTGAGCCAAATCCAGACAAGATTAGACTCTGGCCAAAATTACAGTTAATCTCTGCAACCATCTCAAGAGCTTTCTAATGCTGGTTTAGGAAATCTCTATTTTTGAGACAGTGTATAAAGGAAATAAGCCCCAGACAAGTCACCACTAATCCAGAGGCAACTAGTCATAAATTACACCATGGTGATAAAGAAGGTGGAGTCTGTCTAAACAAATTAGTTCATTTTGGTTCATTTTCATTTAAACTATAACTGTAAGAAATTATTTTGTTATGAACATTAGTTTAAACCAGACCAATAGAAGCTATCTTTTAAAGAACTTCTGCCATCTTTTCTTATTTAATGTTTCTTTGGTTAATTGCTAATTCTTTCTTCCACTGGTACTAATGAAATCCAGGTGTTCATTACAGATTAAAAAAAAACTCAGGTATACTTTATTAGTAATTATTGTATAATAGCTCATTTGGTTTTCAGACCACAGAAAAATGTGGGTTTTTTTTTTTTCATTAAGGTTTAGACTCTGGAATTTAAAATATTTTGTTTGCCAAATGTTATGTAGCGCTGATTCTCATAGGACTTGGACAACGGTGCCACAATCTATTGTGAACAGCTAATGTGTCATATCTCTCCCAATTGCCTGTACCTAGGAGAAATCTGTAGATGTATAGAACTCAAGTAAGGTTTCCCTGGTAAGGTTTCCCTGGCACTTTATTTTGGACAAGTATAGGACCTGGTCATATGTATAGCTGCTTAGAAGTCTCACTCCATCCTGGACTTACCCAAAAATACATTAGACTCCAAGTCCATGGAGTATTTCTAGATTCTATCAATGTTTTTGACATAGCGTGTTCCCCATTATTCCACGCACCTGCCACAATAACTATGATATGTTCATAAGTGTATATAATCTTTACAAAGTCCTGGGTCGTTGCTTCCCAACGTATTGATGGCAAATGGAAGAGTATGGAATTATTGCAAGGGTTTCTCAATATTATATTCATGTTACCACTATCAGAATCCTCTTTTACCTTTGAAGCCAAGACCTCCTGAGTTCTTTTTTTTTTTTTTTTTTTAAAGATTTTATTTATTTATTTGACAGAGAGAGAAATCACAAGTAGGCGGAGAGTCAGGCAG
Organism: Mustela erminea; assembly: GCF_009829155.1. Lineage (NCBI taxonomy): Eukaryota > Metazoa > Chordata > Mammalia > Carnivora > Mustelidae > Mustela > Mustela erminea. The sequence goes on from NC_045619.1 coordinate 19,166,700, forward strand.
AGAGAGAGAGAGAAGCAGGCTCCCGCTGAGCAAAGAGCCCGATGCGGGGCTCGATCCCAGGACACTGAGATCATGACCTGAGCCGAAGGCAGCGGCTTAATCCACTGAGCCACCCAGGCGCCCCCTGAGTTCTTGAGATAATATAAACAGCCCCCAAAATCAAACTTGCCCACACATTTAGCATATGTTGATTTCAGGTGTTTTGCCAACAGCCTCTTTCTCCCCCAGAATATTAACAGGTAGTGGGAGGAATGAGCCTGCCAGTGAACCCTTCTCCAATTCAGCAAGAGTGGCTTTTGAAGATCTCATTTAAGAATCTTGAAGAGGATTAAGAAGGTCCCAGATACATCAAGGTGTGCTTGTCATCTTGATGTCTATTATGTGACCCCGCAGGTTTAGCCCTGGAATTCAAATAAAAGCCAGAATAACAATTCCTACCTATGTGATATAAAAGAAGCAAGACTTTCTAAGGTAGGATGTATTGTAGAAAAACTAAGAGAACATAGTCTAGAAAATAAAAGGGAGTAAAATGCTATTTTGAATGAAAATTTGGGATTTTAAGATAGATTTCCCAGTATAGTTCACTCATTTCCAATTAATATTTCTATTTTAAATACTCAACAGTGTGTATCTATTCACTCAATGGATATTAAATAACCAGCCACAATAATCTGGAGTTCCTCAAAATTTTTTTCTATTAAAAAAGGGCTTCTCATACTGGAAAATATTGTGAACCACTTTCCTAGACTGACTGGCTCATACCTCTGGCCCAGTCATTTTTTAAAGGATAATAGCAGAAGTTCTAACATGATCATTTTGGACTCTAGAAATAAGACTACAAGAAGAAATGTTGATGTTGAACGTCCAGAGTAGTGTTAAGTGATTTTATGTGGTTGTGATTCAAAATAACCTGACTGCTTTAAGAAGTCCAGGTGCTGAGTCATTTACTGAAACCGCCAGGGGAGGTTAATTAGAAGCAGCTGATAGTGCCATCATCAGCTGCTTTTTTTTTTTTTTAAATAAATGGAGAGGGTTATTCTATGAAGAGGACAGAGGGCTATAAAAGGTGTACAAAGCTAAGCAAAGACTCATGACTGAGGCTTATTCATTTATACCCCCACCAATGAGGAAAAAATGACTTAGTAAATTCAAGATAAAAGACCTTGGTAATACAAAATTGTAACTTCTAAGAAGAGTGACTGTGGGTGACATTTTTCCCTCCTATGCTTTTTTCTTTAAGTTTTCCATGATAAATATTTCACTTATATAATAAATTCTTAACTTAAAAATAAGCAGATGTTAACTAACATGTGCATGGCTCTTAGATTAAGTAAGCCAACATAAAGAAATGGAAAAAGCCTCAGGTCTCAAAGAAATTAGAGGTTGGCAATGTCACATGGTCTCAATAAGATAATGATAGCATGTGGTATGTATCAATGAGTAATGAATAATTGAAAGAAGAGAAGTGTCATCTTCTAAGGCAGGGAAGTTAAGACACTTCGAATTTTGGGGGGTATCAATTCCTCTGAAGAGGGGGTACAGTGCTTCAGGGGTTACTGAAACAATAGGTTTGGTTGATAGTGTGGATGAGTAGTAATTAGACACATCCCTTCCAAAACCCTCCCCCTAGCTTGCATAGCCAGGCAGCTTCTCCTTCCCCTCTGATCACTTTAGATATAGAATGAGACTCTAGACTCAGGAGCGAGGTGCCTTGCTGAAACTATTACCTAAAATCCACATACTGAAAGGTGTGTACTCTGTTTTCTTAGATTCTGTATTAGTCTTCTTAGCATCCATTCATCACAAGGCCAATTGTATTAACTATATATTTTTTTATTTTCTGTATTCTTAAAGCTCTAACATTTGTGGCCTTATAGATCCTGAGAAACTGTCTTTCCATGACTAGCTAATTCCTAAAAATAGTGAAACCCCAACTACCTCTTTATCTAACTTTCATACACCAAGCCAATATTTCCCCTGTCCTATATCAACTCAGGGCTAGGTACACAAAGCTAGGGACAGCTCCTGTGTCTCAAATCTCACCACAATCATTCACACTAGCCAGTCTTCAAACTATTTCCCCTGCCCTACCTTGCTTTACCCACAGACACCCCAATAAAGACTCTGGCCTACACCTTCCCCCACCTCCTGCCTCTGTCTGCCTCCTTACCAAAACCTGGTGTTTTTCCTGAGACCCTGTGTGGCATGGTGTGCCCCCCTTCTCTTGGGAAATGTTAGAAACTCTCAATAGCATTTCTTTCTGTCATCACTTAGTCACCTCCATAAATTAAAACTGGTAGGTACAAATGCAACAGTGAGAGCTTCCTCCCCCCTCGCCCAAATCCCCTCAGAGAAAGCAGGATCATCACTAGGCTATGTGCTGTTTTACTGGGAACCCTCTAACTATCATTAGAGCTCAAGGTAGTCAGCTTTCCAGACAAGAATCCAGGGTCCTGCATATCGGATATAAGCCTACAGCCCAATTTTCTGAGTCTGAAAGTTTGAAAAGGCCAAGTTATTAGAAGAAGTAGCCAAGACATTGAATTCCTAACACAAATGAAATCTGTAGGCTAGAATTCCTTCACTTAGCCAAGTTCCAATAGACAATTTGTATCACTCATCAGGAACAGGGCAGAGGAGGTAAATAGGGGACATTCAATTTTCTTTTCCCACTCCTATGAAGAAACACCACATCTCTCTGTTTATCCTGAAGCAGAGCAGAAAGAAATACAAAGAAAAATGGGAGGGGGCCTCTGGGTGGCTCAGCCATTAGGCTCAATTCATGATTGCAGCGTCCTGGGATCCAGCCCTGAGCCCCATATCGGGCTCCTAGCTCATCAGGAGTCTGCTTTTCCCTCTCCAACTCCTCCATGCTTGTGTTCCCTCTCTCACTATCACTCTCTGTCTTAAATAAATTTTAAAAATCTTTAAAACAAAAAAAAAAAAAAAGAAAAAAAGAAGAACCCAATTCTCATTGTTTGCCTACCTAAGAACTTATCCCTGATAAAATTAAATAAGTTATTTTCTAGTTATCTGCTATGAAAACAAAGTTAACTGTTGAAACATTCTTAAGATTTTTTATTGAGTGGATATATGCGGGTAATATATACGGTCTCTGCCCTTTGAAATCAGTATTCATTACAATCTATTGTTTTGCCTTCAAAATTGACTACAGTAAATGAAATCTGGTAATCATTTCCAGTCAAAGCCTGGAGGAAGGACTACATACTTCAGAGGATTTCTGGCAGTTGGCCAAGACTTCTAGCTATAAATTGTTTTTAGTCGTCCTGGAAATTCAGTTTTTAAACGGTGAGTGGCACTGCTTTCAGGAGCTATGGATGACTGATGAACGGTAATCATCAAGGATCCCAGAGGCAGAGAGAAACTGCTACTCTTCTTCCTGTTAACTAGAAATCACAGCTATCATTTCGTGTGTGTGTGTGTATGTGTGTTTTAAGAAACCAAACCACTTTGAAAAAAAAATTTGTCAACTGGGCAACTGAGAAGTTGTTCATGTTTCTTTAATTCTATACTGTATCTATGCATGCCTGGTACTTATAGATAACATACATAACCATGAAGCGACTGTCTGGTTTTTAAATTTTTTCCTCCCACAGGGAACCTCTCCTGGCTCTGAAGAGAAAAGTTAAGCGGCCAGTTGGGGACTCTGCTCAAGCATAGCTGCGTGACTGAGTTCACCCAGAATCATGGGTGCTGCCTAAATCAATGATTCATGGAAGATCAAGAAAGATATGGAAGCACAAGGGTCATTGGGCCCAAGTGTCATTCGACAGATACTTACTTAAGGCTTTAAGTCAGTCAGAATCTCTGCCCTGAATTACTAGTCTAGCAGGGCATTCAGACAAGTGTATAAAATGTGCTACGATAAAGTAGTGCAGAGGATACTCTGGAAGTATATTATTCAGAGGGACAATTGGTCCAGTGTTGGTGGAACAGGGAAAGCTGCTCTATAGATAAGATGATAAGATTTCTGCTACTAGTTGGGATGTAGAAAGATGAGAGAAAGCCTCTCACATATGTGGTAATAATAAGTGACCAGATAAAATTCTCCCTCTGACCCTCTCTCCTCTCTCTCTCACTTAAAAAAAGAAAAAAAATATATATTTATATAGTATATCTATGTGTGTGTATATATATTTGTATACTATATATGTATATGCATATATATACATATACAGGGAAATATATTTTATATAATATATTATATAATATTATATATATACATACACACACACAGGGAAATGTGTATACACATACATATAAACACATAGGGAAAGAAGGGTGCAGGGAATTTTAGGAGAAAAACAGAAACTCCTAAAAACAGACATCTTAAAACTGAAAAATCTAAAATCAAAATTCATTGGATGAGTAGTTTCATAATAAACTGAACACTAGAAAACAAAGTATCAGTGAGTTTAAGATAGGTTGATAAGAATTATCTGATCTGAAACACAGGGAGAAAAAAATGAGCAGAGCATCAGTGAACTGTAGACAGTATCAAGTGTTCTAACATACGTGTATCTTGGAGTCCCAGAAAAAAAAAAAGTGATCCAAAAAACATTTTTTTGAAAAAATTAATGGCCAAGAAATCTTTCAAAAGTTTATTGAAAACATCAAACCAGAGATCTGAGAAGTTCGGCAAACTTCAAGAAGGTTGAAAAGAAAATTACATCCAAGCACACTGTCTTCAAACTTGGAAAACCAAGGATAAAGGAACATAAGAATAAGTAGGAGTTAGGCAGGCAGCAGTGGTTGGAGAACAAAGGAGATTGTTCCAGGCAAAGGACATAATATGTTTAAGCCCCACAGCAATTCCTGGTTTCAAGAATGTAAAGACATTTGGGGGGTGTTAAATGGAGAAAACAGTGAGAGGTGAGGTTAGAGAGGTGAGTAAGAGCCATACAGAGGGCCTTGTGAGCACATTAAACTGAGGGAAAAGAGAAACAAAAGTATATCCTGGGTAACAATCAGATTTGTCTTTGTAAATAGTCACTATATGGATACAATGTGTAGGCTGGAGAGACCCAAGATGGAGGCAGGAAGAGGCTATTGCAGTAACATTGGACAATGTTAGAACTTGAGATGTGGCCACAAAGATGGAAAATTACAGATAGACTCAAAAGCTGTAGGGAGCAAGAAGACATACAACTAGAGGGATGTTTAAATGTGAAGGAGAGTGGAGTAAAAGGTGACTGTTACGGCTATGTAACTTTTCCGGGCTTGCCTGCCACCCTCATGTCACTCTCATTACCTTACGCCAAACAGAATGACTGTCCTCAACTACAATTCAGATCATGACACTTCCCTCGTTAAAGCTCTTCAGTTGCTCCCATCATGCTTCTACTTGAAATCTTTCCATGACTTCCCGTCTTACCCAGAAAGCCAAAGTCCTTACAATAGCCTACAAAGCTTTCCATGATCTGTGTCCCACATAACTTTCATTCCCTTGAATTCCCCTACTTTGCTCACTCTGCTTCAACTACACTGGCTTCCAATATGAAATCTGGCTTACATATATAAATGTGAGACTCTCCAGAGGTTGGGAGATGAGAAGGGACCAACAAAGGAAAGATGAATGGCCAGAGAGATAAAAGGAAAGTCATGAAAGAGTGAATCCTATCACTCTCCTTGTCAGGATATTTAATGGTTCCCATCACCTACAGAACAAATTTTCTAACCTTTCAGTTTAGAAAAATGGGGGTGGAGGGGTGTAAAATACAGATTTCTAGGCTCACCCTCAGAGGTCCTTGTTTAAGGTTAATCCTTGAAATGTGCATTTTAAGAAGTACTGCCTACTCCCAAATAATTGATACATGGTTACATGTATCACATGTAACCACATAAGTGGTTCATGGATCACACTTTAGAGAAACATGGACTATAGTATCAAATCTGGCATAAAAAGCCCTTAATGAGCTGTTCTGTCTTTCTGACCCCTTTCCTGCCATTCGTCATTTCTGGGATTTTTTTTTCTTCAACAGAATCAAGCTGCTTTCCATTTCCCCTACATACCATACACCCCTTGCCTCTGTGCCTTAGTAGAAGAGTCCACCCTAAACTGTGTGCATATCTCCACTCAAGTACCTGCTAAAAAGTTACCTTCTCTGTATTTCTCGGAGGATTTAGGAGCACCTTTTATATGTGGTATATTTGCGTGTACGTGGGCATACACACCCACGTGTGTGCAAGCGCACAACTTTCTCAGATTAACACCTCCGCCTAGATGCAGCACTTCTAGACTCTATATATCTACCCTAAACTGTAAGCTTTCTGAAGGCAGAGACTAATTCTCCATCTTTTGTACTAAGCATCTTAGTATGTACATAGAAGGGGTTCCAAATTTTGGTTTGGTGGCTGTCCTAGGTCCTGTAGGTGTAAGGCTGCACAATCAAAATCTGAGCCAAGATCTTCAAATCCCTGATGCAAAATTCTGTCAGGTGTCTGTTGTACCTTTTTGATGATCTAAGTGGGTGTCATTTCCATTGGCGTTTGCCTCAGTTGTAGCATCTGACGTTTTACTTCATGTTAAGTCCTTAGGAAACAAGTTTTGTCCCCTCCTTCAGGGCATCAACCTCTCCCAGTGCAGCAAATTCAATCTTTGTATTCCCCACAGGACCTAGGAGAGTATCCAGCACTTAGGTTTTCAAAATGTGTACTTTTTTTTTTAACGAATTACTTAGCTATTTATATAACAGAGTGGGGTAAGCAGGGATAACCTCAACCAGACTCAGTGTTTTCTTTTTTCTTGTTGTTTTGCCCCCTTTTTACGACTTTACTGCTAAAACCGGAGCCTTGCACCGCCCCGCGCCTCTGCGTCTGACGTCACAATTCAGATTTGAACTACCAATCCCAGAATGCCGTGTAAAGAGGCGGGTTCTACGGGAGCACCCGAGTGATTGGAGAGCGGAGGCGTTTCCTTCCGGTGGGAAGGGCGTCGGAGGCGGGGACTAGGGGGAGGTGTTTGAACATTATTACCGGGTTGGGCGGGCCCCGTCTGGGAGGGGTTTGTACGTGAGCCTTGGGTCCCCCGCCCGCTGAGGAGATGGATGAGGACGGGCTTCCTCTCATGGGGTCAGGCATAGACCTGACCAAGGTTTGTAAAAAACCGAGTTGATATTAGGCAACCTGGGAGGAGGTTGAGGAAGGGACGCTCGGTCCCCAGGGACACCCCATCTCTCCGTATCCAAGTCTGTCCCTGGCCCCGGGCCTCTCTGGTCCCGCTCTCGGGGGGGTAGAGTCCCACAGTTCGCCTTAAAGAGGGTTCCCTCTTGATCCGTCTAAGGGGATGGTGTGCCTTTCACAAGCCTTTGCTTCCCGTGTTCAGAGTCGCTCTACGCACGTTTTACACGATGGCGGCAGAGGCAGGTTGCGACCTCTAACCCCACTCTTTTATTTAGTCCCCAAGTTTTTTTGTGTGTTTATGTGTGTTGCCTTTACCTGCTAAAGTTCCCACTTTGAATCCAACGCCCTTTCTCAAACTTCGCAACTTCTGTCCTCATCGGACACCCCGCCCCCACAGTTAAGAAAAATAAGTTAGTGACTATTCATAGTACTTCCAGTAACTCCTATAACATAGGGATACATAGATAAATAGATAGGTGGATGTACATATATAAAATTGATGTCAAGGGGTTTGCACGGTGTACTTTGTCCTGTGAAAATCGTGTTTGTTTTTACATAACACAGGTGCCAGCTATTCAACAGAAAAGAACGGTGGCATTTCTAAACCAGTTTGTGGTGCACACTGTACAGTTCCTCAACCGCTTTTCTACAGTTTGTGAGGAGGTAGGTCTGGATACTGGCTTAATGAGTAGCCTAGAAATCATCTTGCACTTTTAAAAGTGGCAAACGAGTAAAACAAAAATTACAGTCTGTATATTCATGGACAATCACTTCTTGTCACCCAGTTATTGTGTTAACCATACCTTATATTCTCTCTGATTCTGTATCATCAATCTTGCATTCCACCTCTGCTGAATTAGTTTTTAGAGGCCTTTGTGAGATAGTTCACTAAGGCTTATGTGACTAAAGAGAATAGAATTCCAAGATTTCACAGTCAAAACCATTGCTTTACTTTGAAATTTTGTTTCTTTTACCCCAAAGTCTTACATTTCTAAGTACACATTGTTTTCAGTTTATATTAAAATTATTGGGGCGCCTAGGTGGTTCGGTCAGTTAAGTGTCTGCCTTTGGCTCAGATCATGATCCTGGGGATCGACCCCCACATTGGGCTCCCTGCTCAGTGGGGAGTCTACTTCTCCCTTTGCCCCTCCCCCTGCTCGCTCTATCTCTCTCTTTCTCTCTAAGAAAGAAAGGAAGAAAAATAAAGGGAGAGGAGGGAGAGAGGGAGATTGGGAGAAAGGAAGGAAGAGAAAGAAAGAACATCTTTAAAAAAAATATTATTTAACATTCCTTGATCCAAAAGGTGGTTTGGGAAGTAGCCTGGAAAAATAACTTTAGTATCAAATATCATTATGAAAATAATAAAAATACTTTCAGCAAATGACTACTTAAGGATTGGGTACCAGATTCAGGAACCCCTGTTTTGTTTTGTTTTGTTTTGTTTTGTTTTTTCTTAAAAAGACAAGAAAGAGAATAGGGAAGAAATAGAATCATGAGTTGAAATTGGGTATAAGAAAGGAGGAAAAGGAATAAAACAAGATCATTCACAGGTGAATGAATAAAAACTATTTAATTCATTCTGTTTTAATTAAAAGGTATAGCTTCAGCAAGTAGTTTTTGTTAGGTGTATTGTTATTAACAAAAATTGTATGGAGACAGGGAAACTATTTTTATTGTATAACATCTGTTATTTTTGTCCAATTCGCTGTCTGTAGTCCAAATCTGTTCTGCCTTCTCACTGAAACAAAAGAAAGTGAAATATGATACGATAATTGATAAAGTAAGGGACTCAGTTCATTATATTTCATCTAACAGGCCCAGAGTTAGGTGCTTGCTTCCATGGGTTTTATCTCATACGAACGCCTCTCTAAATGTGATATAGAATTGACTGACTATGGGGTGCCTGGGTGTCTCAGTGGGTTAAGCTGCTGCCTTCGGCTCAGGTCATGATCTCAGGGTCCTGGGATCGAGTCCCATATCGGGCTCTCTGCTCAGCAGGGAGCCTGCTTCCCTTCCTCTCTCTCTCTGCCTGCCTCTCCGTCTACTTGTCATTTCTCTCTGTCAAATAAATAAATAAAATCTTAAAAAAAAAAAAAAAAAAAGAATTGACTGACTAAAGAGCGGTAAAACAAGGATTACCGGATTTAGTCCTTAAGTTTTTATACCAGGGTAGGTAGGGTGGAGAGAGTCAGTTCAAGGACTGTTAGCAGAAAAGAGCAAATACTCCATCTCCATACTCCTTAACACTAGGTTAAAAATAAATAAATAAATAAACAGTAACCAGCAAACACACCTATGAAAGCAACTCCGGTAAGCTGTCCTGAGGCAGGGGTAGCCCCTCACCTTTGTGGTACTTAATAATTTTCGCTGCCTGGGAAGTGAGTGCTGTTTACTGGGGACTAGATCAAATATAACAATAATCCTTTCTTTTTAAATGATTGCTTATGCATTATCCAAGCCACAAGATTCACTCTTTAACCGCCCTTCTGTTTCTCTCTCAACTTTCCCTCAACTGTTTTGAATGTATCACTATTCCCTAGCTCTACCTGAATCCTAGAGAGAAGTTTCTTGATCAAAAACCCATGAAGTTTAAAGGTAACTTATTGCCTTTTTATCCTTAATGAATGGTAGTCTAGGGTTGACCCTAACTCATTATTTACAATTCATATTTTAGCAGTTTGGATATTTATGTCAATTGTAGACTTTGCTTGGTGTGATGACAATAGTATTTATTGTGTGCTTACTCTGTGCTAGGCTTTGTTCTAAGTGTTCTACATGTATTCAGTCATCACAGACCAGCCCTTTGAGAGAGGTCCAGTTTTCTATGTTTTAGAAATACAGAAGTTGAAATGTAAAAACATTTAAATTATTTGCTTAGTCCTTATTCAATCAACATATATTTGTGTGTATAGTATTTATAGTTGTAGTCACTATTCTTACTTTCCCACACTCACACACTCACACCTAATAACAGGAAAAACCAGAAAGGTTTCACTCTTCTTTTATATTGCACCTTCTGATCTGGGTGAGAGGCATGTTTACATCATTTTCAAATAAGAGACTGTAATGAGCTATTTCAAAATTTATTTTTTTTAGATTTGTATTCTCTTCTTTGGTATGTCATGTCCATTTGGTGTTTTTTTTGATATGATAAATCCCAAGGATATAATATATGTATTCAAACATCAAGTGCTGTTTTTATTCTCTTTGAATTAAGATTAATGTGATTTTTCTAAATGGGTTGTTGTTTGTTTAGCACCTATTAGACTCATTGGTGCTTGTTTAGTTAAAGCCTTAAACAGAAGCCAAAATGACTATGTCTCCCTCAACAAAAAAGGAAACTCAGATGCTTTTTTTTTTTTAACTGGAAGTGAATTGGGGGAAAAGAAAAAACCTGGGGTTTTTTTGTTTTGTTTTGTTTTTTGTTTTTCCCATAATCTGGTTTGAACCAAACCCAAATTATAACAACTTCAGTCACAGCTAAACTCAACCTGGAAGTAAATTTGAAGCAAATGGTTAGGGCTCTTTCTTCAGCACTAATACTAGTTTTAGAGTTCTCTAATAAAAAGAAAAGTGAAGAATTTAACTTTTTAAAAAAATACCAGGGTACTTTGCAACTCTTCTGATGACTGGAACCACGGTAAGAAAGGTTGGAAGACAGAGAAAGGAAAGTAGTTGAATCAGACCCAAGTTACAAAGTTCTTCCTTCACAAATCCCCAGTTAGCATTTCTATCCTGGCCCTAATCCGAAAAATCTTATGGTATTACATTGGCTATGCAAATTTAAAACGGAATGGAATGAGGAGTGCAATGCAAGTTCTATGCGTATCGCAGATAAAACTGAGCAGAAATTTAACCTTATAATGAATTTTGAAGTGAAAGGTATTCTGTAAACAGGGCAATCACATGTGTTATTTTGACTCTGACTTGTAACCCTAGAATATAGAGTTTTTAATCATTTTTTAAGTATTAGGGAGGGCACTTACTGCATGGAGCACTGGGTGTGGTGCAAAAATAATGAATACTGTTACGCTGAAAAGAAAAAAAATTTTTTTTTAATTAAAAATTTAAAAAAATTCCAAACTATTTTTTTCCTAAATTCTTTAAGAATAGGAAAAATAACTGAGAGTACTCATATAACCTAAAAAATATCGTGCTTATCATCTGCATCCAGTTTTTAAGCACACCATTGGACTTAACCTTCAGCCAGATAATCTTGCTTAAAACTATATTTACTGCTACAACTTTTATAACTGCTTTTACAACTTTCACAACTGCTGGGCTTAAGTGTCAGATGAAGCTCAATAAAACCATCAATTGCATCCCTTTCTGGCTTATAAAACGTATTCAACCCAGTGTGGTATACCAAGGGATCCATTGTTTTAAAATGTTTCTCTTTTAGAGAACTGGATGTGCAAACTGGGTATTTTACAAACCTGAAAAGCCACAGTATTTTATTTTTGTTTCCATTTTCAACTATTAACTCCATATTTCTTCCTTTCATCCTCTTTTTCACTTTAATAAAACGCACCACCTTAGAAATAGTTGGGTGATAAATCAAGAAATTTTCAGCTTATCTGCAAACTTCAGGTACTTTGCAAATACCCTTATTGTCCCAAACCAAGATATTTCAGGTTTGCTTTTTTTTTTTTAATTTATTTTTTTAAATGTTCCAAAATTCATTGTTTATGCACCTTACCCAGTGCTCCATGCAATACCTGCCCTCCTTGATACCCACCACCAGGCTCACCGAATCCCCCACCCCTTTACCCTCCAAAACCCTCAGTTTGTTTCTCAGAGTCCACATTCTCTCATGGTTTGTCTCCCCCTCCGATTTCCCCCAACTCACTTCTCTTCTCCATCTCCCAGTATCCTCCATTATTCCTTGTGCTTCACAAGTAAGTTAAACCATATGATAATTGACTCTCTCTGCTTGACTTAATTCACTCAGCTTATTCTCCTCCAGTCCCATCCATGTTGATACAAAAGTTGGATATTCATCCTTTTTGATGGAGGCATAACATTCCATTGTATATATGGACCATATCTTTATCCATTCATCTGTTGAATCCTTAGCAAAGATAAGCGGATGGTTAAGTGGATGGAAAACACTTATCTTTCAATCTTGTCTTTCTGCTAGAACTTTCAAGTAACTTTACAGTTACTATCATTGATCATGTTTCTTATATCCATAATCATCTACATTTTAGCCAGTGGTTCTCAACCAAGGAAGCTTTGGCAATATCTAGAGGTGTTTTTAGTGGGGGTAGAAGTCAGAGATTCTACTAAATATCCTGCAGAGCACAGGAAGCCCCTTACAATGAAGAATTATCCAGCCCAAAATGTCAATAGAGCCAAGGTTGAGTGGTTTGGAGTTGTGGAAGGAAAATGCAGGAGGCATAAAAATCTCAGAAATGAACTTCAATAACCCAAAATGAAGCCAGATACACTTCTCTCAAATGACAATGGCTTTCTAAAAATATATATATTTATGTATGTTATGTCAATAATTACATGGGAACAGACTCAAAAATATCTGCAAACTTCAGGTACTTTGCAAATACCCTTATTGTCCCAAACCAAGATATTTCAGGTTTGAATTATCTTTGAAAAGCAGAGGTTCTTGGGGCTCCTGGTTGGCTCAGTCTGTTAAGTGTCTGCTGTCGGCTTGGGTCATGTTCTCCAGGTTGTGGGATCCAGCTCCTTGCTTCTTGCTCAGCCCGGAGTCCGAGTTTCTCTCCTTTTGTCCCTCCTATAACTTGTGCTGTCTCTCTTTCTCTCTCAAATAAATAAAAAAATTAAATCTTAAAGAAAAAAGAAGAAAAGCAGTGGTTCTTAATTTTGCCATGGACCCTTTGGCAGTCCAGTGAAATGAAATTAATATTTTTAAGTGCATAAAATAAAATGTGAGGGATTGCAAAAGATACTGATTATATACTTTAAGGACCTCAAAATTGTGATACAGTAATGTGTCCTATATTAGAGTATTAAATTATAGAATCCAGATTAACATATTTAACATGTTTAATATTTTAGACTCAAAATCCAGCCTTAGAAAAGGTGGATAATACCTTTATGGATAATAAAACAATATGATATATCCACAACAAAAATCTTCCCTAGCCAGGAGGAAAAGACTTTTGTTGATCTGATTTTGAGAAAATCAATTATATCCTGGTTGTAAGCTTGGGGTATATGAACTTGGATATGGAAACCTCTATATTTATTTTTATTTACCTCTAATTTTAGCTTCACACTTTATTTCTTTCTTTGTTTTTTAAAGGTTTTATTTATCTATTTGACAGAGATCACAAGTAGGCAGAGGGGGGGGGGGAAGCAGGCTCCCTGCTGAGTAGAGAGCCCAATGTGGGACTTGATCCCAGGGGATCATGACCTGAGCCTAAGGCAGAGGCTTTAACCCACTGAGCCACCCAGGCGCCCCTCACATTTTCTTTAAATTTAGTCAACAAAGGGGCGCCTGGGTGGCTCAGTCAAATAAGGGTCTAACACTTGGTTTACACTCAGGTCATGATCTCCGAAGTGGTGGGATCCAGCCCCATGTTGGGCTACACACACAGCATGGAGTCTGCTTGAGATTCTCTTTCCCTTTCCCTCTCTCCCTGCCCCCACTCACATGCTATTAATTAATTAATTAATTAATTAAAATCTTTTAAAGGTATTTAGTCAACAAAAATTACAGGAGAGACTCTTGCCAGCAGAAATCATAGATCTTTTTATATTAAATTAGTAACTTCCTTATATTTCACTATTACAGTTATTATTAGATGAGATATCAAAGATATTGAAATAAATTACAAATTAAAATATATTGATCTTTAGATCATTGTTAATATCTTGCATGAATAAATCTTTCATGTAATCTTGTTTTATTTAGAAAAGTCATTTTATTTTGGTTAGGTTTTGATAATCATAGGTGAGAATGGTAAAGTGAGTGTCAAAGCAAAAGGGTGATATACTATAAAAATCTGTTTCCAAAAAAGCTAGGAATTACTGCTCTAAAAAGTATAACCTTTTTTTTCCAAGCCTCTTTAGTCTTCCTTATCAACAAGTAGTTTTCCAAATAAATATTTTCATCATCATTTGCTTGTTTACCAAGTCTTGTATTAAAATCCTTAACCTATCCTGTGTGAGTATTTGAGTATCCATTTAAGGACAATTTAATTTTATCATCTAACCCTGAAAAGTTTTTTAAATACTTCCAGGTAAACAGCATCTATTTTAGGAAATTATATCAGAATAATTTGATTCCTTTTTTTTTTTACACAGTAGCATATTAGTCTTTGGGAGAACTGGGTTGATGACTTCTTAGCTTTTATTAACAAAAATTCTATTTACGCACTGCCTGGGAATTTTCCATCTTGGTTTTTTAAATTATGTTTTGAGGTTTTTTTGTTTTGTTTTTGATTTTGGGGTTTGGGTTTTTGTTTGTTTGTTTTTAGTTAATAAACTTTTTTGGGAAAGTTTGCACTGCACATTGTACATAAACAATGAATATTGGAACACTGCATCAAAAACTAATGATGTATTTTATGGTGATTAACATAACACAATAAAAAGCTAAAAAAATTAAAATTAAAATTAAAAAGAATAGTTTGAGGTTCACAGCAAAACTAAGCAGAAAGTGTTGAGTTCCCGATATACTTCTTGCATCCCTGAGTTCACAGAGCATAGCTTTCCCTATCAACATCCCCCACCAATGTGGTACATTTGTTACAATCTATATTGACACATTGTCATCACCCAGAGTCTATGGCATCATGTTTTAACAAGGTATAATTCTTTCAAACAGTTTAAAATTCTTTCAAAAATAGTATCTGGAGTTGGAACGTTTGAGTTCAGATTATTTTACTTGTATAACAACTCAGTTTTCTCTCTTTAAAATTGGCATGATAACAGTTCCTTCTTTATACATTTGATGTGAGATTTCAAATGATATGTTGGCATACGCAGTGTAGCATAGTAAGGTAAATGCTCAGATGTTTATAATAATGGTGATTATTGCTTAAAAGTACACTTATTTATATAGGATCACCTGTGTGGCTCAGTCATTTAAGCATCTGATTCTTGATTTTGGCTTGGGTCATGATCTCAGGGTCGTGCTTTGGGCTCCTTGCTGTGTGTGGAGCCTGCTTAAGGTTCTCTCTCCCTCTCCCTTTGTCACTCCCCTTTCACCCCCTTCAAGGACACATACTCTCTAAATAAATAAATAAAAGTACATTTATATAAATATATCTAAACAAAAATTAATTTTAATTCATATTTTCTGTTTATTTTAATCCAACCAATACAGTAGTTTTAGATAAACTAGAAATTATCTCACTTTACAAATTAACTTATTGTAGGATTTCTGCAATTATTAAGCTTTTCTAATGAATTAAAAAACTGATGAAATTTGCAAAAATTTAATTTCCATGATTTCCAAGAAAACACTTAAAATTTGGAGAGGAATTCATTCATATAATGATATAAGCCTGTATTTATGTTTACATTAAAGCCTTATGTGAGCAAATGCTAGAGCTCAAAGTTAAACTTAGCCTTAAGTGCCATTTAAGCCTAGATGTTAGGGGGCCTAGGTGGCACATTCGGTTGAACCTCTGACTATTGGTTTTGGCTCAGGTCGTGATCTCAGAGTCATGAGATCCAGACCCAAGTTGGGCTCTGCACTGGGCACAGATTGTGCCTGAGATTCTCTCTCCTTCTTCCCTGCCCCTCCCACTTGTGCTCTCTCTCTCTATCTCTCTAAAATAAATAAATAAATAATTTTTTAAAAAAACTAGGTTCTAATGTTTTATTTCTTAATTATAGCTTTGTAGATACCAGGGTGCTCATCTTAAAAGCTCTAATTCCACTGTGGCTGCCTTCAGTATTTTTCCCCTCTACATGTGGGCAAATGACCATTTATTTATTTATTTATTTTAAGATTTTATTTATTTCGCTGAGAGAGAGCATGAGAGGGGAGAAGGTCAGAGGGAGAAGCAGACTCCCCATGGGGCTGGGAGCCAGATGTGGGACTCAATCCTGGGACTCTGGGACCATAACCTGAGCCCAAGGCAGTTGCTTAACCAACTGAGCCACCCAGGCGCCGTCAAATGACCATTTCTTGAGGGTGTTAAAATTCTGCTTAGGAGTTAGTCAGGATCTTGATAATACCCCAGAAAGCAGTCAGAGTGCCACACATCTGCCAACTGGTAAATGTGCCAACTGCCCTTGGACTGTATTACAGAGTATAATAACGTTTAGGATTAGAAAGTTTTAAGTAAATGCTCTTATGGATCATATTTTATGATGTTATTTTTATTTGTGTGGCTGTAAATAGTACACACACGTAAGGGTAATTTAATTGTACAGAATAACTAGAGCATGGTAAGCTTTTGGTTCTGTTTTATCTTGGATTTTGATGGTAGGTTGATTCCTTTTGCTTTTTAGTACTCTGATTTTTTTCTCTTTGTTTTATTTCTTTCCAACCTGAACTGACTCATCTTCTAATTTCATCTTCTTTAATTTTCAAACTTAAAAAATTTAAATTTGGGACTAATTATGTTTACTAATTGCAAAACTTGTTTAAATAACTTAAAAAGACGGATCTTGTTCCAGGCTGTGTTGAGCTAATTTTTATTCTTGTTTTATATGAAGAGTTCCTTCATTCATCAACAAACAATGATTAGACTAAGTTTTAGGTACTGTTCTGGGCATGGGGTATATAACAGTGAACAAAAATCTCTATTCTGGAAGAAGTTTACATTCTGGGCCCGGTGACTGATTATGGCTGTCATAATGATTTTGTTAAGGCTGATAAGGTAATTTTTGCTTATCTGTGAATACAGTTTTTATAAAGTAGCCATGAAACATGTTAATGAAGGTAACAGAATCCTTGAGCTCCCATTCCTACTCATGTAAATAAGAGAATACTATATTAGAAAATGACTAATACTTAAACCATAGTTTGTTTTTTTTAAATTTTCAAATCTGCCCTTTGTTATCCTGTTAAGAGTTCATTTCAGACTTTATTCTTATATTCAAATCTTTCTTTTCCAGAAACTGGCAGACCTTTCTCTTCGTATCCAGCAAATTGAAACAACTCTCAATATTTTGGATGCAAAGGTTTGTATTTCTGAATAACTTAGAGTATAAACTTTGCTCCACATATACCACTTTCTCAGTCATACTTAAACTTTAATTGCATTTGGGAATGAATTTAGTTTAGCTTCTGCATCCATGACGTGGTGTAGTGTTTTTTTGTTTGTTTTTAATTCATTATAATTACAAAGAAAATAATACTCATTATGAACCGTTAACTGAGTTTTTTTAAATGTACACATGAATTGAAATTTCTTTCATTATTCTAGTCAAAAGCCTGTAAGTAACATGTTAACAAATCGGGATGTTCTGTAGTTCACTTCATTTGATGGAAAATTCACAATTATAGTAATCATTTGATAACACAGTAAAAATTACATAAAACTTCAAATTTTGCTCCAGAGCAAAATTTGGAGAAAATATCAGCTATTTTCTATTTGCAAATATATTGAATGCTAATGAAGAGTACCAATTTTGATGTCAGAAATTACATAATATAACTAGCAAAAATAAAAAAGAGTTTCGATTTTAAAGCTTACGTTTCAGTGTTTTCCCTGGTTATAAGATAATAATTAGTATAATTATATAATAGTATATTTTTGTGACTTTGTCCTTTTACAAAAAATTAATCTAAAAATACATTTTGAATATTTATGGGAAAGTAAAATGGCTAAAGCTTTAGCATAAGGATCAGAATGTCTAGTCTGTGCTTTCTATATCTTGTGGACTTCAGCCACTACATTTCTCTCAAAACATTTCTGTAGCTTGGAGACTTAGGGTACCTGGCCTTGACCATGTTGAACATAATCTCCTAGCAGCCATACCTACTTGAAACTATTTGGGCCTGGGGCACTGTGCTAAGTACTGTCATCAGTCAGCAGTTCTCAATGAATATTGCTGCTTCAGATCTTATTACCATTGGTTTTTTTTCTCTCTTCATAATTCTTCATTATGAGTATGTGCCTTATTTTTAATGTTTGGGGAATTCTTGAGTTAGAGTCCATAGTCACAAGTTAAGATATTGTATGGACAAATTAGCCTTAATTATTTCCATAGCCATAAAATTAATTCCTAAAGTTAGCCAAACATCTGACAAATGTCTATCACTGATATCAGAATGAAATCAGAAAAGAGTGTTTGCTTGGATCCTGCAAATCCAACCTGAAATACATAACCACTTGAGAGCATGCCCATCTTTTGTCTATGAAAAAATAACATATTTTAGTAACAGTTAGTGGTAAATGTTTAAAGAAAGAAAAAAATAATCAGCTATGTCAGACATTAAAATGTGATGACAGAAGTTATGTCAGTTCCCAGATAATTCAAACTTAAAATGTGCTGCAAAGGACTTTTTTTCTACAAAATATGTTTAATAAATTTTTTTTTACAACTTTGTGAGTTAAGTTTTCTTATCCCCACTTTCCAGGGGAGAAAATTGATATTAAGGAGATTTACAGACAGCCATATAACTTGTGACTTAACCTTAGACAATCTGACTCCAAAGTCCATGCTTTTATTTCTTACACTAGGATTCCTTATATTTTTTAAAATAATTCCTAGGGAAAGAATAGTTATGAGTGAAGTCAGATTTATGAGAAATTATTTGAAAATATTTTATTTGTGAATACCTTTCACTTTTAAGTAGTTTATGGCATGGGGAATTTCAGACACCAAAGATGAGATTTTATATACCCTATTTCTATAGGCTTAAAAACTTAAGGTAGCTATCAAAAACTCACACACTTAGAAACTTACAGCTAATATTAACTAAGCATCTAATATAAATAATATAATATAAAATATAAATATATAAATATAATAAAATATTTACTCATAATGAAGAATAAATATTCTAAATATTTATATGTTTTATATTATAAAATAATATAAATATAAACTAAGCAGCTAATATTATCTTCAAATGCCAACATTAATTTTCTTTTCTCAGTTGTCATCTATCCCAGGCCTAGATGATGTGACATTTGAAGTATCACCTGTAAGTGTCACTGGTGTCACAAAAGAATCACATTCTGAAACCACTTCAGAGAAATCACAAGTAAGTATTTAAGTTCCAAGAAACATGAGTAGGTCTTCTTGGTTAAACCAGACAAACCTAGCAGCAGGTTTGAAGGAAATTAAATAAAGATGTAAAACTTTGAATAGTAACATTTTAAAACCTTGAAATAGAAAAGGAAGTTTGAAAAAAGTTAACTGTTTTATGGTTATTTTGAAGAACTCCCTGAAGTTAATATTTTCTTTGCCTGTAAAAGAGAAACTATAAAATAGGACTAAGAGAAATCTTGAACATAACAGTGCTCTTCAAGTTCACTGTGGACATTTTTCCTACATTTTTATAAGGATACTTTTAAAATGTCTTATTATAAAGACCTTCAAACACACACAATAGTAGAATATTACAGTTAATAACTAAATGTCCATTACCCAGATTCTCTGGTAAAAATTTTCTTACATTTGCTTCTTCTGTTTTTTTTATCACCTGCTAAAGTGAATCTCAGGCATCATAGCATTTCACCGCTTTGTAATTCCTTGAGCATCTCTGAAAAGTTCAGGCATTTTCCTGTGTAACCACAATGCTTTTATCATACACAATATAATTAACAATAATTCCCAAGTGTCATCTAACCCCTTGTTACTCAAAGATTACTCCAGGTACCAGCAGCGTGGGCATCACCTGGGGGCCTTGTCAGAAACAAAGAACCTCAGGCTCCATCCCAGACCTACTGAATCACAATCTATATTCTCCTAAAATCGTTGGGTGACTCATAGGCTCTTGAAATCTGAGAGATACTGATCTAGAAATACCAAGTATCTAAAAAGTGTGGTTTTGGAGTTGATTTGTTCAAATCAGCATGCTGGTAAGGGCCACACTTTATATTTGGATCTTGTGTCTTAATGTTCATTTATGCCGTGCAATCATTTAAATATTATATTACTTTTTATTTCAACAAATAAAAATTCTTATTGTTGCAGAATAGATAGTCTCTAGTGTATCTCAGTGAGTATTAAAATTCAAAATAAAATAATCACTAAGATAGTGGTCTATCTAGTTATACTGAACAAATTGACTTCTTAGCTATATGAGATTCTGCATTTGTACCTGGAGATTCTTTCACAGGATATTTTCTAGGTTATGATTATGTTGGCTGTGATGATAATGACTAACATTCAGAGGGTGCTTAACTGTTTACCTCTGAAGCAATTCTTCTAAGTTCTTTTCAGAAATTAACTCATTTAATTATCACAACAGCCCTATGAAGTAAATACTATATTATCACTGCTACTTCACTGATGTATGAAATGATATACATAGAGGTTACCGAAGGTCAAAAGAACAAGTGTAAGAGCTGGAATTTTAACCCAGGCAATCCAGTGCCAAGAGTCCTACTCTCACCTGCGGTGCTACACTGTCTCCAGCACCTACGTTGAATTCATTAAATATATTGACCACACATGTTACAAGGCCCATGGGAGGAGCCATAAATTTAGTTATATGTTTTGGGGGAATAAAATAGATGACCATTTAACAATTAGATATTAGAATATTTAACGTCCATTTAATTAATATAGCAAATTGTATTATCATGGCCACTGAAATATATATAATATACAAGAAAAAAATCCAGGTGTTTTAGAGAAGTTTAACCTCACAAGGTCCTTTTAATTAAATATGGACCATGCTTTTTCTAAAACAGGCATGTATAAAAATATTAAGAAAATGTTTTCACTCTATCTTGCAGTTATTCTTTGGTGGATATTAGCCACCATATGTTTAAGTGGTGGTATCTGTCTAATTTTGAATATTAATTTTTTCAGGTGTTATTATGAATGCCATCTATAATATGTATTTTAAAACTTATGTGATTGTGTTGGTCCTACTTATTGTCTCAAAAAATTAATTACAACTAATCACAACTAAATTTTCTAAAATTCAGAACAATCTGGTATATTTTGTTAATTATATTTTAAAAATATATATTAATTCATTTGGACAATTTATGAAGATCTGTTGACTTCCTGGGTTTAAAAAATTGTGGTCAAGTTGCATGTTGAGTAGCTTGATAAAATACCTGTTCAGCATATTAATATTCAAATCAACTTCTTATTTCTTCTCCATTGTTATTGTTATTTTTTATGTTTTATTTTTAATATTTTGAGATGGACTTAAGTACTACTTAACACAGAATTTCCATGGGCATTACAAACTCACTCATCTGATAAAGTATAATCATGGACTTTTTTAATCACTCATTCATTTCAATCTCTAATCTATATGAGTCAAAGACCCAAGTCTTGGGTTCTGCATACTGATTTTTCTGCATACTGATTTTTCTGCAACTTTAATTTCATGGTTCAGATCATATCGTTACTCACAATAGAACATCCAATTGTGCAGATTGAGATTGAGAATAAAATGAAGGACAGTTGAGAGATATGATAGAGGATTTAACGGGTCATTCAAATAGCAAAGGTGTAAGGGCTGACATAATTAAACCTTGTTGAGATCTTGGTTATTAGGCAAAGTTAAGGCTGAGTTTTGAAATTCGTTGATCCTATGTGTAATTAATTCTCATTTGTTCCATTGTACTATTGTATGAGTTTATTGTCCATAATTTTTTTTTAAAAACATACTTGGGTCTTGTTTGAATTTTTTATTTAATTAAATGTTTTGGATTTTTTGTATTCATGTATTTTTAAGATGAATTTTATATATATATGTATAAATATATATATATACACACACATACACACACACACGCTCAGTTTTGTATACTTAGTGTTATATAATGGGAGAAACATTTATTCATTTAACACAGTACTATGCAAAGTGATAACTGCCTATATGATAAAAGCATTTTTATCTAAAAAGACCATTCCCCAGTATTCTTTATTGTAAGTGGATTAACATTCATAGTTCCATCAGTAGCTGAAAGATACAAAACTAGATAAATTTGTTTGGAAAAATGGGCTTCTCTTCCACAGATTCTCCACACAGTGCTTTCTAAGATGATAGAATAGCCATATGCACTTGGAGTAAAATTATATAATAAATGAGGAATTCAATTGTATAGATGGGAGTTACCTAGAAAATCAATTTGCTCTCTGCTAGAGTTGAACCATTGGCAAATCAAATAGTTTCATTAGCTTTATTAAAAGTTTTATTAAAATAATATGTCCATCTATAGTTCATGTTTTATATTGGCACTCTGGGGACAACTAAAGTAGAATTCTAGTATTTTTTAATGCCATGAATATATTTGCATTTTTTAAGGAATAATATTAGTTGAAGTTAAATGGAACTTCCTCTGAAATCATATTTAAGTATTTGTAAATATTTGGAAACATATATCCCATAATTAAATTATTGGTATTTAAATTTAGAAATAAGATTTTTTTCTGATATTGATTGCTTTAGAATTATAAAAAGATACACCCCTTTTTAAGTAACATAATGGACCCCTTCTATGAATTGTCTAAAGATTTACACCCAATACTCTCTACAGCAGAACAGTTTACAAGACTCTGGACCACAGGAAAGTGAAGTAACACCAGAAAATATCTTAACTGTAGCCAAGGATCCAAGATATGCCAGATATCTCAAAATGGTTCAAGTGGTAAGCTGATTTGGTCTGTCTTCTCTGTCTAGCAGCCTCATTTGAAATTCTTAACCCTAGAGGTTTCATTGTTATTTTTCCTATCTGAGAAAACTGCTAAACTGAGTGACCAAGTTTTCTACTCTTTTACTTCTTTCCTATGTTTAATTAATACCCTGATAAAAAGTAAACAGAGGTCAGATCCTTCTAGTTAAAATTGAGCTCACACTTCAAATTAACGTAGTTTAATATAAATTTATGTAAATTTTTTTTCTTTACATAAAATTATCAGCAAATCTTAGACATATCAGAGGAATGAAAGTGGACTGTTTCTTAAATCATATGACTTTAACTTAATTCATATATGCTAGTACAAATAATGGGTTTTGTGTATGTTTATTCTGAATTTCATCTTTCAGTGGTTTACTCATAGAAGAGAATTTAAGTCTCTTAGCCATTTAAGGTAGATCTTTTAGTATTATATGACTTCAGAATTCATTTTTTTTCCTGAGATATCGTTACATGTTCTGATACCAAAAGTATCTACAATTGCCTGTAACAACAGAAGTTAATTTCATTTCAGTAGAAAGTCTGGACCACAGGACCAGTGACCAATGACCCTTCGTCATTTTTTGGTTAATTAAAAAAACTATATATTTTTCGAATTGTGTCAAGCAAAAGAAGTACTAATATTAAAGAAGAGGCAGTTTTGTTTTGCTGTCCATGACATTATTTATCACCCAATAATTTAAAAACAAATAGTGTCTGGCAGAAAGAGTGGATTGGTTCATTTAGAAGCAACAGAAGTAACATAGGGAAGAAGAAAGTACATTCACTTTCCCTAGCTGTCAGAAAAAATGAATTTGTCACTTGCTTAATTCTTCATTGACAGCCAAAACCCTGGGTTCTAGGCTTTGGAAAAAAATAAACCAGACTTTGAGATGAAAATATATAATGTTCTTTTTGTAAGAATAAAGTAGGGTTAGTTTGTGCATGAACTATGATAACTAAATTTTTAAATCTAGAACCCAGTGAGGCCCTGCTAAGCTTAAAATATGGACTGTTAAAAACTGTCTTACTCTTTCAAACAGAAGAGGAAAAGTTTCAAAATGACTCTGGAAGACTTTTTATTTAGTCTTTGCTTGCTGAACATATGTAAAATAGGAAATAGAAATATCTACTTGATGATATCTACAAGAATGCCTAGAATCTTTGGTAAAAGACTACATCTTAGGATAATTGTTGTATTCTTAATACAGTGCTTCTGACTTTCTAAGAACTTCAAAAACTCTTATTTTCCTTTTTAGTATAAATTTACTGTCCATTTATTCCACAAATATTTATTATACACTCACTTTAAGGTACTGTATTAGGAAATGTCTAGATTTATTTAGCCAGGTAAGGTTCCCAGACATGACTGAACATTTTTATTTTTGTTATTAATTACCTAGACAAATTCCATTGTTTTTCAGATTCATAAGTATATCTTGTGTGTGTGTGTGTGTGTGTGTGTAAATGACTCACTTTTCTAATCCTATGGCTTACCATCTCACTAGGAATAAAAGCCAAAGTTCTTCACAAGCCTATGAGATCCTATACAATTTATTTTTTTATTTTTTATTTTTTTAAGTTTTTTTTTAAATTTTTTCAATTTATTTATTTTCAGAAAAACAGTATTCATTATTTTTCACACCCAGTGCTCCATGCAATCCGTGCCCTCTATAATACCCACCACCTGGTACCCCAACCTCCCACACCCCCGCCACTTCAAATCCTTTATAATTTAGATCCCTCGTAACCCTTGATCTCTTATCTTCATTCCCTCTCCTCCAGCTCTCCTGGCTGGTTTGATGTTCCTTGAATAAGCATATAAACAATCTCTTGTCTCAGCCCTTTACCTCAGCTATTCTTCCTGAAACACTTTTTCCCAGGTATCTTATCTTGATGGTTGGTTCCCCTACTTTTTTCAGATTTTTACTCAAATATTACCTTCTCTCTGACCACATTCCTTTTTCCCCTTCCCTGCTGTTTTTTCTTCATGTAACTGGCCAATAAGATAGAAAATACAATCTATTTTACATACTTTGTGTCTTTTCAGTTACTAAAATACAGACTCTGTGAGGGTAGAGAAATTTTTGTGTACTATACTATTCCTAGAACAATACCTGGCAAATAGTATTTACCTATAAATGAAAATACCTACATTTTCATCTATGCCATTTTATCTTTTGATAAAGATAATGTTTCAGACTAATAAACATTATCAAAACATGTTACTGATTCTCACTATACTAAATAAGAATCTCTAAAGTTAGGACTGGGAACTGGGCATATGTATTGCTCTTAAAAATATTTTATACTATATATAACATTAAAATATTTTTTATTTTAAAATATTAAGAAATAATAGCTCTTGCTTTTTGTTTTTAACTGTCATTCTCTGGCATTGCTTGGCACTTAGATTCTGTCTATCCTTTTGCTTGGTGTCACTGAGTATTAGTAGGGGTTCGATTTCTTCTGCCTCAGACTTTTCCTGTTTTTAGCCCAATTTTCAGTCCTTTGCCTTTCTTTTGCCCTTGGTATGTGTATTTCTAATTCCTAAATAGTTCCAGGGTTCTGGAAGTGCTACTTGTGGTATCCCCTCTTCTGACACATTGACTTGGCCTTTCTTTGCTATGCTAAGTCATCAATCACTCTTTTATCTGCTTTTTTTTTTTTTTTAAGATTTTATTTATTTATTTGACAGAGAGAGATCATAAGTAGGCAGAGAGGCAGGCAGAGAGAGAGGGGGGAGGAAGCAGGCTCCCTGCTGAGCATAGAGCCTGATGCGGGACTCGATCCCAGGACCCTGAGATCATGACCTGAGCCGAAGGCAGCGGCTTAACCCACTGAGCCACCCAGGCGCCCCCTTTTATCTGCTTTTAATTTCCATGTGTAATGCTTCATATATTCCTCTTAGTCATTAAAATTAGTGTTTGTGTTTTATTTCTTTTTACCTAATTGTTTGAGGGTAATTTTCAAGAAGAAAAAGGGGAGCAAATCTTTATACTGCCATCCTAAAACTGCAAGTTCATCCAAGTTTAATTTAATTTTATTGTTTTCAGTTTATTTTGCCAACCTGAATCCCAGAATCTTCTTACCCAACTTTTGTTTCCTTCTGCTCCCAATCCTGCATTTCATTCTTCAGACAAAACCACAAACCCTTCTCAATATTAGTTCCATAGTTTTCCACCTCTGAATCTAGAATCCCCTTCTCTTCATTATTACATATCCAAATTCTACTCACTTGACATGTTCCAATGGATACTTCCTTCTGAATCCACCAACACTTACAGCTAGGAGTAGTATCTCCCTTCAGTGATTTGTGCAACCACTTAAGGTTTTTTTATGGAACTTATCATATTCTTGTTTTTTGATCATTATACATATTTTTATTGCCCCTGTTGAAAAGGAACCTGAGAGGAAGTATTTTTTTTTAAAGATTTTATTTATTTATTTGACAGACAGAGATTACAAGTAGGCAGAGGCAGGCAGAGAGAGAGAGAGGGAGGGAGGCAGGCTCCCTGCTGAGCAGAAAGCCCAATGCGAGGCTCCATCCCAGAACCCTGGGATCATGACCCGAGTGAAGGCAGAGGCTTTAACCCACTGAGCCACCCAAGCACCCCTGAGAGGAAGTATTTTATCTTGACTCATCGTTGCATTCACTTTGACATCTTACCCATAAAAGGTGCTCAGTCAATATTTGATGTATGTACTATTTTGTCCTGCATATTAACTTTCCTTCCCAGCTTTGTGTCACCTGGAAACATATACATATATTACTGTTTCTTCAAGTCACTGATTTTAAAAGTTTTGTGGGACCAGATCAAGAACAGACCAACTAGAGGTCTCCCTCAAGGTTGATATAAATCTGCCAGTCATTGTTCTTTAGATATGGTCATTAAGTCATATCCACTATTTTTTCTGCTTCCTAAGAATATCATGAGTCCCTGTCAGAATATCCAACCACAAATGTAGTTGCATGTTTGACATCATTTAGTTTTGTTTTTGTTTAAATTTATGTGTGAAATTGTTAAGTCAGTTCCCTTCATTACATCCTTTATCTGTAGAGGATGAATTTTTTAGCCACATGACAAGAATTTATCAGATGCTCTAATTTGAGCAAAATTAAGCCGCCAGTACATGTGAATAGCTAATGTCCCCATCATGGCTGATACTATCCTTCTACTTGTTTGCAGCATGTTTTATGAAAGCCTGATCTAAATCATCCATCTGGTCAGGTGACCAAACTCCATTTGATAATACAACTGTTGACTTCTTTTAGCCTCACTTGGCCCGGGAGTTGAAGGGGTTCCTTTGTTTATGTTCATGTTCAAGAATCTCCATGTTCAAGAATCTCCGTGTGTGTGTGTGTGTGTGTGTGTGTGTGTGTGTGTGTGTGTTTGTATAAATTCATTCAAAGGTATCTTCCACCTTCTGTTGTAAAATGTTGTAAGACATTCCTTTCAAATGCCAGCTCCCACTGATGAATTCCTTTCCACTAAGTATTAACAGTCCCTGAGATTTACTTATTTTGATATTGCAGGTTTGCACTCTATAAACACACGCCTTCTTTTAGGTTGTTGGATTTGTTTTCTATTTGTTTGTATTTCTCCTCTTAATAATTACCTGCTAGTTCTTCCACTTTTTTTTTTTCTATAATATCATTGTTACTCATAGTCCTGCAGTTTTAACTGAAGATTATTTTTATTCTTCGATTTGAGTTTAAAGCCCCTTGATCATAACTGTGTGGGTCTTGTTAAACATAATCTTTTGGTTCTTCTGAACTATTTAACATTTTTCTGGGAGTATAATCATTTTAGTATCATAAGTCGTAACCCAACATGGTTCTTCAGCTGCATATGCATAGCTAGTTGTGTTTCCTATATCCATATCTTTACGAAACTATAATTTTAACTGGAAAAACAGATGATAATACCACCCTGCTCTAGAAAATGCCTCACAGCAGTAAGAGTCATTTAAGGCCCATTTTATTTATTTATTTATCTATCTATTTATTTATTTATTTATTTTTAAAGATTTTATTTATTTATTTGACAGACAGAGATCACAAGTAGGCAGAGAAGCAGGCAGAGAGAGAGAAGGAAGCAGGCTCCCTGCCGAGAAGAAAGCCCAATGCGGGGCTCGATCCCAGGACCCTGGGATCATGACCTGAGCCGAAGGCAGAGGCTTTAACCCACTGAGCCACCCAGGCGCCCCAAGGCCCAATTTAATCTGTATCATTGATTCATTCAGTTTCTGTCAATAATGCGAGAAGAATCTGGATGGCATTGTATCTCACACTTCAGGATAGTAAATTGCCTTCCTATTTTCTTTTTTTTTTTTAATTTTTTATTTTTTATAAACATATATTTTTATCCCCAGGGGTACAGGTCTGTGAATGACCAGGTTTACACACTTCACAGCACTCACCAAAGCACATACCCTCCCCAATGTCCATAATCCCACCCCCTTCTCCCAACTCCCCTCCCCCCAGCAACTCTCAGTTTGTTTTGTGAGATTAAGAGTCACTTATGGTTTGTCTCCCTCCCAATTCCATCTTGTTTCATTGATTCTTCTTCTACCCACTTAAGCCCCCATGTTGCATCACCACTTCCTCATATCAGGGAGATCATATGATAGTTGTCTTTCTCTGCTTGACTTATTTCACTAAGCATGATACGCTCTAGTTCCATCCATGTTGTCGCAAATGGCAAGATTTCATTTCTTTTGATGGCTGCATATATTCCATTGTGTATATATACCACATCTTCTTGATCCATTCATCTGTTGATGGACATCTAGGTTCTTTCCATAGTTTGGCTATTGTGGACATTGCTGCTATAAACATTCGGGTGCACGTGCCCCTTTGGATCACTACGTTTGTATCTTTAGGGTAAATACCCAGTAGTGCTATTGCTGGGTCATAGGGCAGTTCTATTTTCAGTGTAGGAGGGTTCCCCTTTCTCCGCATCCTCGCCAGCATCTGTCATTTCCTAACTTGTTGATTTTAGCCATTCTGACTGGTGTGAGGTGATACCTCATTGTGGTTTTGATTTGTATTTCCCTGATGCCCAGTGATATGGAGCACTTTTTCATGTGTCTGTTGGCCATCTGGATGTCTTCTTTGCAGAAATGTCTGTTCATGTCCTCTGCCCATTTCTTGATTGGATTATTTGTTCTTTGGGTGTTGAGTTTGCTAAGTTCTTTATAGATTTTGGACACTAGTCCTTTATCTGATATGTCGTTTGCAAATATCTTCTCGCATTCTGTCAGTTGTCTTTTGATTTTATTAACTGTTTCCTTTGCTGTGCAAAAGCTTTTGATCTTGATGAAATCCCAATAGTTCATTTTTGCCCTTGCTTCCCTTGCCTTTGGCGATGTTCCTAGGAAGATGTTGCTGCGGCTGAGGTCAAAGAGGTTGCTGCCTGTGTTCTCCTCAAGGATTTTGATGGATTCCTTTCGCACATTGAAGTCCTTCATCCATTTTGAGTCTATTTTTGTGTGTGGTGTAAGGAAATGGTCCAATTTCATTTTTCTACATGTGGCTGTCCAATTTTCCCAGCACCATTTATTGAAGAGGCTGTCTTTTTTCCATTGGACATTCTTTCCTGCTTTGTCTAAGATGAGTTGACCATAGAGTTGAGGGTCTATTTCTGGGCTCTCTATTCTGTTCCATTGATCTATGTGTCTGTTTTTGTGCAGTACCATGCTGTCTTGATGATGACAGCTTTGTAATAGAGCTTGAAGTCCGGAATTGTGATGCCACCAACTTTGGCTTTCTTTTTCAATATCCCTTTGGCTATTCGAGGTCTTTTCTGGTTCCATATAAATTTTAGAATTATTTGTTCCATTTCTTTGAAAAAGATGGATGGTACTTTGATAGGAATTGCATTAAATGTGTAGATTGCTTTAGGTAGCATAGACATTTTCACAATATTTATTCTTCCAATCCAGGAGCATGGAACATTTTTCCATTTCTTTGTGTCTTCCTCAATTTCTTTCATGAGTACTTTATAGTTTTCTGAGTATAGATTCTGTGCCTCTTTGGTTAGGTTTATTCCTAGGAATCTTATGGTTTGGGGTGCAATTGTAAATGGGATGGACTCCTTAATTTCTCTTTCTTCTGTCTTGTTGTTGGTGTAGAGAAATGCAACTGATTTCTGTGCATTATTTTATATCCTGACACTTTACTGAATTTCTGTACAAGTTCTAGCAGTTTTGGAGTGGAGTCTTTTGGGTTTTCCACATATAGTATCATATCATCTGCGAAGAGTGATAATTTGACTTCTTCTTTGCCGATTTGGATGCCTTTAATTTCCTTTTGTTGTCTGATTGCTGAGGCTAGGACCTCTAGTACTATGTTGAATAGCAGTGGTGAAAATGGACATCCCTGCCGTGTTCCTAACCTTAGCGGAAAAGCTTTCAGTTTTTCTCCATTGAGAATGATATTTGCGGTGGGTTTTTCATAGATGGCTTTGATGATATTGAGGTATGTGCCCTCTATCCCTACACTTTGAAGAGTTTTGATCAGGAAGGGATGCTGTACTTTGTCAAATGCTTTTTCAGCATCTATTGAGAGTATCATATGGTTCTTGTTCTTTCTTTTATTGATGTGTTGTATCACATTGACTGATTTGCGGATGTTGAACCAACCTTGCAACCCTGGAATAAATCCCACTTGGTCGTGGTGCCTTCCTATTTTCTGTTTAATCTTCTAATCAGTTCATTCTGCTGAGGTAGTTTACTTCCTTGAGTGTGACTGAATACTTCCAGGATTCAGAGGGATTAGAAAGCAAATCATGTTTGACCATGCACTATATAAAGGAGCCTACCCCCAGCTAATTCGAGAGAGTAGCTTCATAGCTTCATTAGAAATTCCTTATCTATATTAGAAAGCTTCACTTTCCCAATGAAATTGTAGATTTTTATTAAAATGCCCAGTTTTTCTCAACCTTCGAGGATGGCTAAGATTTCTCTTGTTTGCCCACTACTAAAAATTTAGTTTTGGGGTGCCTGGGTGGCTCAGTCAGTTAATTATCTCATTCTTGATTTTGGCTCATGTCCTGGTCTCAGGATTGTGAAATCAGCTCCATGTCAGGCTCCTCACTGGGCGTGGAACCTTTTTAAGATTCTCTCTCTCCCTCTTCTGCTACCCTTCCCCCACTCTAAAAAAATTAGTTTTAGTTACTAATGTAGAGAAAGACCAGGGTTGTCCTTCATTTATTGGTATGATCACGAGTAGTTTGTCATCTATCGTACACATTGCTACATGTTATAAGAGATGAAGCCTACAATCTGGAATGTAGGGGATTATTTGTATTAACAAAAGAAAAGGTAGAGTGGTCTCAAAAATACCTGTCTTCCTGAAAAAAACCACTATATACTAACAGTATAAAAATCTCCTAAAATACCCCAAATAACCATTTCTATACCCTCAAAAGGAAATTAACAATGCCATAAGTTCTCCTTCCTCTTAAGGACAATAATAGGATTTCTTTCATTTTTAATTGCCTTTATATTTTTGGCATTTAAAGATATGAGTTGCTTCTCCATAAGCAGAGTCTTATACCTATAATTCCACTTACATTGTTTCTTATCTTTTCCAAAGTGTAAGAGTCTTCCACTCACTGTCTTAATACTTAATAGGCCCTCAATTCTCTTGTAATCCATTCTTTTGCTTCTTTCCTGAATTATTGTCTAGAACCATTTCATTCTGTCTAAGGGAGTAGACAAGTATTTCTCAAACCCATCTTCACTAGTGTAAAAGCTTAAACTTGCTGGCTATCCATGTAGCGATCACTCACTTCAGATAGAGAAACATAAAAAGTCCTACAAATTACAAATACAGTTTTTTTTTTAATATTTTATTTATTTATTTGAGATGAGTGAGAGCAAGAGAGTGCACAGAGGGAGAGCGAGGAGGAGAAGCAGACTGCCAACTGAGCAGAGAGCCCTTATATGGGGCTTAATGCAGGGCTGGATTCTAGGACCCTGAGATCAGGACTTGAGTGAAGGCATACTCTTAACCTACCAAACGACCCATGTGCCCCTACAAAATTTTTTTTTAGTTTTCAGGCTTCCTAGAAGTCAGGATAAGCTAGTCTTTTTTTGGCTTTCTTTCTAAGCTGCCATGCAAACTTCCTTTCCCTGAGTCCTAGCTATCTCCTAGAATGTGCTGCCTTGGTATTTGCCTTGCTTCACTTGCCACATACCTGCAAATCTGTTTTAAAAACTAAGCAATTCATTTGCAATGATGTCAATAGAGCTAGAGTATATTATGCCAAGTAAAATAAATCAGCCAGGGAAAAACAAATACCATATGATCTTACTCATATGTGGAATTTATTTATTTTTATTTATTTATTTATTATTAGCATACAATGTATTATGTGTTTCAGGGGTACGGATCTGATTCATCAGTCTTAACACAATTCATAGCACTTACCATAGCACATACCCTCCCCAGTGTTTATCACCAAGCCACCTCATCCCTCTGAAAGCCCTCCCCTCAAGCAACCCTCAGTTTGTTTCCTGAGATTAAGAGTCTCTTATGGTTTGTTTCTCTCTCTGGTTTCATCTTGTTTCATTTTCCCCTCCCTTTGCCTATGATCCTCTGTTTGTTTCTCAAATTCCTGTGGAATTAAAGAAAGAAAACAGATGAGCATATGGGAGGAGGGAAAAGAAAAAAAGGAGAGAGGGAAACAAGCCGTAAGTGACTTTTTATGATAGAGAATAAACTGAGGGTTGGGGGGAAGGGATGGGCAAGGTGGGGGATTGATATTTAAGGAAGGCACTGGTTGTGATGAGCACTGGGTGTTGTACTAAGTGATGGATCACTGAATTCTACTCCAGAAACCAATATTGCACTGTATGTTAACTAACAAAATTTAAATAAAATTTTCAAAATAAAAAGTAAAACTAGGCAATTAAAACTGCTTAATTATTATAAACTTCTTTGAACAGAAGCCAGCAGAATCTTTCAAGTGTCACAAGTAACCAGTTCACAGAGAAATAAACAGTACCTTGTTTTTTGGTCTCCATTATCTTTTTCTGTCACTCCTACATTACTGTGCTCTCTGAGATATAAGACTAAATTACATTTCCAAAAACTAGTTGTTATCTATGACATAATTTGAATACCTAGGAGTACACCTAGATCTTTAGTCTGTCTATTTCTAGGATGCAACATGGTATAGTTTTTTTTTTTTTTAATAAAAAATTATTTATTTATTTAAAATTTTTTTTCAGTGTTCCAGAATTCATTGTTTATGCACCACACCCAGTGCTCCATGCAATATGTGCCCTCCATACTACCCACCACCAGGCTCACCCAACCTCCCATTCCCATCCCCTCCAAAACCCTCAGATTGTTTCTCAGAGTCCATAGTCTCCCATCGTTCATCTCACTCTCCGATTTCCCCCAACTCCCTTCTCCTCTCCAACATGTCCTTTTTCAAGTAGGTCAATGTAAGCATCAAATGGACTCAACATGGTATAGTTTCTTAACTTTGTCCTATAGTCCTGTGTGACCATGGTTGGGTCATGTCACCTCTCAAGGCTTCAGTTCCCTCATATATAAAATGAGATCTGAAGTTCCTTCTAGGTTTATGATCTATATTAATTGATCCCCAAATTTGGATCTCATTATAATGAACAATCCTGGAACACCTGCTGGCATTTTCTGATACTTTTTTTCCTTTTTAAGCAAGTTTTACACAAGATTTTTCAGTAGTAGTGTTGTGTTCCAAATGTGGCAGACAATTGATTCTGATTTAACATTTGTTGTCATAATAGTGCAGCACAAGCCTTTCCTAAATTATATACTGCTTTTATAACTTAACTGGAATTGTGTACATAGATCACTTTTCCAATAGTTCTCCCCTTTTTACTGGCAGACCTTGGTGAATCCTTTGCCAGTAATAAACTCTGCATTGGGAAAGTCGACTTCTACATTAAGCTAATGACTTGTATTTTTTGAAACTGTATTTGCCAAAACAGTCTCTTCGGACACTTGGACTTTTTTAAAGCTCTATTTTCTTTGGCGGGCTTAAAATGTGAATTGAATAATCTCCTTGGTTTTGGTGGTTCTGATGCATCTGTTGCCAGCAGTGGATGTTGGCTTGTGGAAATGTGACTTCCATTACCTAAGGATGAAGAATCTCCGACTGATTATTAAAGATGTTCTTCAGGAAGTTACGCACCTTAGACCTGAAAAATAATCAAGAGTACAAGTAGAGTATTCTTTAGATTAGGTATAGTATTTGTAAAAGTAGTTAAGGACTTTAAAACCTTGTTTGGGCTATGACCCTAGTGTGACTTCCCATGTCTGGAGAGTTCCAGGGTAGGTTCCTCATCATTGATCAACAGTGTAGTCAAAAGCAGGAGCTGCTGGTTCATATGTAGTTATGGAAGACACTGGTACAGATTTAGTTTAACTACATGATATTTCTTTTTTCATTGTTTTTTGACTCCGTATTATAATATTAACATATGGGTTGTTTGCTTTATAATACCTAAAGTTTACTGTTCAGTATCAAGGTCAGTATTTTTTTTAATACATAATGGTCAGGGTGCCGTGGAAAACTTTCGGTGGTGTTTTAACTCCACATTTTGCATTGAAGATAAAAGCTGCATGTATAATGATCAGTTTCCTAGACATGTGAATCTGAATAAAGATGGATAAAGAAAAGATACAAGTGAACTTTTGCCCATTTAATTAATTGCACTATTTAGCCAACTTCGCCATTTCAAAAGGCAAATATTCTGTCTTTCCCATCAACTAAATGGTCAGCCAGACTAAACTAACTATAACTAAAAGGGAAAAAAGCAAAGCTTAGCAGAATAATAACTTTGAATTGAGGTAAATGGAACTCAAGAGACCATAGTTATCCTCCTTCAACTATATTCATTCTTACATCAAATGCAAAAAGGATTGGGTAGAGATTTCTCCAAAGGCAGAAAACTATGTCAGTTAGCCACCAATTGTATTATCTGTGCTTTTCCATAGCCTGAGTATCTGGAAAACCTAGAAATAGGTAACTTTATTGTATTTGTCACCCAAGGGGGGGAAAATTTACTTATTCTCTGCTAAAGTCAGTGAACTTAGCCTCTAAGGAAACCATGTCTGAAAAATTACCATGCCAATTTTACTGGAAAGTGTTTCACTTTCCCAAGAAGATTGTAGATTTATGTTAAAATACCCAATTTTTTTTCAAAGATTTCAAAATCACTTAGGATTTTTTAATATTTTGGCTCCCTTTTGAACCTTCCCCAAGTTGCCTGGAAAGTTAGGGGTTTCAGAGGCCCTATATTAATTTTAAACGATGTATTTGCCCTTTTGTTTATTTGCTCTTTTACTTATATATGTTTGTTAGGGAACAGTAAACAATAATATTGCTAAGTTCAGGTTTTAAATTTCTTGCTTTCCCTGATATATTTGTTTTCTTGATTTCTCATTTTCCTTAGAGTACCAAAGGAAAAAAATGTAGTAGACAAGTGCTGCTAAGTTAGGTGGTTGTCAGTATCCATTTGGTAATATTCTATGCACCTACTTTATCTATTCCCCATATATTCTTTGCTAATGCCACTTTGCCATAAATATATAGCTTAGAATATTTTATTGCTGATACCACATATTTTTCATTGTAGTTTTCTTTTTTATTTTACTTATTTTTTTATTATGTTCAGTTAACCAGCATAGAGTATATCATAAATTTTTGTGGTAGTGTTCAATGATTCATTACTTGTATATAACACCCAGTGCTCATTCCCACACATGACTTCCTTAATACCCATCACGTGGTTACGCCATCCCCCACTCCTCTCCCTTCTGTAACCCTGAGTTCATTTCTCAGAGTCCAGAGTCTAGTTTTCTTTTGAGTCAGTCATTTGCTAAGAAGATGTTGATTTGGATAGTTTGTTTCCAGAAACAAGTTGTTTAACCATACCTATTTCTATTTATGGTATTTATAGTCTCTGGAAAAATACATTTTGAACTGTGAATTGTAGTACCATTTAGAATCCTCAATCATATCTAAAGAATAGTCACATACCAACAAGCTGGTATACACAGAAGTCGGTCTCAGAGTTATAGAAGGATATCTGGGTGCTGTAGACTTGAATTTTTTTTTTTTTTAGTAATATATCAGATAATTAAAAATTAAAAATAATTTAAAAGGAGTAAATGGAATATAAGATACTTGAGAATACAAATAACCTTTTAAAAATAACTGATAAGGTAATAATTTTGGATGATAAATTTTTCAAATCAGTTTTTCCTAAGTATAAAAGTATGTATGAGAAGAATATATTTCTTTAGAAATTTACTCGCCATGTCATATTTTCTTATCTTTGGTTTCATAACTAAAATAATTTACATAGGATGGCCTCTCTGAAACAATCCTTTTAAGCCAAAATATTTACTTCTTTATTTCAGTTTATTTTCTGGAGTACCAATAAAATTTACTTCATCTGCCTTAAATTCACTGTAATACCATACCTCTGTATGCCTCTCCCCACAAAAGAAAGAAAAAGGAATTAAGCAAACACAGAGGAGGGAATGTTTGGAGGATAAGCTTAAGGTAGTTATAAATTTCATAGGAATCTCCCTTAAATGATACATAAAATGGGAACCAACAAAAACGAGCATTTAGCAGAATAATATTTTTAACTTTAGACTTTATATCTTTCATTCTGACTCATTTAAACAACTCTGTAACTCCTTAGTAGAAGTTGTGATAAAAAGAATAGTACTTTACTATTAAGTTTCTTAGGGAAGCTTTTGGAGATACATACTAACAATGATAATTTTTATACCTGCTGAAATGTGTGGTATACTTCTTTTACTCTTTTTTAAAAATGTTTCAAAAATTTTATTTATTTGACAGACAGAGACACAGCAAGAGAGGGAACACAAGCAGGGTGAGGGAGAGAGGGAGAAGCAGACTTTTAGCTGATGCCCGGGCTCGATCCCAGGACCCTGGGATCCTCCCCTGAGCCAAAGGCAGATGCTTAATGACTGAGCCACCCAGGCACCCCCCCCCATCTATAATTTTTTAGTCACCCAACTCTGATTTCTCAGCGCCCTTTTATCTTCTTTGCTACTAACCACTCTGCAAGAAATAAGGGACCTCACAAAAAAAGTTTTCCAAAGTTGTGAGGAGGAAATAATAGTGGTATAAATTAAGTAATTATTTACTCAGATTTACTCTTTACAGAAATATCGTGATTCTCACCTTAACTGTAAATTTGTCTAAGGTTATGGTTTACCTATGGGAAAAAAAGTAAAAGACCAGAGAAGCAAATGAACTGTAATAAGGAAGTGGACTTATCTCAAGTGGCAGAGAAAAAAGAATTTTAGTAGTTTTAGAGACCATCAACATAAGCACCATATTTGACAAGGATGTGAGAGCATAAACATTCTCAATGGGGTAGACAGTCCTGGTGTGGAAGATATTTTCTCTTGAATGGATCATAGTGATGTAAGATACAATTTTTCATTTATAAGTTAATTTTTTGCTAAGAATTGTTTTACAGTTTAGAAGAAAAAGCTAACTATGTTTTAAAAGGAAGTAGATTTCAAAATACTAAATTTTATTGAGAAATATCAATGAAAATTATTTCCCTACTTGAATATATTTACACCTTAATACTGCAATTTTTAAAAATATCTCCAGATTTATGTACATCTTACCATAGTTTTTCATAATATAAGAGACCATCCCAACTTTTCTTCTTGGTTTCCTAGCCCAAGTTTACAAATGACTTTTATTCAGTTAGTTGGCTAGATCATGTGCAGATGACACACGGCTGTCAGATTCAGGGCCATTCTTTGTAGTTCTGTAGCCACGTGGAATGGCTAATACTGGTATCTATCTTTTTTGGTGGGGAGGTATCTATCTTTCAGTGGGTACCTATGGATTGCTAAGGGCATTGACTAAGACTCATGACACCAGTTCAAACACATTATCACTATTGGAAAATTAGCTCAAAAGTAACTTTTGTGGTTTCAATCAGTAGAATCATCTTTATAATTACTAAGAATTTTATTCTTTATAGCTTTTATTGCCATATTTGGAGATACTTCTTTAATTCTCCTTGAATAGGTACATATAGTAATACATTTTCAAAAACTGAACAGAAAGCCCTCTGAACTTATTACACTTTTAATTTTGGTAGTGAATTCCAAAATAATTTGTAATAGAAATTGTTTTTAAGTTTTTATTCCTGGAAAGTAGAAATATAGTTAAATTTGGGAAATTTTAATGAATACATATTTCAAAGAGCAAATATCCTTTGAGTGAAAATGTGGTATAGCAAAGCTGTAATTTAGCTGAAGTATTCATAATGGTGGTGTAGCATTAATTAGCCTATCAAAGCAAGTCTTTAAATTTTAGGTATTATTTGTACATTATAATGAAGGGAAATAAATGGACCCTCCACAGCACCAAATTACTCTTAAATCAACAAATACTTGAATAGCTACAAAATGCAGAGAATACACACAATGCACCATGACCATTACACCTAAGATTTATCATGTTGCAAGAATATCCAGGGGGAAAGATCAATCACATGGGGAAATTGATGTGGCTCTAGTTTGAACTGACTCGTAACAATAGATCCTTCACCTTTTGAAATAATTTCTTTAAAGGTTTTTATTGATAGACATTTAAGTTAACTTTAGTTCCCATTCCTAAAAGGAATATGGAGTATTGGCTAATGTATTTACTTTTATGAATGTACTTTACCAGTTTCCTGAGGTCCCTAGTCATGACCAGTGTCATTTTGTCCATTTTACAGTGATTTGTTCCTTCATCTTTAAAGATATCTGATGGGCACTCAGTGAAAGACTGTAAAACTTATGTCTTAAGATAATCATTGAAAAAGGAAGAATTTACTGTTTGCTCCATGTGTACCACATAGCAGTAGCCAAGATATGTGAGCCTCTTTTTTTTTCCCCTGAATATTTAACTTCAAATCAGTGACCCTTCATGGCAACAGTATTGGAGTTAATATCAGAGTCTAGCGTTTTCTAAATCTATATAAGTCATTAGGAATAAAGCTTCCCTTTTTTTTAGATATCCATATTCATTTTACAGTGATTAAGAGACTTACTTAAATTAATTTTGTACCCCATCATGGAAAAGTTCCAGAAGGAGATCATTAAGCATGTGTTTGCTTTTGTAGTAGGATTTGCTCTGTAAACATTCAGTATCTATTCTATAGAATATTTCCCCTGAAGATTTTATTCTAATCATAGCACTCTATTTAATATATTTCATAAAAGGCAGTATAGATATTTTTAGGATAGCACTGTTGACAATCAGAAAGCAAAGAAATGGTTGAGTCCATTTTACTAAGTTAAAATTCAGGTAAACAACCTGATTAGAGGACTGGTTGCCTTTTTTCCAACCTATGGCATCTCCTCACCTCCTATTCATTCCCTCTCTTTGCAAGTAAAAAAAGTACTCTTCACCTGCCAACTCAATATATTTTTTTTTTCAATTGTTGCCCTAAGTAAGGGGAAAAAAACAATATTTTGCATCTTTCATAACTCAGTTGTTGTGATTCAAGGTATAAACTGAGAGGAGAAACTAAAGTATGAGGAGCGTTTTTTGTTACTTTAGAAAAGTCCTTTATCTCTATTAGATTGAGTATGGGGTTTTTTTTCCCCCCTTTCTAATCTAAAACTTCAGGAAAGAATTCAGTAAAAGAATTCAGTAGCTTGTCCTCCATTAACATAATAAATGTAAATACTGGCAGCCTTCAGTTTTTGTGATACAAGAAACTAGTAACTGTTAGTGTTGCCATCATAATTTCATTAGTGTGGCTTCTTTACACACTTTCTCCAGTGACGCAAATACAGACGTGATTTTTTGGAACATCAAACTTATGGCTGCCTTCTTTCTTCTTCATTACTTATGTTGGACAAACTACCATTATCACTTGCCAAGAATAATCCCACAGTTCAGTAGACTTCAGTTTTGAGTTCTCTCATGTCCAACTTAGACCACCAGTAGCTTTTTCTCTTGGAAATCGGAAACTGGACACTTCTTTTTGATGTTTAACAAACCCGACTCTGTTCCTTAACCCCTAAGGAAGAATATATCAAAACAACAAATTTTCTAAGCAACATCACTGGAATCATAGCAGCAAATCCCTTTGGAATCCATCCTTTGGAACACAGGCCAAATTATTTTTATATCAAGCTTTATGAGATTTGTATTAGGGTGGTGATAATATTAAAGTCTCTGTTCAGGGAAGATAAGTTATTTGTATTTTCTTTTATCTGTATCTATATACAGAAATGACTTAAAAATAACCAAATTTTGGTAATATCTGTATTCTTGTGTTGTAAATAGCTTCAAGAAACTAAGAGTAAAATATGGAGCTTGCATATTTAGGTTTCTTGTATTCTTATAACCAAGCCATGAAACTCGTGTTAAAATAGGGAGTTTAATTCTACCAAATTCCCTTTCCCCATTCCCTACCCACTGCTTCCCTTCACTCCCACCTCATACACACTTTCTTTGCTATATTTTAGGAAATGTTTTTTTCAACTTCATTTCTCCTCCCTTCTGTTTTCTCGGCTCTGTAACTTATTAGTATGACCTTTCCAATGATATCCTGCGGATTATGCTAAAGTATAATAAATAAATCACATAGTTGAGTTTGTAGAAAGACCTTATACCATCAGACCGTAGTTAACAGAAACTGAGAGGTCTTTTTAAAGATGTAGAACATAAAACTCTGCTCTTTTTCACATCTCTTCTTGCACTTCAGTGTTTTATGAAATGTTCTACAGTCCTAACTTTCCTTGTTATACTAAATAGTTAAGTAATGGCTAAGTTTTAATTATCAAGTAAAATTCCCAACCTTATCTTTCAAGTGTCAGCTTTCTCTTCTACCATTAAAATTAAGTGCATTTTATTATGAAGTAATCATTAAGTACATTTTGTACTTAAGAGAAAAATCTTTTTCTCAAGTCTTAGTTCCAGGAAATATATTTTAAAGTGGTACAAGTTTTAAGTTCATGCTTTTTGGTTCCAAATATAAGTGTCTGTTCATATTGGATGCCCCTAAGCAAGTAACAGCCTTTTTTTTTTAATCCTTAAACTTCATACGCTGACAAAAGTTTTTATCTTCCACCTTTTTTGTCTTCCAAACCTACCATATTTCACTTTTTAGAGTTTCTTGAAGTTTACACCATGAAACAGTATTGTTTTCAGGAGTATGGCTTTGAAGAGAATTTTACAGTGGTGCTATTTATTTTCATCTAACATTTAGGATGCATTTAAGTGTACATTACTTTGAGTCTTTTTTATTTTGAGAGAGAGAGAGAGACAGCACATCTAACATTTAGGATGCCTGTAAGTGTCCATCTTTCTAAATTGAATATCCACAGTGGCTAATGACATTGAAGACCTGAAGGGAAGAGTATGCAGCACCAGTGGAGCAGTGATTGAGCTTTTTCCCATGTGGGCTCAGGCTCAGCTTATCCCTTCTGCCACATGGGATGAAGAGATATGACAGAGAGGGTCCCAACCATGTATATAGACTTTTAAAGTACAGTAATTCCACTTTTGAAAGTGATGTATTGCAGGTTTTCAAATTTAACACATATTAGTGGTTTCCTCATCTTTTGGAATGATACGAAGAGCAGGAATTGGCAGACTTGATTGCATCTTCTTCCCGTAGAGCTTTACAAGTGAGCTTTCAGTAACTGGTTATCATCAAATCAGTCATCTTTTCAAGTAAATATGTATTTATTTCTGACATGTCCTTTTCTTATTGTTTTGATGTTCTTATCCTGAATTTTGAGATTCACATGTTCTCAATGTTTTTGTGACTTGTAAACTACTAGCATTGTCATTACTTAGTGTTTATATTGGGGTAGACAAGATGTATAATACAATCGCAGGAGAATTCTTGAATTTTATTTGATCTTTGTGTCCAAATGGAATTGGACCATTTGTTATGAAAATAACATTAACATAGCTATACTTGAGAATGGAAAGCTCTGAAATCTTTATTTGGAGAGACATTTACTCATCTTGTTAAGTATTTATTGTACATCCCAGCCAAGGTTTTAATAGTTTTGAGTTATCAACTTTTTTTTTTTTTTGGAGGTATAAGAAAAGTGAGAATGTGATATCTGACTTGTTTACAGCAGAATTAGTAATGGATAGGCTCAAATGATTAAATGATTTAATTTGGGCTTGTATGATATTAGATAGCACTGATTCCATTAAGTCAGTTAAAATGTGTACCTTATTAGATTATTTAAGCACTCCATACATACTAATATAAAAGCAAAAGAAGAGCTTTTTTTTTTCACTTTTTTTTTAAATTAACATATAATGTATTATTAGCCCCAGGGGTACAGGTCTGTGAATCGCCAGGTTTACCCACATCACAGCGCTCACCATAGCACATACCCTCCCCAATGTCCATAACCCATCCTCCCTCTCCCTATCCCCCTTCCTCCAGCAACCCTCAGTTTGTTTTGTGAGATTAAGAGTCTCTTATGGTTTGTCTCCCTCCTGACCCATCTTGTTTCATTTATTCTTTTCCTATCCCTGAACCCTCCATGTTGCTTCTCGACTTCTTCATATCAGGGGAATCATATGATAGTTAGTTGTCTTTCTCCGATTGACTTATTTCGCTAAGCATAATACCCTCTAGTTCCATCCACGTCGTCGCAAATGGCAAGATTTCATTTCTTTTGATGGCTGCATAGTATTCCATTTTATATATATACCACATCAGAAGAGCTATTTTAAATATGAGCCATCTAAAAGGTCTTGTTTTAGCAGGTATGTGGAGAGGCTATAAAGAAGGCTTTTTATTTTAGCTTCTATTCATTTAATTTTTTTGTTTTATTGAGAAATAATTGAAATATATCACTGTATAAGTTTAAGGCATACAGCATGATGATTTGATTTACCTATATCGTAAAATGATTACAATTGGTTTCATTAACATCCATCATCTCATAAAGATATAGTGAGAAGAAAAGAAAAAAATTCCCCTTGTGATGAGAATTCTTAGGATCTACTCTCTAAACAAGTTTCCTGTATATCATACAGCAGTGTTAGCTGTAGTCATTATGTTGTACATTACATCCCTATTACTTGTTTATCTTTTAACTGGAAGTTTCTCCTTTTGACCACCTTCTATACAGTTCTCTCTCCTTACCCCCATGCACCCGCATCCCTGCCTCTGTTTACCACAAATCTGGTCTCTTTTTCTATGAGTTTGGTGGTTTGATTTTGTTTTTGGAACCCATGTAGAATGAAATCATAAAGTATTTGTCTTTATGTGTTTAGCATAATGCCGTCAAGGTCCGTCCATGTTGTCATAAATAGTAAGATTGTCTCTTTTTTATGGCTGAATAATATTCCATTGTGTGTATATATACCACAACTTCTTCCTCCATTCATCCATTAATGGACACTTAGGTTGTTTCCATGTTTTGACTATTACAAACAATGCTGCTACAAAAATGGACCTACAGATATCTTCTTGAGTTAGTATATTCATTTCTTTTGAATATATTAACCAGCACTGGAATTGCTGGATCATATGGTAGTTCTGTTTTAATTTTTTGAGCAATCCTCATACTGTTTTCCGTAGTGGAAATCCCACCAACAGTGCATAAGGTTCCCTTGCTCACATCCATGCCAGCATCTGTTAGCTCTATCTTTTTAATGATGGCCATTTTAATAGGCATGAGGTGATATCTCATTGTAATTTGCATTTCTCTATTAACTAGGGCTGTTGAGCATCTTTTTATGTACCTACTGGCCATTCATATATCTATAGGTCCTTTGCCCATTTTTAAATTGCATAATTTAAGTTTTTTGCTCTCGAGTTGCCTGAGTTTGTCAATATTTTTTCCCATTCCGTATTTGTTTTCACTTTCTCAGTGGTTTCTTTTGCTGAACAGAAGCTTTTTAGTTTGATATAGTCTCACTTATTTTATATTTTGTTACTTGTGCCTTAGGTGTAATTTTCATAAGATTATTATCAAATCCCATATCAAAGAGCTTTTTTCCTATGTTTTCTTCTAGGAGTTTCATGGTTTCAGGTTTTACATTTATGCCTCTAATCCATTTTGAGTTAATTTTTGTAAGCAGTGTAAGTTAGGGATCAGGTTTCCTTCTTTTACA
Source organism: Mustela erminea (assembly GCF_009829155.1). Lineage (NCBI taxonomy): Eukaryota > Metazoa > Chordata > Mammalia > Carnivora > Mustelidae > Mustela > Mustela erminea. Next base: position 19,210,768 of record NC_045619.1, read on the forward strand.
TGTGACTATCCAATTTCCCAGCATCATTAATTGAAGAGACTTTATTTTCTCCATCCTTGCCTCCCTTGTCAAACATTAGTTTGCTATCTGTGTTTGGGGTTATAACTGGGCTCTCAATTCTCCTTCATTGTTCTATTTGTTTTTATGAAGAAGGCATTTTTAATCATTGATTATCTTATGTCCTTTGCTTAGGGTGTTCCAGTGATGGCAATAAGAAACAAAATGATATCAGAAGGACTAGACCCAGATCTTCTTGAGTAAGTAATTCTTCTGATATTATGCCAAGATGTTAAATTTATCAGTTATAATAAAAATACTCCAAGCTCTATTTTTTTCTACCATACAGTGTTTTATGGTTGAGGAAACCACTTTCATAAATATTGTCTCTGCTAATATTACAAAAATGAAAAATCCATCCTATGTTCCTAAAACCAGCCATTGCACATTGTAGAAGCATTTTTAATAGATTGTTGATGAATCTATACATCTAGAAGAGATGGAATTTGATGACAGTTTAGCTGCACACAGTAGTTTCCACAAGAATTTTGTTTTCTTTCATGCCACCTTTTTCTTTTCTTTTTTATTCTATTCTTTTCTGTTCTCTTTCCCTCCCTCCCTTCCTCTTGTTCTTTCTTGTTTTTCTTCATTTCCTTTCTTTCTTTCATTCCTTTTGTTTCATTCTCTTTCTTTCATTCATTCATTTTTTAAGACCTTAGTGTATAGGAAATTTACTCTACCATAATCTAAGTTGAACCAGATTGAGAAATAAAAAGGATAAAGCCACTCTAGGTCCACATTAATAATTATTATGAAACTAGATATCTGTTTGTGTGAATTTTTAAAAAAAAATTTTTTTTGAGAAATGCTGACAAATCGTGGCTCAGAAATTTGACAATAATTTATTCTATCTAAGCAAACTTGGATACATAGCTCATTCTGGATAAAATATATCTTAATGGATTATTCAGAGCTAGTCTGTTTTTCAAGTATCTAGATACATGTAAAGAGTCCAGTTTGGGGCTTTAGTTCATCCTGATATATTTAGTTATGTTATCCAGACATTCGTACTATACTAGCAATATACTTTGAAATTTTTCTTGGCTCTCAGCCCTTCAAGAAAATGTGTGCATTTTGGAGGTGAAACACCATAAAATGATCTTTTTCTCATATTTTATCTTTTAAAAACAATATTTAAGAATTTTTTAAAAGTCTGTAAGGACAGATTTCAAACATGTATCTACATTTAGTATATATCCAAGTAGCCAACAGTTTAAGTACAGGGACACATATTGGTAATTTGAACTCAAGCATCTCCAGGATATTTGGCGTTTGTTCTGGAAATTGTTTCTGACACACACACTTTAAAAACAGATGGATTGTGACATATATTTTAATGTGAATTGAACATATGGGTCCAATCCATTTTGGTATTCATTGGAATATATGTCATAAATATATTTAACACTGACCATGACCTCTTTTTTGCTTCTGGAAATACACAGTAGACCTTCTATAATCACAGAGAGCTAAAATGACCTTTAAAATGATGATTTTTCTCTCTAGAGAAAATGTAATGGAAAACTAACAGTCCAGTAAGCATCAGCATATGTTGGATATCCAATCTCTTTACCCCCTACTGGCTTCATTTCATCCTCTGCCTAGACTAAACCTACTTCATAATCTTTTACTTAAGTCAGCTACCCACACCACAAACTTGAAAATCATCCTTGATTGTATCTGCTTCCCTGTCCCTTACTTGTCAGTCACTATGATTTTTTTCATTTTTCATATATGTCACAGCTGACCGCAGGACTCCATGCCCATTGCTATTTAGTTCAAGCCCTCATCATTTCTTACCTAAATTATTATAATAGCTCCTAATTGGTTTCCTTACTCTCTTTCAGTCTGTCTGTCACTAAAGTTTTGGTAGATCTATTCCTACTTCATTCTTGTTTCAGAACTTTCTGTGACTCTCAGTTGCCTTTGACACATATTCTAACATTTTAGAATTGCATATAGATGTGTCTATCATCAAGATCCAGACTCTTTTTCATTTCTTGCACTCTTCCATACATTACTGTCTCCTGCAGCTGTAGCAGACTACGTCTTTGAATTTTTTTCTCTCCTTGGAACTCCCTTCCCCTGCTCTTATTGGCCTGACTAATTTCATATACATCAAGACTTCATTTAGGTCACCATGGGGGGATGTCCATGGATGACTACCAAGGGGGAGAACCCCCAGTACCCCCAGTACTTCCTCGATATATCTCATTTAACAAGTTTGAGAACCCATCATTGTCTGTAAATGTTAAGAAACATTCATTTGCAAGGTGGTGCCAAGTTTTGGGGTAGAATTCCAGTAACAGTTAACGTTGTCTTACAGAAAAACTGCTCCTCAACCACAGCCTGGAGCCTGAATTCTGACCTATTACCTCATAAGTACATGCCATCGGTCACAAGGGTTGGAGTGGGGGTGACTCACTATTATCTATCACCACGACTACTAGAAAACCAGTTTCAGCATTTAGCTAGATACGACAAGTGAAATCAGCCGCCTCTTTAAAGAGGAATTGTGGATTTTGGGAATCATGTTTACATAAAACTAAGGAACCTCACTTTGGAAGAAAAGGCTGGGATGATGAAAGAGAAGAAGATGTGCCATCTGAGGGAAGGGTATACTTTTATTTAGAATTTTAGCCAAGAACTTTCAGTAAGCATTGTTTTGTTTTTCCTTTAAAGTATAAAGTACACTCTTATTTTATTAGCCTTAGGCAGTAAGACAGACTTGTACAACTGTTAGAGGAAATAGTCTAGATCTGTCTGCATGGAGCAAAAAGCAAAACTAAAATTAATATAAAAATAAAGACTAGTCACAAATACATTCTTTGATTGACTTGTGTGTTTAAAAACTTGGAAGCTAAGAGACAAAATTTTAAACTAATACAGTTTATACCTGGCTATTTTCCTAGAAAAATGACTATCATTGAATTTTAGAAAGTCTATGAAACTAAAGAAAAGACCTGATGGTTACCAAATAAAATTTGTTACTAAATGATTATTTAATTATTTTTAAAAGTCCCAAGTTTTTGAAAATAACAGTAGTACTTATATAACCAAGAATTATTCCTGTTTAGCTTGTAAAAATTAGTTTTCAATGCCAATGAAATAAAGACATATAGAAAGAGTATCTTTGTCATCATCATACTTTAAAGAGTTTAAGGGAAAACAAAATGGAAATCTTTAAGATTAATCTGTTCTAGTTTTATATCCAGAACTATAGAACAGGTAAATTCTTTTAATCAATGCCTAATTTTTTTAACAGGAAAAAAAGTTTCTCCCTTATCCTGTTTTGTTTTTTTGTTGTTGTATACTTTTATGTCCCAGAACTGTAGTTACTATTATTACCTAGTAATTACTACTTTTACTATTCTAGGATATATAGGCTAGTAGATTCTCTTTTATTCATTCTATATTCTAGTCAGCCTGAGCTATTAATTGCTCACCATACTGCTTTAGAATGTCTTAGTTTTTTTTTTTAATTTAATTTTTTTGTGTGTTCCAAAATTCATTGTTTATGCACCTCACCCAGTGCTCCATGCAGTACATGTCCTCCATCATACCCACCACCAGGCTCAACGAATCCCCCAGCCCTTTACCCTCCAAAACCCTCAGTTCGTTTCTCAGAGTCCACAGTCTCTCATAGTTTGTCTCCCCCTCCGACTTCCCCCAACTCACTTCTTCTTCTCTCCCTCTCCCAGTATCCTCTGTGTTATTCCTTATGATCCACAAGTAAGTGAAACCACATGATACTTGACTCTCTCTGCTTGACTTATTTCACTCAGCATAATCTCCTCCAGTTCCATCCATGTTGACACAAAAGTTGGGTATTCATCCTTTCTGATGGAGGCATAATACTCCACTGTATATATGGACCACATCATCTTTATCCATTTGTCTGTTGAAGGGCATCGGCTCTTTCCACAGTTTGGAAAGCAGCAACATTGCTGCTATGAACATTGGGATACAGATGGCCCTTCTTTTCACTACATCTGTATCTTTGGGGTAAATACCCAGTAGTACAATTGCAGGGTGATAGGTTAACTCTATTTTTAAGGAAGACTCTTAAGAAATCTCCACACTGTTTTCCAAATTGGCTGCATCAACTTGCATTCTCCCCAACAGTGTAAGAGGGTTCCCCTTTCTGCACATGTCCTCTCCAACACGTGTTGTTTGCTGTCTTGTTGGTTTTGGACATTCTTACTACTGTAAGGTGGTATCTCAGTGTGGTTTTGATTTGATTCTCCATGATGGCTAATGATGATGAACATTTTTTCTTGTGTCTGTTAGCCATTTGTATGTCTTCTTCTGGAAAAGTGTTTGTTCATGTCTTCTGCCCATTTTTTGACGTGATTATCTGTTTTGTGTTCAGTTTAAGGAGTTTTTTATAGATCTTGGATATCAGTCCTTTGTCTATAGTGTCATTTGCGAATATCTTCTCCCATTCTGTGGGTTACCTCTTTGTTTTGTTGACTGTTTCCTTCGCTGTGCAGAAACTTTTGATCTTGATGAAGTCCTAAAAGTTCATTTTACCTTTTGTTTTCTTTGCCTTTGGGGACATGTCTTGAAAGAAATTGCTGTGGCCAATGTCGAAGAGGTTACTGCCTATGTTCTCCTCTATGATTTTGATAGATTACTGCCTCACGTTGAGGTCTTTTATACATTTCGAGTTTATCTTTGTGTATAGTGTAAGAGAATGATCGAGTTTCATTCTTCTATACATAGCTGTCCAATTTCCCCAGCACCATTTATTAAAGAGACTGTCTTTTTTCCACTGTATATTTTTCCCTGCTTTGTCAAAGATTATTTGACCATAGAGTTGAGGGTCCATATCTGGGCTCTCTACTCTGTTCCACTGGTCTATGTGTCTGTTTTTGTGCCAGTATCATGCTGTCTTGGTGATCACAGCTTTGTAGTAAAGCTTGGAATCAGGCAATGTGATGTCCCCAGTTTTGTTTTTCTTTTTCAACATTTCCTTAACAATTTGGGTTCCACACAAATTTTAGGAATGTTTGTTCCAGCTCGTTGAAAAATACTGGTGGAATTTTGATCAGGATGGCATTGAAAGTATAGATTGCTCTAGGCAGTATAGACATTTTAACAATGTTTATCTTTCCAATCCATGAACATGGAATGCTCTTCCATCTTTTTGGGGCTTCTTCAGTTTCTTTCATGAGTGTTCTGTAGTTCCTCAAGTACAGATCCTTTACCTCTTTGGTTAGGTTTATTCCCAGGTATCTTATGGTTCTTAGTGCTATAATAAATGGAATCGATCCTCTAATTTCCCTTTTTGTATTTTCATTGTTAGTGTATAAGAAAACAACTGATTTCTGTACATTGATTTTATATCCTGCCACATTACTGAAGTGCTGTATGAGTTTTAGTACTTTGGGGGTGGAGTCTTTTGGGTTTTCCATATAGAGTATCATGTCATCTGCCAAAAGAGAAAGTTTGACTTCTTCATTGCCAATTTGAATACCTTTTATTTCTTTTTGTTGTCTGATTACGTTGCTAGGACTTCTAGAACAACAGTGGTGAGAGTGGACATCCTTGTCGTGTTCCTGATCTCAAAGGGAAGGCTGTCAGCTTTTTCCCATTGAGGATGATAATTGCTGTGGGTTTTTCATAGGTAAATTTTATGAAGTTGAGGAATGTTCCCTCTATCCCTATACTTTGAAGCGTTTTAGTCAGGAACGGATGCTGTATCTTGTCAAATGCTTTTTCTGCATCAATTGAGAGGACCATGTGGCTCTTCTCTCTTCTCTTATTGATTTGTTCTATCACACTGATTGATTTGCGAATGTTGAACCACCCTTGCATCCCACGGATGAACCCCACCTGGTCATGGTGGACAATCTTTTTAATGTACTGTTGGATCCTGTTAGCTAGGATCTTGTTGAGAATCTTAACATCCATATTCATCAGGGATAATGATCTGAAGTTCTCCTTTTTGGTGGGGTCTTTGCCTGGTTTGGGAATCTGGATAATGCTGGCTTCATAAAACGAGTCTGGCAGTTTTCCTTCTGTTTCAACTTTTTGAAACAGCTTCAGGATAATAGGTATTATTTCTTCTTTGAATGTTGGGTAAAATTCTCCAGGGAATCTGTCAGGTCGTCAGCTTTTGTTTTTTAAGAGGTTTTGATCATTTCTTCAGTCTCGTTACTAGGTATTGGTCTACTCAGGTTGTCAATTTCTTCCTGATTCAGTTTTGGAAGTTTATAGGAGTGCATCCATTTCGTCTAGGTTGCTTACCTTATTGGCATATAACTGTTGGTAATAATTTCTGTTGATTGTTTCTATTTCCTTGGTGTTAGTCATGATTTCTCCCGTTTTTTTTATGAAATAATTGTATTTTTATTTATTAAACACATTTAATATACATAATAGTCACATATATCTTATATATGTTAATAGATTTTTTTTTTCATTTTATTAATTTGCGTTCTCTCTTTTCTTTTGGATTAGTTTGGCCAGTGGTTTGTCAATGTTATTGATTCTTTCAAAAAACCAGCTCCTAGTTTCATTGATGTGTTTTACTCTATCTCTAGTTTCTATCTCATAGATCTCGGCTCTAGTATTGATTATTTCCCTTCCTGTTTGTAGGGTTGGCTTAATTTGTTGTTGATTCTCCAGTTCTTTAAGGTGTAAAGAAACCTGGTGTGTTCTGGATTTTTCTATTTTTTTGAGGGAGGCTTGGATGGCTATTTATTTCCCCCTTAGGACCATCTTTGCCGTATCCCATAGTTTTGGTACTGATGTGTCTTCACTCTCATTGGTTTCCATGAATTGTTTAAGTTCTTCTTTGATTTCTTGGTGGATCCAAACATTCTTAAGCAGGGTGGCTTTAGCTTCCAAGTGTTTGAATTCCTTGCATACTTTTTCTTGTGGTTGAGTTCCAATTTCAAAACATTGTGGTCTTTCAGTCTTCTACATATAGCTGTCCAGTTTTCCCAGCACCATTTATTGAAGAGACTGTCTTTTTTCCACTGTATATTTTTTCCTGTTTTGTCGAAGATTAATTGACCATAGAGTTGAGGGTCCATATCTGGGCTCTCTACTCTGTTCCACTGGTCTATGTGTCTGTTTTTATGCCAGTACCATGCTGTCTTGGTGATCACATCTTTGTAATAAAGCTTGAAATCAGGTAACGTGATGCCCCCAGCTTTATTTTTGTTTTTCAACAATTCCTTAGCGATTCGGGGTCTCTTCTGATTCCATACAAATTTTAGGGTTATTTGCTCCAGCTCTTTGAAGAATACCAGTGGAATTTTGATCGGAATGGCATTAAAAGTATAGATTGCTCTAGGCGGTATAGACATTTTAACAATGTTTATTCTTCCGATCCAAGAGCATGGAATGGTCTTCCATCTTTTGGGGGCTTCTTCAATTTCTTTCATGAGTGTTCTGTAGTTCCTTGAGTACAGATCCTTTACCTCTTTGGTTAGGTTTATTCCCAGTATCTTATGGTTCTTGGTGCTATAGTAAATGGAATCGATTCTCTAATTTCCCTTTCTGTATTTTCATAGTTAGTGTATAAGAAAGCCACTGATTTCTACACATTGACTTTGTATCCTGCCACGTTGCTGAATTGCTGTATGAGTTCTAGAAGTTTGGGGGTGGAGTCTTTTGGGTTTTCCATATAAAGAATCATGTCATCTGCGAAGAGAGAGAGTTTGACTTCTTCATTACCAATTTGGATACCTTTTATTTCTCTTTGTTGACTTCTTCATTACCAATTTGGATACCTTTTATTTCACCATTCTCTTACACCGCACACAAAGATAAACTCAAAATGGATAAAAGACCTCAACGTGAGACAGGAATCCATCAGAATCCTAGAGGAGAACATAGGCAGTAATCTCTTCGATATCAGCCACAGCAACTTCTTTCAAGATATGTCTCCAAAGGCAAAGGAAACAAAAGCGAAAATAAACTTTTGGGACTTCATCAAGATCAAAAGCTTCTGCACAGCAAAGGAAACAGTCAAAAAACCAAAGAGGCAACCCACGGAATGGGAGAAGATATTTGCAAATGACAGTACAGACAAAAGGTTGATATCCAGGATCTATAATGAACTCCTCAAACTCATCACACACGAAACAGGCAAACATATCAAAAAATGGGAAGAAGATATGAACAGACACTTCTCCAATCAAGACATACAAATGGCTATCAGACACATGAAAAAATGTTCATCATCATTAGCCCTCAGGGAGATTCAAATTAAAACCACATTGAGATATCACCTTACACCAGTTAGAATGGCCAAAATTAACAAAACAGGAAACAACATATGTTGGAGAGGATGTGGAGAAAGGGGAACCCTCTTACACTGTTGGTGGGAATGCAAGTTGGTGCAGCCTCTTTGGAGAACAGTGTGGAGATTCCTCAAGAAATTAAAAATAGAACTTCCCTATCACCCTCCCATTGCACTCCTGGGTATTTACCCCAAAGATACAGATGTCGTGAAAAGAAGGGCCATCTGTACCCCAATGTTTATAGCAGCAATGGCCACAGTCGCCAAACTATGGAAAGAACCAAGATGCCCTTCAACGGACGAATAGATAAGGAAGATGTGGTCCATATACACTATGGAGTATTACGCCTCCATCAGAAAGGATGAATACCCAATTTTTGTAGCAACATGGACGGGACTGGAAGAGATTATGCTGAGTGAAATAAAGTCAAGCAGAGAGAGTCAATTATCATATGGTTTCACTTATTTGTGGAGCATAACAAATATCATGGAGGACAAGAGGTGTTAGAGAGGAGAAGGGAGTTGGGGTAAATTGGAAGGGGAGGTGAATCACGAGAGACTATGGACTCTGAAAAACAATCTGAGGGTTTGAAGTGTCGGGGGGTGGGAGGTTGGGGTACCAGGTGGTGGGTATTATAGAGGGCACAGATTGCATGGAGCACTGGGTGTGGTGAAAAAATAATGAATACTGTTTTTCTGAAAATAAATAAATTAATTAAAAAACAAAACAAAACATTGTGGTCTGAGAATATGCAGGGAATCATCTCAGTCTTTCGGTATTGGTTGAGCCCTGATTTGTGACCAAGTGTGTAGTCTATTCTGGAAAAAGTTCCATGTGTGCTCGAGAAGAATGAGTATTCTGTCGTTTTAGGGTGGAATGTTCTGTACGTATATCTATGAGGTCCATCTGGTCCAATGTGTCATTCAGTGCTCTTGCTGCTTTATTGATTTTCTGTTTGGGTAATCTAATACTGAGAGTGGCATGTTAAGATCCCCTACTATTAATGTATTCATATTAATATGACTCTTTATCTTGATTAACAGTTGTCTTATGTAGTTAACTGCTCCCGTTTTGGGGGCATAAATATTTACAATTGTTAGATTTTTTTATTGGATAGACCCTTTACGAATGATGTAGTGTCCTTATTTATCTCTAACTACAGTCTTTAGTTTAAAATCTAATTTATCTGGGCGCCTGGGTGGCTCAGTGGGTTAAGCCGCTGCCTTCGGCTCAGGTCATGATCTCGGGGTCCTGGGATCGAGTCCCGCATCGGGCTCTCTGCTCAGCAGGGAGCCTGCTTCCCTCTCTCTCTCTGCCTGCCTCTCCATCTACCTGTGATTTCTCTCTGTCAAATAAATAAATAAATAAAATCTTTAAAAAAAATAAAATAAAATAAAATAAAATAAAATAAAATCTAATTTATCTGATATGAGACTCACTACCCCAGCTTTCTTTTGAGGTCCATTGGCATGAGAGATGCTTCTCTATCCTTTCACTTTCAGTCTGGATGTATCTTTAGAGTTCCAAATGGGTCTCTTGTAGATGGCATATGGACGAGTCCTTTCGTTTTATCCATTCTGCAACCCTGTGCCATTTTATGGGAGCATTTAGGCTGTTCACATTAAGAGTAATTATTGAAAGATACGTTTTGACATCATGTTGCCTGTAAAGTACTTGTTTCTATAGATGGTCTCTGTAAATTTCTGTTCTGTGTCACTCTTGGGTTCTTTCTTCTTTAACAGAACCCTCCCTTAATATTTCTTGTAATGCCGGCTTGGTGGTCACATACTCTTTTAAACCTTGCCAGTCTTGGAAGCTCTTTATCTTACCATCCATTTTGAATGTCAGCCTTGCTGGATAAAGTATTCTTGGCTGCATGTTCTTCTCATTTAGTGTCCTCAATATGTCTTGCCAGCCCTTTCTGGCTTGCCAGGTTTCTGTGGACAGGTCTGACATTGTTCTGATAGACCTTCCTCTGTACCTAAGGAATCTCTTCCCCATAGCTGGCCTATGACTTATTTCACTCAGCATAATCTCTTCCAGTCCCGTCCATGTTGCTACAAAAGTTGGGTATTCGTCCTTTCTGATGGAGGCATAATACTCCATAGTGTATATGGACCACATCTTCCTTATCCATTTGTCCGTTGAAGGGCATCTTGGTTCTTTCCACAATTTGGCGACCGTGGCCATTTTTTTAAGGAATCTTCATACTGTTTTCCACAGTGGCTATACCAAGTTGTATTCCCACCAAGAGTATATCAGGGTTACCTTTGCTCCACATCCTAACACTTGTTATTTCTTTTCTTTCAGTAATACTCATTCTATCCAGTGGGAGGTGATAACTCATTGTGGTTTTGATTTGCATTTCTCTGATAATTAGTGATGTTGAAGATCTTTTCATGTACCTATTGGTCCATGAATAGGGCCAATTGGTGGTATACCAATTGGTATGTCTTTTTTGGGAAACTGTCTATTCAGATCCTTTACCCATTTTTTAATCAGGTTATTTGTTATTTTGCTGTTCGGTTTTATGAATTTTAGGTATTAATCCCTTGTCAGATATATGATTTGCAAAAATCTCCCATTCAGTTGGTTGCCTTTTCATTTTGATTATAATTTCTTTTGCTGTGCAGGAGATTTTTAGTTTGATGTAATCCCATTTATTTATTTTTACTTTTGTTTTCCTTATTTTTGGAGTCAGATCCATAAAGATATCACTAAGACCAATATCAAGCAACTTATTGCATGTTTCCTTCAGAGAATTTTATGGTTTCAGGTTTTACGTTCAAGTCTTCAAGCCACTTTGAGTTAGTTTCATTCTTTTGCATGTGGTTTTCCAGTTTTTTCAACATATTTATTGAAGAGACTATCTTTTCTCCTTTGTATAGTCTTCATTCCTCTCTCATAAATTGATTGTCCATATATGTGTGTGGGTTTAGTTCTGGGCTGTCAGTTCTCTCCCTTCAGTCTCTGTGATACTGTTTTTATTATTATAGCTTTGTGCTATGGTTTGAAATTGGAGCATGATATCTTTAGCTTTGTTCTTTCTCAAGATTGCTTTAGCTGTTAGGGTTTGGTTCCATACAAATTTTAGAATTATTTTTTCTCAAAGGCCATTGGAATTTTGTTAGGGATTGGATTGAATCTGTAGAATGCTTTGGGTAGTATGGACATTTTAATAATATTAGTTCTTCCAATCCATGAGCATGGGATATTTTTGCATTTATTTGTGTCTTCTTCAATTTCTTTTATCAGTATTTTACAGTTTTCAGGATACAGGTCTTTCACCTCCTTAAAAGTTTCACTTCTTTAAAGTTATTTCTAGATATTTTATTCTTTTTGATAAAGTTGTGAATAGGATTGTTTTCCTAGTTTCTCTTTCTGATAATTTATTATTAGATTACAGAAACACCACAAATTGCCATATGTTGATTTTGTATCCTAATACTTTACTGAATTCATTTATTAGTTCTAACAGGTTTTTTTGGTGCTATTGTTTGAGTTTTCTATGTATAGTATATTATCTGCAAATAGTGACCTTTTTTTTATTACTATGTTCAGGTAGCCACTCTATAGTACATAATTAGTTTTTGATGTAGTGTTCAGTGATTCATTAGTTAAGTATAACACCTAGTGCTCATCAGTTTCTTTACAGTTTGATGCCTTCTATTTTTTTTTTTTTTCTGTCCTAATTGTTGTGGCTAGACTTTCAATACTATATTGAATAAAAGTGAGGATAGTGGGTATCCTTGTCTTGTTCCTAATTTTAGAGGAAGAGCTTTCAGGTTTTCAGTATTGACTGAAGTTAGCTGTGGATTTGTTTTATATCGCCCTTATTATGGTGACATGTGTTCCATCTGTACCTACTTTGTTCATAGTTGTTATCATAAGTAGTTGTTAATTTTTGCCACATGCTTTTTATGCATTTATTGAGATGATTGTATGATTTTTGTCCTTCATTTTGTTAGTGTGGCCTATCACGTTGATTTATTTGTGGATCTTGAACCATTCTTGCATCCCTGGTCATCATGATTCCTGATCATGATCCTTTTGATGTATTATTGAATTCAGTGTGTTAATATTTTGTTGACGATCTTTGCATCTGTTTTCATCAGGGCATGTTAGCCTGTAATGTATGTATGTCTGCATGTGTGTGTGGTGTCCTTGTTTGCTTTTGATATTAGGGTAATGCCAGCCTCCTAAAATAAGTTTGGAAGCATTCCCTCCTCTTCAGATTTTTTTTTTTAAAGAGTTTTTTTTTTTTTTTTTTTTTTTAAAGAGTTTGAGAAGGATAGGTGTTAAATCTTTGGATGTTTGGTAGAAGTAACCATGAGTAAAGCTGTCTAGTCCTGGAATTTGTTGGGAACTTTTGATTACTGATTCAGTCTTCTTTCTAGTAATTGGTTTATTTAGATTTTCTATTTCTTCAGTCTTGGAAGATTGCATATTTCTGGGAATTTATTCATTTCTTCTAGGTTGTCCAATTTTTTGGCAATTTTTCATAGTAGTGTCTTATGATCCTTTCTATTTTTGTGATGTCAGTCGTAACTTCTCGTCTTCCCTTTCTGATTCTGTTAGAGCCCGGTCTCTTTGTTAGTCTATCTCAAGTCTTGTAAATTACTTATCTTTTCAGAGAACCAGCTCTTAGTTTCATTGATCTTTTCTATTGTCAGTTAGTTCCAGTTTTAGTTCCATTCTGATCTTTAATATTTCCTTCCTTCTACTGACTTTGAGTTTCACTTCTGCTTTTTTTTTCTTAGTTCTTTTAGGTGAGAAGGTAGATGGTTTATTTGAGATTTTTGTTACGTTTTTTTCTTGTGGTAGGCCTGTATTGCTATGATCATCCCTCTTCGAATTGCTTTTGCTACATCCTATAGATTTTGGTGTGTCATATTTCTGTTTTCTTTTGTGTCTGGGTTGTTCAGTAGCATGTTGTTAATCTCTACATTTTTATAGTTTTTCCAGTAATTTTTGTAAGTGATTCTACTTTCATACTATTGTGAGTGGAGATGATGCTTGATAAGATTTCAGTCTTCTTGAATTTATTGAGATTATTTTTATGCCCTGCTATGTGAACTATTCATGTACACTTGAGAAGCATGGATATTCTGCTGCTTTTGGATGGAGTGTTCTTTTTATCAATTAAGTCCATCTGGCCTAATGTGTCATTTAAGGCTAATGGTTCCTTATAAATTTTCTGTTTGGATGATGTATCCATTGATTTAAGTGGGTGTAGTATATTGATATGGCTGATGAAAGCATGTAATTGAGTCAAGCTATTGTGTATACTTTGAACTGAACCAGCTCAGTTGGCATTTGTTCTGAGGATATTTATTCAAAAGACATTTATACCTTCCTCGCAGACTGTGGAATGATCACAGTTATGGTTGCCAGAAATAAAAGTAACCACCTCAGCCTACTTATCATTTTCATAAGATGGGGTTTATTAGTGGTAACCAAAAGGATACTAGAAATCAAGAAAACTTTCTGTTAATTATATTGAAGGGATGTCCCACCCTCTAAAGGAATTCCTTATCTGCCAGTCATCTTTGTCTACCTCCTGCTATTCAACAGCATAATGGATTAAAGTTTGGGCTTTGGCTGGTTGGGGATAAGATAGACTTCAATTTCCTAACTGAACGATTCCAAAGATAGTTTTTCTGCTTCCATTTTTTAATTTTTACTGAGCTGGAGTCCCATTCAATGGGATTGCCACTTCTCAACCGCTGGCTGGCAGACTGGCTAAGCACAGGACAGGAAAAAAAAAAATCAAATTATTGGTCCAGAGCTGGAGACTTTGATCACAAGAGAGAGAAATAATAGAAATATTAAAGAGATGGTATTAAAAAGCATTGTGGTCTGCCAATGACTAGTGTGAGCAAAAGATAAGGGAGCAGCTGGGAAGTAAAGGGGACCCCAAGATAAATAGCAAAAACCAGTATTTTCTGAGAGATCAATCAATCTTTCTTTCTTTCTTTCTTTCTTTCCTTCTAATATATAGTATTAGGTATGACATTGTTTGCTGTGTAACACAACAAAGGACAGGATATACCTGTGATGATGGGCATTCAGAAGGGAAAAGACCAAAGTGCGTATAGTTTGAATAAATGTAATGCTGAAATAAGTCTTACTAGTTACTATAGTATCAAAGTCTAAATTGTCATTTTTATAACCACCCCAGAAGTCTTTTTTTTTATAGTCAGTACAGTCTTGGCTCAGGAATTTAGTGTTTTGCTCTTTCTTGTAAGACCACGTGTTGCCCTTGCTTAGAGCTATGACAGAACAGGATCAGTGTTCTGACAATTGACAACAGGATCGTGTGACATTATAAATTTATGTGCGCTGTAGTCAATATTGAAAAGTGTAGCTTTTCAAGTGATGAGAACTACTGTACTCTCTCCCCATAATGTACTCAGCAATATTATTACTAACAATGCTTTTGTCACTTAATGTGCCTTAAATTTAATGTTAAAACCATTAAATTAAAGAAAATGAAAAATATTTTTAAACTACATAAATAAAAGTTTTTCCAAAGTATGTTTATATATGTTTTTTATGTCCTTTTCTAAAGTGACTGCGGTTTTAAACACAAATACAAATATCTCTTTAATGAAAACAAACCAATGATATTTGTAGTTTAGGACTCTTTTCATGTTCAGAATCACAGAAACCAACTCAAAGTAGCTCAGAAAGGGAAGTTATTGATACACATAGCTAAAAAGTCTAAGTAGGACAGGATCTAGGAGTTTATTGTCATCTGTGCTTGTTGTCTGGCTGGTTGGTGTTCTCACTTTCCTAGCACCTCATTCCAACTTTACTCCTTGGCATAATAATTCACTTCTCTCCCATGTAATTGATCTTGCTCCTTGAAGCCAAGGAATTAGCACTTATGAAGGCTTTAATATTGTTAGATTTGCTAATTGAATAACATCGAGTGTGGAATATCATAGCTTATTTCTAGGGAAACATTCTGATTAGCCCTGATTGGGTCATGTGCCCTCCCTTGAATCAGTCTCTCTTCCCAGGGGAAGAAATGCTTACTGACTGGCCAATCCTAGATTATGTGACTGAAACAAGGAAGGGTACAGGGAAAGAATGGGGGCAGCAGGAATTGTGGTTGACATCCTTATTTGATTCATATAAATGGGAGAAAGGTGAGTATCAAAAAGAACAAGCACACAGCATCTGTGTAACGATTGGTATATATTTAGTTCTTCCTTCTCCTTTCCTTTCTGAATTTTGGCTCATTTTTTGTTGAAGTCAGCCTTAGTAACTTTAATAAGTGAGTTGAAATACTTATTTTAAAAGATACTTAGACTAAGAAATGAGTTTAAAGTTAAAGTTGTAAAAATTTTGCTTTTATTAAGACTTTTCTATGGAGCACCTGGGTGGCTCATTTGGTTAAGCCGCTGCCTTAGGCTCAGGTCATGATCCCGGGTTCTGGGATCTAGCCTCGCATCAGGCTCCTTGCTCAACAGGGAGCCTGCTTCTCCCTCTCCCTCTGCCTGCCGCTCCCCTTGTTTGTGCGCGCTCTGTGTCAAACATATAAATAAAATCTTTTTTTAAAAAGACTTTTGTGGATAATCTTGGTGCCACAAATTATTTAAGTATGATTATTAAAATGTAGATACCAAAATAGTGGTTTTTATTGTGTAACCACTAAAGATTGAGATTTTTAAAAAATGTACATGATACATTGTGAATGTACTCTGACTTTTTAAATTTATTTTTAAAAGATTTTATTTATTTATTTGACAGAGACACAGCGAGAGAGGGACACAAGCAGGGGTAGAGGGTTGGGGAGAAGTAGGCTTCTTGCTGAGCAGCGAGCCTGATATGGGGCTTCATCCCAGGACCCTGGGATCATGACCTGAGCTGAAAGCAAACCCTTAATGACTGAGCCACCCAAGCACCTTGTACTCTGACTTTATATGTGTTTCTACATTTTGCTGATTAACTCTTTTTTAGTGATACTCATATATTTAGGACACTGAGAAACTGTTACAAAGTCCTCATCTTCGCATTTTAATAATGAATCCATTGAATTTTGAGAAACTAAACTTTAGCCCAGTACTTTAAGATAGCAACTTTTTCAGACATATCTTTAAAACTTTTTTGCATGAGGTCACCTGGGTGGCTCAGTTGCTTAAACAACTCTATCTCAGGTCATGATTGCAGGTTCCTGGGATTGAGTCCCATGTTGGGGCTCCCTGATCAACAGGGAGTCTGCTTCTACCTCTCCCTTTGACCCCACCCATTTCTCATGCTCTCTTGCTCGCACTCTCTCTCTCAAATAAATGGAAAAAAAATTTTTTTTAAAAACTTCTTGCATGAAAAACAGGTCCATATATACAGGATCAAGCAAGAGCATTCTGATCATAACATAAAAAGCCAAAATTTTGTCCCCCCTGTATATGATTATCCAGTCTGGAAATGATGGTATTGTTTTAAGCTTTATTATGAACTTTTCTGTAAAGCTTTTAACTTATAAAATATTTTCATATACATTACCTCTTTGATTCTGATATCTTGAAATTTTTCTCTTTTCTATATCCAAAGAGGACAAGTATGTGCTTTTTCTTTTGTCTTTCTAGCAGTTCCAAATCAAAGTAGCCTAAAATTTATTTTTAAGTGAATGAAGACAAACAATAACAAGTATTGGCAAAGATACAAAGAAAATGGAGCCCTCGTGCCCTGTTGGTGGGAATGTAAAATAATACAGCTACTATGGAAAACAATATTGCAGTTCCTCAAGAAATTAAGCATAGAATTATTATATGGTAGAGCAATTCCACTTCTGGGTATATACCCAAAAGAAATGAAAGCACGGACTCAAGCATGTACTTGTATACCAGGTTCAAGTAGCATTATTCATAGTAGGCCAGAGGTGGAAGCAACCCAAATGCCCACCCAGAGGTGAATGGATAAACAAAATGTAGTATGTGCATACAAAGGAATATTATTCATCCTTAAAAAGGAAGGAAATTCTCATACCTATTGCTCCTGCCAAATGGTCTAATGTCACCGAATTTTAACAAAAAATTACCTTATATTGTGGCTCCCAAATGACTTACAGTTCCCAAATGCAACATGAATTCTCATTTTTTTTCTTTATTCAGAACCCTCTCATCCCCACTTATTCCCATCTTTTCTGTTTCTGGGGAACTCCTACTCATATCCTAATACCCTTCACAAATATCTCCACTTCTCTGGAATCTTTTTTGACCAAACCTCATAAAGCGAGTTACTTTTTTCTTTTCACATAAGCATAGTTGCTACATCTGTATTCATGTATATCACACTATATAATAGTAATTTGCTTTTCTGTCTCCCTCTGAAATATCCCCCTAAAATATCAGCTTCTTCAGGGCAGGAAGATTTTTCATTCATTTTTGTATCTCCAGCATGTAACACAGTTCCTGGCAAAATGGTGGGTATGTGATGATGATAATCATGATGGTGATGATGATGATGATACAAGATAGCATTTATTTAATATATTACTATGTGCCAAATATTATTTGATACACTTTATATATAATAATTCACTTTAATCATTATAACAATCCAGTCAATTAGTTGGATCCAGAGTGGTCACCTAGCTTCCCCAAAGCTGCGCAAATATGTAGCAAGACTGGGATTGAATCCAAGCAGTCTGACTACAGAATCTGTGTTCTTAACCACTATACTCTTTAGCTGTGATGATCACATGTATTAAAAAATGGCTACACACATAAATTAAGTGTATTATTTCAGCTCCTCCTAGGCTTAAGCTGCTTTTGGCCTTAAGTATCATTTATTTTGGAGACATTATGTACATTGTTTTATTTGTTTGAGCTGCCATAGATATAATTTGATGTAGTACTTAAATAATTACCTCTGGTAATTTTTTTTCCTTTTTAGCAAAGTAAACACAGAAATCACCTGTATAGCAAAAAGAAATTTATTTGGAAAATATGTCTGGTATTCATGCCCACTACTCCTAGATTTCTTGTTTCTATGGAAAGCATTGAAGACTGTGGTCTTGTGTTAGTATTTTAGGCAGATGGAATATCAATCAAAACTTAGACATGCTGTTTCCAGCTTTAAGGTTTACTGTATTG
Organism: Mustela erminea; assembly: GCF_009829155.1. Classification (NCBI taxonomy): domain Eukaryota; kingdom Metazoa; phylum Chordata; class Mammalia; order Carnivora; family Mustelidae; genus Mustela; species Mustela erminea. Next base: position 19,229,186 of record NC_045619.1, read on the forward strand.
AGTACATGTGACTCCCTCTAAGTCATAATCTTAAATTGTACAGCAAAGCGAATGGGTTTATGTTTGATCCATTGCTGGGAGGAATGCCAGCATTTCTGTTTTGTAGCTTGACAGGTATAATATTAAAAAACATAAGCCAAAAATCAGCCATAATTTTTAATAACTAATATAAATATGGTAGATTGTACATTTTTTATTTTGAGTAATAGTAATTATATTTGTGGCAAAGAAGAGTTTTATTCGTTGGTGTCCTAATTCTTTTTTTTTTTAATTACATTTTTTTAAAAATTTCTTTTCAGCGTAAGAGTATTCATTGTTTTTGCACCACACCCAGTGCTCCATGCAATCCGTGCCCTCTATAATACCCACCACCTGGTTCCCCCAACCTCCCACCCCCCGCCCCTTCAAAACCCTCAGATTGTTTTTCAGAGTCCATAGTCTCTCATGGTTCACCTCCCCTTCCTAATTCTTGAGTAAAAATCAGAGTCTGGTAGTTTTCGGTTATTAAGATAGAACAGCTATATCATTTTTCCTTTCCCTCTTAATTTCCCCAGAAGTATACTTTACTTGCTTAATGATAGTATTACCATATTGATTAGATGATTTACTAACAAACACTATAGAGCCTATCTAGTTGACTATTTTGATAACACCATTAAAATTTCATTTGATTTATTATAATCTATCCCTGCAAAGTTGGAGTTTAATCATTTTCATATCTCCTTGTTGTGCCTAGGGAACCTTTGAGACATTTTTGCCAACTCATACTTTTTATATTCATTCGATGAAGATAAAGTATAAGTGAAAATATTCAACAAACACTAAGAAACTTCTTTTACCAGGCTCTCTTCTACCCTGCAAAATTTCCATATTGTTTGTGTTTCTTAATAGCCATTCTTTTCACTCTCTTCCATTTTTAAATTCCTTTCTGCAGCTTTCCTGGAACATAAAGATTTTCTTTTCTTCCCATTTCTAGCTTTCCTTTCTCTGTACCTCCCGTACTCTTGGAGGCCACAGAGATGTAGCACTGGGCATGCCTGCCTCTCCACATCGCATTTCTATCTGTAATTGGGTCTCCCTGGAAATGAGAAGCAGAAAGTGCTGAAGTAGCATGTTTTGTAAGGACTGGCAAGAGAAAACAGTGCTGGAGAAGCCAAAGAGAAGCATGCTGTGGAGAGCAGGGGACTCTCTCGGTTAAGGACACAGACTTGGCAGATTTATTAGCAGCAGTATTCTAGCAGCAATGAACCAAATTTACAGGTAGCAAACTCATTTTTCAACTGGTAAAACCTTCAAAAATTGTTCCTTCTCTTTCAGAAGGCCAGATGCTCCAGTGCCTGATGGTGAAGGTGAAAAAATTACAGAAGAAAGTTCAGACAGTGAATCTTCTTTTAGTGACTAAGCTTAATTTTGATAACAGTTACATATGCATGTGTAGGTATACATTTATATTCTATAAGAAAGAGAACCGGACCTTGAACTTTTAGTCATAAAAACATCAAATGACCATATATCCACCACCAAACTTCCTCTATGTTTAAATAAATAAAGAAAGAATTTATAACCTGGCATTATGTCTTGTTACCAAAACACAGGGCTGTGACTGAAAAATAGAATAACTTAAATAAAGTCCTATTAGTGCTAGGAATGCTAAGATGGGCTATTTCGGGGATGCGGTGAGCATTGAAAATGAACCCAGTGTGAGTTGCCAATCAAAAATAGATTCAGTGTTGCTGTGAAATGTGTAAACCTGGTGATTCACAGACCTGTACCCCTGGGGATAAAAATACGTTATATGTTTATTAAAAAAATAAAAGTTGCAGTTAAAAAAAAATAAAAATAAAATACATTAAAATTTAAAAAATAGACTCAATATAAAAAAGGTGAATTTGACTAAGTAAGTTATTCAATTTCTGTGACTATTTTAACATGAAAAGTATTATGTGCATTTGTATTGTAAGAGTGGCTAAGGAAGTTTTTGGCAGAGACTAATACCAAATTTAAATTTTCTGTGACAACTTGAACCTTATATGTCGTAGAAAGTATGAATTTGGAATTTATTGGTCATATCTATTAGCATGTAGAGCTTTTCTTCACTTGTCCATTAGTTCCTATAAAAGTGTCAGATATTCTTAGAATATTATCAGGTAGAAATTGAACTAAAGGTAGTTTCAGTGTGTTTCAGAGTGAGTAAGCATCATGTGATCAACTCTTTTATTGCCTAAACAGGAAAAAAAAAAAAAAAATTAAAAATGCTGTCCCCACCTCACCTCTACTACACAGTGCAGAAAATTTCTAAAGTACTTACATGAAAAGATACATATGCATTTGATTAATGGTTTAGCCCACCTGAAAGCAGACCCTAAGAAAGGGCCTTGGGTTTAAGTATGTCATTTGTGAAGTAATTACAGGATGCAGAAGTAAGAGAACAGAAACAGCAAGAGGAAGAATACCTTCACAAAAAGTATATGATTAAAGTTGCCATTTTGGGCTCTAAGACCTGAGGAGCTTTCAAAATGCCTCCCATAAATGCCCACCTAATATAGATAGGATAATTATTAACCAGTTTCCATCCCCCATTAGTTGAAAGCTGCCTCCAGGAGCATTGACTAACCCCACACTTCCGGCCTGTACTTTTATGTAGGAAGGTGGGCTTTCCCAACATTAAAGAAGGACTTGGAACAGAAAAGAGAAAAATGTATGGCTCACACTTGTGGTGGAATTTCACTAGCAAAAAAAGGAACAAGTCTGAGTTCAGAACTGTGAAGTGCAGTTGTAGCTGATAGCAGAAGTGGTAAGAGGATGTGATGTTGGGCCAAAGAGGTGTTGCTCAGTTGTTCTTGCCTATGCAGAACTGCTTGAGTCCCATATTAAATCCACTCCATCATCGAGTCTTCAAGGTGGTGCTCAGCCACATTCTATAAAAAGACTACCGAGAAAGATTAGACAAGCTGTAGTTCCTGTTATTACTGAACCCAAGGCCAAAATATATTCATTATCTCCTTCCTCCACCCCCCATTTGAGGTTTTCTTTGCTCTCTGCCAGAAATTCAACTGGTGTAGTTTGGTTGACTGCTAGAGTGAACCAGATCTTCATCCCTTCAGGGATCTAGGGTCTTGATTACTTTGCCCTTTTTAAGTCTATGATTATCATAGTTGTTTGTTTGCTGTTCTCACCAGCCTTGGAAGCACCAAGACATGCCCCCAGTGAATCACCTGAGTTCTAGCACAGCCTCACTGTTTCATTTTGTAGTCACATTCCTAGCTTTTCTTGTTAACCTACATATTAATTCCCCTTTCTTGCCTGTTGTCCCATAGACATGAGCAGCCCAACAGGACCAGGTGGCAGCTGTAGCTTCAGTTTTGTGGAATCCTTACAGTGCCTCCTGGTGGAAGTGTGCCAGCTGCTTCCCTTTACCCTGTCAGGATACAGGTGATTCACAGACCTGTACCCCAGTCCAACAAAGCTTAAGGTAGTAGGAATGGGAAACACATTTTACAAGTAGCTCACTGGGAATGGTGGTAAGAAAGACCAATCCTATTTCTATCCTCTTGGTTCCTGCACCTTGCCTTTGGGGACATGGCATCATATACTGTTCATTGGTATACTGCATGTATCATGTCCTGGAAAATAGTACCTTAATCCTACAGGATGTTATACCTGAGCTGATGTCTAATCTGGCCATAATTATCCTAGATTAACTGCTTCTGGATAATACTCTATGTGTAGGTTCATTGATCTAATCGTTCATGTTCATTTGCTATAAAATAGTTCCTTGGTCTAATGCAACGTAATGCAGGATACTGTGTTGGTAATAGGCATTCTAGATTCTAAGATTACTATCTTAGATATGATGGCAGAGGTACTGCTGGAAAGGAGGGCAAGCCTATATTAAGAGTACAAATTGATTACTATGGACTGAATTACTTTCTCCTCTGGGGTGGAAGGAAATTAATGCACACAACTTGTTACCAAGTAGCTAGTTGATTTCAGTAAAGGGATAGTACCAAATGATTGGTCTTTGCTTGTGACAGATCACTTTTCAATAGTAGTAGTAACTAGATCGTCCTAAATGAGAAAAAAACCAAGCTGTTGGGCCCATCCCATGCCTAGCCTCCAACTCTGTCACCATGAATACTCTATTCATGGGTTTGTTGTGCAAGCCTGGAGTGGTTACGGAAAAGACGGACTGAAATCTATTGGAATCATCCTGTGTGCCTGATCTCTACTTTCTCATGTGAATGTTCTCTTACTGACATTCCATGATGCAAAAATCTGCACATTTTTCCATAATCAAAAACAGTTTTTTATTCTTAACTGAAGCCACATCTTTGTCAGCACGGATGATCAAGTGTACTGTTTGAAGCTCTGTCCGTCAGGAAGATTTTTCCCTCACCACTGATCTCTATCACTTCCTCTGAGAGAGACAATAGTGTAGAACCCAGCCATTGTTGGCTCATACCCACAGAGCAAGCTGGTCCCTCCATGAACAAGGCCTACTTTTTCCTTCTCTGTCACCTGGCATGTTAATATTTTTAAAAGTGCTTCAGTTCCTCACCTCTCCCTCTCTCCGTACCTTTTCCCATATAATTTTTCATTGCCTTCCTACTCTGGGTGGAGCATTCTGCCTCACCTTTTGACTCTGGACTTAGCCATGTGGTTTTGCTTTGGACCAATAGAATGTCCGCAAATATGATCCAAGCAGAGGCTTGAAAAATACTTGGATGATTGGTCTTGCTTTCTCTTGTACCTCTGCCACTGACATAAGAATATGACTGGATAGTCTGATGAAGAGTGAAAGATATGTGGAGCAGAGCTAAGTTGTTCCAGTCACCCTGCAGCCAAGCTTAAAATGTGAGCAATCCCAGCCAAGACTAGAACATATGTCTAGCCTATTCCCAGCTGCCCTTACATGTATGAATGATAAATGTTAATTGTTGATTCTCATAAAGATTTTTTAATTATTTTATGGCATTACTGTAGCAATAAATAACTGATACATCTGATCATAGGGAATTTCCCATGAGATCTTAGCAATAGGTTAAAGGAGATGCATTTGTGCAAAAGAGGTAAATGGTAGGGGGACTCTAGGCTACCTGTCCATGCAATTTACACATGTCCTCTGGACTCACTCAGGCTTGGTTCCAAATGCATCATTTCCATCGAACGATAGATTACTACTGTGACTATCTACTATCTGACCTTACGATTTGGTGAATCTGATAGTCCCGATTGCATGATTGGCAGCTCCAGTTAATCACTTGACATCAGATTTTTAATTTCTGATGAATACCACAGGCATGCCAGGAGTTGCTTTTCAAATAATGAGAAGGCATGACTTTGCTCTGAACTTAAGATCTGTGCTATTAAAACTTGCCAGAGATGCTACACAGTGTCCTACCTCAGGACCATGGATAATCTGTCATGTAATCAGCTGAGCAGCAGGGCAGCTTATGTCACAGCCTGAACCTGGAGCACAGCCCTCTCTGCTCTGGACTCTATTTGAAACTAGCAGCCTTCCAAGTCTCCCCACAGATGGGTGAGAGCAGTATTCGACTTTCAAAAGCCAAAGCCACCAACATGCTATACCTCTTTCTTAATTAATGGTAGAGGGTGCAAGTTCAGTAACTTGTCCTTTTTTTTTGGTCTATGTTCAGTTAGTCAACATATAGTACATCATTAGTTTTTAATGTAGTGTTCAGTGATACATTAGTTGTGTATAACACGCAGTGCTCATCACAGCCCATGCCCTCCATAATACCTATCATCCAGTTACCCCCGTCCCCACTCCCTCCTCCCTTCTTTAACCCTCAGTTTCCTGGAGTCTAGAGTCTCTCATGGTTTGTCTCCCTCTCTGATTTCTTCCAATTCAGTTTTCCTTCCCTTCCCTTATGGTTCTCTGCACTATTCCTTATGTTCCACCTATGAGTGAAACCATATGATAATTGGTCTTTCTCTGCTTGACTTACTTCTCTTAGCATAGTGCCCTCCAGTCCCATCCATGTCAGTGCAAATGGTAGGTATCCATCCTTTCTGATGGCTGAGTAATTTGTCCTTTACCCTGGAGGGGATATCCCAGCATCCTTTGGACCATTGGACCCCTAAAATCTGCAAGGATCTGAATCTTCCATCTTCTAGCCTGTGTCTTGTATCTTCTATCTTATAGGGCACCAAGGGTCCTTTCCATTTCCTCTTCACTAAATCTTTAGCCTAATTTACCAATACAAGTTACCAGCATGAGGTTTTGTGGAATATCAGGATGAACAAAATTCCTGCAGACTACCTAGTGAGAGAGTAGGAGAATTTACATAACCCTATGACAGTAGGTAGAATACATTGATATCCTTCCTACGTATATATAAACACTTTCAATGTTCTTAATGATTGAAAAAAAGTTTTCCAGGTTAACAGTCATATACCATGCCAGAGGCTGTGTTCATAAGTTCCAGGAGAGGTATCATATCTGGCATAGGAGTCATGATCAGCATGATCACTTGGTTAAGTTTATGATAGTCCTTTGTCTTCTACTGTGGTCCTTGGGATTCAGCAGGGTGATACATGTGAATGCATAAGGCATCATCCTTGCATCCTTTAAGTGTTTGAAGATGGTACTAATCTCTGCTGTTCCACTCAGAATGCAATATTTTTTCTGGTTTACTATCTTGGCTGGGTGGCAGGTATAGTTTTAGGGATTTCTACTTGATTCTCCCTACCATAATGGATTTTATTTCATAGGTCAGGGAATTGATGTGAAGCTGTTAAGAATATCCCAAGTATGTACTCAGAAACCAGGGAAATAGCCACAGGGACCTACCTCATCCAATTGAAAGTACTATAAGATGGACTGGAGCCCAGACTTTATTTGTTACCTGGTGTCCATAACACCACTCTAACTGAGGGAAGATGGTGACAGATACTTGATATCAAGTCAATTTGGTCCTCTATCCAACATTTAAAAGATTTAAGTATTTCCCTTTATCCATTGTACAGTTACTTTGACAAATAACTTGTGGTTCTTTAGAGAAAGACTAAGGAAATTTCTTTTTATATATACTTGTGGAAAAGGTAGCATTTTTCTTTTTTTAAAAGATTTTATTTATCATAAATATAAATCATAAATTTAAAAGATTTTATTTATTTATGAGAGAGACTGGGGAGGAGCAGAGGGAGACGGAGAAGCAAAGACTCTACACAGAGTACAGAGCCTGACATGGGGTTTGATCCCACAACCCCAAGATTGTGACCTGAGCCGAAATAAGAGTCAGCTACCCAACCAATTGCCCAGGTTCCCCAAGGTGGCATTTTTAAAGGGCTTTGGCCTCCTTTTCAATGGATGGACATAATGAGATAATAATTAAAGGAAAACACTTCTCCTTTATAGCAGCTGACATCAGCCTTCTCACCGGTCCATGCTTTTTTGGGATTTTACAATTAAAGCTACACTCTAGTCTACTACCTTCTACCTTGAGCATGAGGTACACCATGGTATATTAGTCACCAACACAGATCCCTGCTTACCAGGGAATCTAGATTGCCGCTTCGGCCTGTTGCTACTTTGCCACTGATGGTTGAATATCACCACCTGCTTCCTGCCATTATGGAATCCTACCATTTCAGTTAATACTAGAGTGTCCAATTCTGTGGCATCATATCCCCTCCTGTGAATTCAGGTCTACAGAATGTAGCTACCCTGACTTTTCTCAGAGATGTTGGTGCCAGCTTCATTAGTGATATTCTTTATTTCCTTAGTAAAGAGAATTCTCTAGATCCTTCTGGGAAAGTAGTGGGTTATCTCTCTCAACACAAGAAATAAATCCATTCTAACATTCCCACCCCTCAGCCCCTGAGCTCTTTCTCAGTACTTTACGGGCAATTTCCGCATCTCCATTTCACTTACTGTAGACCATCCTGACCAAATTTCATGAAGTTATCCCAACAGCCTGTTAGCACCAGCTCCATTGCCAGGGTGTTGCTCTGGAGTCATGAAGAGAGTGCTCTCATGTTAATAAACTCTCCTCTATCCAGCCTTATATTCTGCTCACTCCGGTGCGACACGTTCAGGATCTCTTCCCACACATGTTCTCCAGATTTCTTCCAGTGCTTGTTAGCCAGTTCCTAAAATTCTTTCAGTAAATAGGCTCTTTCTTCCCAGATCAAGGACTATGTTTTCTCTCTCAGCTGAAACTTGACATTATTCTCAAGGCAATGGGGAAGTTAATTAAATCCTGAGGTGGTAGGGGGTTATTGTACATGGAAGGCATCCATTTCAAGCGAACACTGTATGGCCTCCAGGTAAGGCAAGGCTGCTCTCCTCAAGTAAAGAGAAAAGACTGCTTTGGCTGGCATGATGTTCAAGCTCCTCAAGCACATCCACCCAGATTTTTTCATCTCAAGTCCGTCCCTCTCCTTTGGTATCAGGACTGTGACTTTAACAAAGCAGACTTGAAGAGGCTGCACATATCATCTCCTTTGCAGGTCTGCCATCCTTAAACTCTGGGCCTGAGTTTCACCACAGCTCTCCTACAGCTAAGGAGATAAAAGGTCTCTTTAAAGACGGCAGAAGTGGCCTTTTGGCTTTCAGTGTACCTTAGATGACAGTTGGTAGATTTGAGTCTTTTACTTCTTTTTTTCTAGGTTCCCCAGACAATTAACAAATATTAGTCAATTCCACAATTCTTTGCCCCCAAACCATTCTAGTGACAGAGCTAGTGGATAACTCATGGCTTCTTGTCCCATTCCATCATAGGTGAGATTCTTATGAGTTGTAATGTATACCAGAGATTTCCATCATCCTGTTTATTCTTAAAATAGGAGAGGGAACCAAGTTCTGGAAACCTATCCTAAAGATCTCCTTTCCACTATCATACCAAAGTCCTATGTTGTATTCCTCCTAAAAACAGATCTCAAGACAAACACTCAGGCACAAGAAGTTTATTTGTGAATTAATCCCAGGAGGCAGGAATGAGAGATCAGGAAAAATGACACAGGGAAGAAAATATGATACAAGGATATATTACAAAGATTTCTACTGTGAGTGCTTGGGAATTGATTCCAAGACTACCATCTCCTTAGAAATGAACAGGTGCATAAAAAATTAGTTCAGATCTTCTATATCTTTGATGAAGTGGTTTTTTTTTCTGAGAAGGATGTTTTAGGAAATCTATTCTCAAACACTTTCTACAATCAAAATGTATTCTTTTATATTAAACAAAATAGTTTTTATCTTATAAAACAAATAAAAAATAAAGTACAAACAAAACAAAAATGAACAGGTTTTTCCCAGAATTGTCCACCAGAAGGACTAGAGGCCAGATCATCTGTCCACTAACCCTGGACTCATTGATTGAGGGCTTTACTCCTCTACATTTCTGGGATATAATTGCCTATGCACCTTGGTGGCTCCATGGCCTTGGAAAGGACACTTTGTCAGAAAGTGGAGAAATGGGACTTTCATTGGAGGTGAGTTGCTATCACCAAAAGGTGAGTCTGAGATTGAATATAGAAATCCGCTACAGCTGTGGCTAACATCCAAGGTGGGACTTGGAGGGGTGCATTGTAGGGCATGACCAGAAGCTTCCACTACATACAAAGCTGCTTCTAAAGCACCACATTGACCTGAACTTACCTTTATTTAAAATCTATAATTTTTGTCTTGGATATAAAGAAAATTGGATGGTAAGCCACACAAGATTTCCAGAACTTTTTCATTACAAATTTTAGTTTTTTTAAAATCTTCCAAGAATGAGCAAAGGATAAACAATGACTAAATCTGTATCTTTATAGTCTGTTGTAATTACAATACAATTTTTAAATGTTTCCTTTTACACATACCCTGCAGAGGTTTTCTGTGAAAGTTTTATATCTGAACCAGAGCATGGCTCCTGTTAGAGAATAAATTATGTCCGTGTGCTCTTAAAGAGTGCCCAGACAACATAACATTCAGTGAAACTGTTTTGTTCTGATCAAGTTCTTCACAAAAACAAGTTTAATTTCCAGGATCCATGAAAAACTTAAATTCTCACAATTTTGTACAGGACTATGTTAATTTGTAACATTGCTACTTTGTAACATTCCTCTTGCAATGGTGCCAAAGTATCTTTTCAAAAACTTTTCCTTTTACCTTTCTCCTTAGGAAGATGAATAACAAAAGCACTGACACTAAAGTGAGTGCCACTCTGACTTGGATTCTCAATAGAAATCTTAAACAAGAGACACTTACCTTCCTTTGGAACATGAGGTGTAAAGATTTTGTGACTCCCATTTTCTCTCTTCCCAAGACAGTATTACTTTAGATTGGCAGCTTACAAGTAAATAAACTTGAGAAAAATTCATTTTATAATATCTACAAATCATTTATTAGTCATCAGTGTATACTTATGTTCAAATTGATATGAGTAGATTAAAATACTTCAGAATTAAGCACTTCGCAGTTAACTTTACAAATTTTTTTTTAGTAAATTCTAAGTATTGGAATAATATTTTTAAATCTAGAAGAAACCTTAGCAAATGTCTAGTCTAATTGCCTCATTTTTACAAATGAATGAACTGAAATGCAGAGGGGTTGAAGGATTCTCCCAGGAAATATAAGAAAGAAAAGAAGTTTAGTTATATAAACAAAAATACTGTATCAATAATATCCTTATCTTAAATATTAATGCTTTTGGTTATCTGTATAAAAGCAAAATACTTAAATTTTTAGTAATCTTATTAAAAGTTTACGTTGTAATCTGCAAAGTGGAGTTGTGAAATTTTTTATATTTAAGTATATTCTAACATCAATCTCCATTTTTTCACTTGTATTATAATATGTGGCCATGTGGCAATCAAGTAGAATTACTTCTACATTTTCATGGGGATATCTTAACCATACTGGTTTATGCTTTGCTTTACTGTAATTCTAGTTTTCCAAGTCAAACCTTAGAAAATTCTAAGAAGCTGGCAGTATAGTTTTTAAATGGCCAGTATAAACACAGAATACGTAGATAGCAAAGTCAAAAAGCCTCAAGGATAAAAAATCTATGACATAATTCCATAAAAGAAACAAACCATCAAAAATCACTCCTAAAAAAATAATCTGAACAGCCTTACATCTACTAAAGAAGTTGAATATACAGCTAAAAACATTCCCATAAAGAAAACTGGACACCCACATGACTTCATTGGTGAATCCTACCTAATATTTAAGGAAGAAATAATACCAAAATCCTACCATGCATAAGGAAGAAATAATGTCAATTATACACAAACTATTCCAGAAAATTAAAAAGGGGGAACTACTTTCTGAGTCATTCTATCAGACCAGAATTAATCTGGTGCCAAAATCAAACAGACACTATAATAAAACTATAGACTTATATTCATTACAAAAACAGAGGTAGATGTTCTTAAAATTTTCTTAGCAAATTTAATTTAATACTATAGAAGATACACAGATGAATACACACATATTCACTAGAAATATGACAAGTTGATCATGTATCATTAGGGAAATAAAATTAAAACAATGAGATTATGCCATTTACCTAGTAGAATGACTAAAATCCAAAATCCTGGTAATACTAGATGCTGGAAAGCCTGCAAAGCAACACTAAAACTTCTTTATAACTTATGGAAATGAAAATTGTGGGACCACTTCGAAAAACAGTTTGGCAATTTCTTAAAGCTAAATATCATTTTACCATATACTACCCACACACCTAGGTATTTATCCATTTGGGTTGGAAACTTATATCCACACAAAAACCTATCCATGAATGTTAGTATTATTCATAATTCTCTAAACTAGAAACAACCAAGATGTCTTTCAGTATGTGAATGAATAAATTCTAATATATCCTTACAATGGAATATTACTCAGTAATGAGAGGAAATGTGTTATCAAGTCATGAAAAGATTCAGAGGAGCTTGAAAGTGTATTGGTAAGTGAAAAGTCTGCATATTGTATGATTCCAAATACATGACATTTTAGAAAAGCCAAAGCTACAAAGATAGTTAAAAAAAAAAATCAGTAAGGATGTAAGGGGAGTGAAGGTAGAATGAATAGGTGAAGCACAGGATATTCTAAAGGTAAACTATTCTATATGAAAGTGTAATATGATGGATACTTACCATTATTCATTTGTCAAAACCTATAGAACTGTACAACACAAAGAGTGAACCTTAATGTGAACTATGGACTAGTTAATAATAATGTATCAGTATTAGTTCCTTAATTGTAAAAAAAAAAAAAAAGTCCATTAATTATAACAAATGCATCACACTAATGCAATTTGTTAATAATGGGGGAAACTGGAATGAGGAGAGTGGAATATATATATCAAATTTCTGTACTATTTGCTCAATTATTCTGTAAATGTAAGCTATCCTAAAAACACTTCTTATTTTTCTTCCTTAGAGATGAGAATGAAATAATGGTTTTTTGAAGTTTTTTTTTAAAAATTCCAGTTAACGAACATATAGTTCAGTATAATATACTGTTATATTAGTTTCAGGTGTACAATATAGTAATTCAATACTTCTGTAAAACACCTGGTGCTCATCACAAAAAGTGGACTCCTTAATCCCTATCACCTATTTAACCCATCTCCCACCCACCTCCATTTTGGGAACCCATCAGTTTGTTCTTTGTAATTAAAAGTCTTGTTTCTTGGTTTGCCTCACTCTCTTATTTCCCCTTTGCTCATTTGTTTTGTTTCTTAAATTCCACACATAAGTGAAATCCTGTAGTATTTGTCTTTCTCCAACTGACTTATTTTGCTCAGCATACTACTCTCTTAACTCTATCAATGTCATTGCAAATAGCAGATTTTATTCATGTTTATGGCTGAGCAGTAATCCATTATGTGTGTATGTATATACAGACACATATATTTATACACAATACATATATACGTACATACACTATACACACACACACACACACACACACACACACACACACATCTTCTTTCTCCATCATGGATTGGAAGAACAAATAATATTAAAATGCCTATAGTACCCAAAGCAATCTACACATTTAATGCAATCCCTATGACAATTCCAACAGCATTTTGCACAGAGCTAGAAAAAAAGATCCTAAAATTTGTATGGAACAACAAAGGATCTGAAATGGCCAAAGCAACCTTGAAAAAGAAAAGCAAAGCTGAAACAAACAATTTTGGACTTCATAATACAGAGCTGTAGTGATCAAGACAGTATGATACTGAAACAAAAATATTTGACACATAGATCAATAGAACAGAATAGAAAACTCAGAAATTAGCCCACAACCATATGGTTAATTAATCTTCAACAAAACAGGAAAGAATATCCAGTGAGAAAGTCTCTTCAGCAAATGGTACTGGGAAAACTAGACCACTGTCTTACAGCATACCCAAAAGTAAATTCAAAATGGATTAAGAGCATAAATATGAGAGCTGAAACCATAAAAATCCTAAAGGAGAACACAGTAACTTCTTTGACTTCAGCAGTAGCAGCTTCTTACTAGATATGACTCCTGCAACAAAGGAAATAAAAGCAAAAAAACTACTGAGACTTCATCAAAATAAAAGGCTTCTACACCACAGAAGAAAAAATTTACAAAACTGAAAGGAAACCTATGAAATGGGAGAGGATATTTGCAAATGATACATCCAATGAAGGGTTAGAATCCAAAATACATAAAGAACTTAGAAAATCAACACCCAAAAATGAATAATCAGTTGAAAAATAGAAGACATGAATAGAATTTTCCAAAGAAGACATATAGATGGTCAACAAACACATGAAAAGATTCTCGGCATCACTCACCATCAGAGAAATACAAATCAGAACTACAATGAGATATCACCTCATACGTATCAGAATGGCTAAAATCAACAACACAAGAAACAATAAGTGTTAGTGAGGTTGTGGAGAAAGGGGAACCCTCTTGCAGTGTTGGTGGGAATGCAAACTGGCAGCCACTATGGAAAACAGTATGTAGTTTCCTCAAATTGTTAAAAATAGAACTACCCCATGATCCAGCAATTGCATTACTAGGTATTTACCCAAAGAATACAATAGAGTATTATGCCTCCATCAGAAAGGATGAATACCCAACTTTTGTAGCAACATGGACGGGACTGGAAGAGATTATGCTGAGTGAAATAAGTCAAGCAGAGAGAGTCAATTATCATATGGTTTCACTTATTTGTGGAGCATAACAAATAGCATGGAGGACATGGGGACTTAGAGTGGAGAAGGGAGTTGGGGGAAATTGGAGGGGAGGTGAACCATGAGAGACTATGGACTCTGAAAAACAATCTGAGGGTTTTGAAGGGACGGGGGGTGGGAGGTTGGGGTACCAGGTGGTGGGTATTATAGAGGACACGGATTGCATGGAGCACGGGGTGTGGTGCAAAAATAATGAATACTGTTATGCTGGAAATAAAAAATATATAGTAATTCGAAGGGCTGTATACATCCTGACATTTATAACAGCATTATCTACAATAGCCAAATTATGGAAACATCCCCAGAACATCCATTTTTAAATAATTCATATCCAGGTGGAGTTTATCCCAGGAATCCAAGGTTAGATTAACTCAAAAATCAATCTAAGTTACCATATTAACAAACTAAAAGAAAAAACATGTGATCATCTCAGTAGGCACAGAAAATGCATTTGACAAAAAACAATATCCATTCTCAATGAACTAAAAATAGAAATGAACTTCCTCTATCTGATTAAAAACAAAAGTCTAAAAACCTACAGCTAAAATCATACCTAATGGTAAAAATCTGAATACTTTTCTCCTACAAAAATAATGTCCACTATTATCAGTTCTATTCAACATCCTACTGGAGATTATAGCCAATAAAATAAGGCAAGAAAAGAAATAAAAGTCATACAGATTATAAGGAAAAACTATCTTTACCTGAAGACATCATTATTAACTATATAAAAATCAATTGGAATCTATAAAAAAAGCTAGAGCTAACGAGTTTACAAGGTTGAAGGATACAAAATCAATATACAATAATCAGTTGTATTTTATATACTAACAATGAGCAGTTAAAATTGCCATTTACATAGCATCAAAAACTATGAAATTCTTGGGGATAAATCTAACAAAAACCAAATCTAACAAATCTAACAAAACCAAAAACTATAGAACAGTGCTGAGAGAAACTAAGGAAGGCCTAGATAAATGGAGTATGATTTACTGTATTTGTTGGAAGACCCTATCTTATTAAAAATCTTATTTAAAAATTACCAAATTGGGGGACGCCTGGGTGGCTCAGTTGGTTAAGCGGCTGCCTTCGGCTCAGGTCATGATCCCAGCGTTCTGGGATCGAGTCCCACATCGGGCTCCTTGCTCGGCAAGGAGCCTGCTTCTCCCTCTGCCTCTAGCCTGCCACTCTGTCTGCCTGTGTTTGCGCTCTGTATCTCTCTCTCTAACAAATAAATAAAAAATCTTAAAAAAAAAAATTACCAAATTGGGCTATAGATTAAATGCAATCCAATAAAGATCCCTGAAGACTTATTTAAAATAGAAATTAACCAAATGATTTTAAAATTCACATGGAAATGCAAAGAACCTAGACTACCTGAACAGTAAAAGAACTAAGTTGGAAGACTAAGACCACTTGATTTCAAGAGTTATTATAACCCACAGTAATTGAGAAAGTCTGGTATTGGTGTAAAGACAGAAAGTATATCAATGGAACAGAACAGAGTACAGAATTAGACCAACACATATATGGTACTAATTTCTAAAGAAGATGCAAAGGCAATTTAGTGACGAAAAGGCAGAATGGAACAATTGGATATCCATATTTTTAAAAAGATTTTATTTATTTATTTGACAGGGACACAGCAAGAGAAGAAACACAAGCAGGGTAAGTGGGAAAGGGAGAAGCAGGCCCCCTGCAGGGGGCCTGATGCAGGGCTCGAGACCAGGACCCTGAGATCATGACATGAGCCGAAGGCAGATGCTTAATGACTGAGCCACCCAGGCACCCCTGGATATCCATATTTTTTAAAGGTTTTATTTATTTGATAGAGAGATCACAAGTAGGCAGAGAGACAGGCAAAGAGAGGGAGAAGTGGGCTCTCCACTCAGCGGGTCTGGGAGCAGGGAGCCTGATGCGGGGCTCAATCCCAGGACCCTGAGATCATGACCTGAACTGAAGGCAGAGGCTTAACTCACTGAGCCACCCAGGTGCCCCTGGATATCCATATTTTTTTAAAAAGATTTTTATTTATTTATTTGACTGATAGAGATCACAAGTAGGAAGATAGGCAGGCAGAGAGAGAGGAGGAAGCAAGCTCCCCGCTGAGCAGAGAGCCTGACATAGGGCTCGATGGGATCATGACCTGAGCTGAAGGCAGAGGCTTCAACCCACTGAGCCACCTAGGGGCCCCTGGATATCCATATTTTTTAAAGAACTTTAATCCATTCAAAACCTTATACAAAAATAAAATGAAATACTATGGTAATTTTCTTTCTCTGGTTGACTTATTTCACTTAGCATAATACCCTCTAGTTCTACCCATGTGATTGCAAATGTAAGATTTCATTTTTTAATGTCTAAGTAATATTCCACTGTGTATATATACCACATCTTCTTTATCCATTATTATGTTGAAGGACATATGGGCTCTTTCCATATTTTGGCTGTTGTGGACTTTGCTGCTATAAACATTGGGGTGCAGGGAACCCTTCAAATCACTACATTTGTATCCTTTGGGTAAATATCTAGTAGTGTAATTGCTGGGTCATAGGGTAGCTCTAGGTGGAGTTAAGAAACAGGACAAAGGATCACAAGGGAAGAGAGGAAAGGAAAAAATCAGACGAAATCAGAGAGGGAGACAAACCATAAAAGACTTGTAACCATAGGAAACAAACAGGGTTACTAGAGGAAAGATGGATGGAGGGATGGGGTAATTGGGTGATGGGCATTAGGGAGGGCACTTGATGAAATGAGCACTGGGTATTATATGCAACTGAAGAATTACTGAACTCTTCTTCCAAAACTAAAAAAAAAAAGTAAGAAAGAAAGAGACTTTAAATATAAAGCCCAACAGGGCAATGACAGAGTGGGTCTTTGTCCAGCCCCTGGAGCTAGAGCTGTGGTGAACTCTTCCACTTCCTGCTGCAAATAATAAAGGCTCTTCATACTAGGACCAGCAAACAAGCTCCATGACTATAAACTCTCTAGACAAAGAAAAATAACATAGGAGAAAATCTTTATGACTTCAGGCAAAGAGTTCTTAGATGAAGTACCAAAAGCATGATTCATAGAAACCAAACTAATAAATTGGAACAGCAAAATTAAAAACTTCTCTTTGAAAGACACCCTTAAGAGAATTAAAAAATCACACTATAAACTGGGAGAAAACGTATACAAATTGTACATCTGATAAAAGACTTGTTTCTAAAATATATAAAGAACTCCCAAAATTCATTAGTAAAAAGTCCAACTAAAAAGATGGACAAAAGATTTGATATATACTTGACTGAGAAAGGTAACAGATAAACATATGAAAAGATGCACATAAATTGTTGGGGGGATGCAAACTGGTAAAGCCATTCTGGAAAACAATGTGGAGGCTCCTCAAAATGTTAGAAATACAACTACCTTTTGATACAGCAATTGCTCTAGTGGGTATTTATCCAAAGGATACAAAAAATAGTGATTCAAAGGGACATATGCACGCCAATTATTTATAGCAGCAATGTCCACAATAGCCAACCTACGGAAAAACCTCAGATGTCCATTGACAGATGAATGTATAAAAAGTGGTGGAGTGACTGGTTGGTTCAGTCTATTAAGCACCTGCCTTCAGCTCAGGTTGTGTTCTTGGGGTCCTGGAATTGAACCCTGCATCAGTTCCCTGCTCAGTGGGAGCCAGTTTCTCCCTCTACCCCTCTCCCTGACTGTGTTTCCTGCTCTCTCTCAAAGAAACAAATAAAATAAGGAACATTCCATTATATATATATATATATATATACACAATGAAATATTAGACATCAAAAGAACGAAATCTTGGCACTTGCAACAACATGGATGGAACTAGAGTATATTATGCTAAGTGAAACAAGTCAGTCAAAAAGACACACACCATATGATTTCACTCATATGTGGAATTTAAGAAACAAACTAGTGAAATAGGGGAAGGGAAGGAAAAATTTAAAAAGGTTAAAAACAGGAAGACAAACCTTGAGAGACTCTGAACTATAGGAAACAAACTGTGGGTTACTGGAGGGGAGGTGGGTGAGGGAATAGGGTAATGGGTGGTGGGCATTAAGGAAGGCACTTGATGTAATGACTGATAGATATTATATGCAACTGATGAATCACTAAATTCTACCCCCAAATTAATAATGTACTATATGTTAACTAACTTGAATTAAAAAAAATAAAATACAAATCTATTAACAACAACAAAGATGCACAACATTAGTCTTTAGGAAAATGAAAATTAAACCCACCGCAAAACAGTTTTATTATATCTCACACTACCTACTAGAATGGCTGAAAAATTTTTATTTTTTTTAATTTTTTAAAAAGATTTTATTTATTTATTTGACAGAGAGATCACAAGTAGGCAGAGAGCGAGGGGAAAGCAGGCTCCCTGCTGAGCAGAGAGCCTGATGCGGGACTCGATCCCAGGACCCTGAGATCATGACCTGAGCCAAAGGCAGAGGCTTAACCCATTGAACCACCCAGGTGCCCAAGAATGGGTGAAATACTTTTAAATTTATTGAGGTAAAATTGGGATGCCATATTATATTAGTTTCAGGTGTACACGTAGTGTTAATATTTGTTAACATTGTAAAATTGTCACTATAATAAAGTCTATTTATCACCTATCACCTTAGAAAGTTAATATGGTATTACTGACTATATTCCATATGCTGTACATTATGTCCCCAGGATGTATTTATTTTATAATTGAAAGTTTGCAATTTTTAATACCCTTCACCCACTTTGCCCCCTCTACACTCTGCCAACCACCAATCTGTTCTGTATCAATGATTCTGGGTTTGGGTTTTTTTAATTGTCTTAAATTCCACAGATGAGGGAATTCATGGGGCATTTGTCTTTGTCTGACTAATTCATTTAACATAATCCCCTAAAGGTCCATCCATGTTGCTGCAGATGCAAAGATTCCATTTTTTTAACATTTTTTAAAAAAGATCTCATTTATTTATTAGCGAGAGAGTGAGCATTGTCAGGGGGAGGGGCAGAGGGAGAAGCAGACTTCCCCCTGAGCAGGTAGTGCAATGCAGGGCTCCATCCCAGGACCTCGGGATCATGACCTGAGCCGAAGGCAGGTGCTTAACTGACTGAGCCTCCCAGGTGCCCCAAGATTTCATTTTTTTATGGCTGAATAATATACCACAACCTTTTTATCTACTCATCTGTCACTGGACAGAGGTTGCTTCGATATCTTGGTTATTGTAAATGCTACAGTGAATATAGGGGTACATATATCTTTTTGAATTACTGTTTTCATTCTCTTTGGATAGATACCCAGTAGTGGAATTGCTGGATCATATGTAGTTCTTTTTTTTTAATTTTTTAAGGAACCTCCATACTGTTTTCCATAGTGGCTGTACCAATTCATATTCCCAGCAGTGAATTAGGAAACACTTTTTACTCTTCTCTCTACATCCTAGCCAACTTTTGTTATTTCTTGTCTTCTTGATAAAAGCTATGCTGACAGGTATAAGATGATATCTTGTTGTATTTTTCATTTGCATTTACCTAATGCTTAGTGATATTGAGTATCTTTTCACATGCCTGTTAGCCATCTGTATGTCTTCTTTGGAAAAATACCTATTCAGATCCTCTGTTCATTTTTTAATCAGGTGTTTTTTGGTTTTGGGGTGGTTTTTTGTTTGTTTGTTTTTGTTTTGTTTTTGTTTGTTTGTTTTGATTTTGCTATTGTGTTACTAATTCTTTATATATTTTGTATATTAACCCCTTATTGGATATATGATTTGAAATATTTTCTCCCACTCAGTACATTGTCTTTTCATTGTGTTGATGTTTTCCTTTGCTGCGCAGAACTTTTTAGTTTGATGTAGTCCCACTTGTTTATTTTTGCTTTTGTTTGATTGCCTTTGGAGTCAGATCCAAGAAACATCACTAAGACCAATATCAAGGAATTTACTGCCTAATGTTCTCTTCTAGGTATTTCATGGTTTGGGGTCTTACATTCAAATTTTTAATCCATTCTAAGTTAATTTTTGTGTATGGTGTAATATAGCAGTCCAGTTTCATTCTTTGGCATATAGCTGTCCAGTTTTCCCAGCACCATTTACTGCAGAGTCTATCCTTTTCCCATTGTGTATCCTTGAATCCTTTGTCATAACCTAATTGACTATATATGCAGGGGTTTATTTCTGTGCTCTCTATTCTGTTCCATTAATCTATGTGTCCGTTTTTATGCAAATACTATACTATTTTTATTAGTATGGCTTTGTAGTATAGTTTGAAATCAGGCAGTATGATACCCCCAGCTTTGTTCTTTCTCAATATTGTTTTGGCTATTAGAGATCCTTTGTTGTTTCATATAAATTTTAGAATTACTTGTTCCATTGCTATACAAAATTTTCGCTAGAATTTTCATAGGGATTGTATTGAATCTATAGATAGCTTTAGGTCAGATATTTAACAATATTAATTCTTCCATGAGTGCAGAATATCTTTTCAGTTTCTTGGTTGATAATTGTATGCTCATGATTCATGTCTTTGGTATCAATTGTAACTTCCATTTTTAATTTATTTGAATCCTCTTTTTTTCTTGGTGAGTCTAGCTAAAGGTTTATCAGTTTTATCTTTTCAAAGAACCAGCTCTTAGTTTGGGGGATCTTTTCTATTTTATTTTTAGTTTCTATTTCATTTTTTTTCTCACTCTCTTTTTTAAATTTCCCCCCTTTGGGCTTTGTACTTCTTTTTCTAGTTCCTTTAGGTGTAAAATTAAATCGGCATGTTTTTTCTTTCTTGAGGTAGGTCTATTGATATGAACTTCCCTCTTAGAATTGCTTTTGCTGCATCCCATAGATTTTGACATGTCACATTTATGTTTTCACTTGTGTCTAATTATTTTTAATTTCTCCTTTGTTTTCTACCATGATCCAGTAGTTGTTCAGTAGTGTATTATTTAATTTCCATGTATTTTTAACTTTCTTCTTGTAATTGACTTCTAGTATCATACCATTGTGGTTAGAAAAAATACCTGATATTATTTCACTCTTCTTGAATTTACTGAGACTTGTTTTGTGGCCGAACATGTGATCTATCTTGGGAACTATTCCATATGTATATGAGCGTGTATTCTGCTGTTTTGGAAGAAGTGTTCTGTATTAGTCTATCTGGTCTAATGTGTCATTTAATGACTTTCTTTAGTGCTATATTTAGATTCCTTTCTCATGTTTTTTTGTGTACTTACTGTATTTACTACAAGTTTTTTTTCTTTGTGGTTACAATGAGGTTTGTATATATCATCCCACACATAGTAGTCTATTTTAAGTTCATAGCAACATACATTTAAACACATTCCAAAACTACATTTTTATACACTCCCATGTTTTATATTTCTGATGTCATTTTTATGTTTTATATTATATATTCCCTTAACTAATTATTATAGTTTTCAACAAATTAAATACTTTTGTACTTTAACTTTCTTAGTGTCTTTATAAATGATTAATCCTCCTCTTCCTATATATTTAATTTTTCAATGAGAATTTTACTTTTATGTATTTTCTTGTTATTACTTGGTTCCATTTCTTTTCAGCTTAACAAAATTCCTTTAATATTTCTCATAAGACTGGCTTAGTAGTGATGAACTCTTTTAGATTTTGCTTGGAAAACTCCTTATCTCTTCTTCAAATGTGAATGATAACCTTACCACATATGATATTTTGGGTTGGAAGGTTTTTTCTTTTACCACGTTGAATATGTCATGCCACACCCTTCTGGCTTGCAAAATTCTGCTGAGAAATCTGCTGCTATCCTGATGGGGTTTCCCTTGTATTAAACAGTTTATTATCTTATTGCCTTTATACAACAGAAGTTCAACAAAAGCAACAAGAGAAGTAACAAGAGAAGATAAAGATATTCTCTCTTTAGCTTTTGACATCCTAATTATAATGTGTATTGGTGTGGCTTTCTTTAGATTCATTCATTTTTGAACACTCTGGGGCTTCCTGGTCCTGGATATTTGCTTCCTTGCCTAAGTTAGATCATCTTTTAGCCATTATTTTTTCAAATAAGTTTTTGCACTTTTATCTCTCTTTTCTTCCTTGGGACACCTATAATGCAAAAGTTATTCTGCTTGATATTGTCAGGTCCTTTAAGTTATCTTAATTTTTTAATTCTTTTTTCTTTTTGTTGCTCTGTGTTGGTAAGTTCTGTTGCTTTTCCTTTCAGCTCACTGATCTGTTATACTTCATCTAATCCACTGTTAAATCCCTCTAGTGTATTTTTCAGTTTATTGCATTATTCAGCTCGGTGACCAATATTTGGTACTTTCTTATATTTTCTGTCTCTTTATTGAAGTTCTTGCTATGTTGACACATCCTACTTCCAAGATTGGTGAGCATCATTGCAACCATCATTTTGAATTCTTTATCAGGTTACTTATCTCCATATTATTTTTTTTAATTTTATTTATTTATTTGATAAAGAGAGAAACAGAAAGGGAGAGACACACAGAGCACAAGCAGGAGGGAGCTGCAGAGGGAGAGGGAGAAGCAGACTGTCTTCTGAGCAGGGAGCCTGATGCAGGGCTCAATCCCAGAATCCTGGGTCATGACCTGAGCCAAAGGCAAACACTTAACCAACCAAGCCACCCAGGCACCACACTTATCTCCATATTACTAAGGTATTTTTTCAGCTTTGTGTTGTTCTTTCATTTGCAACATATTTCTCTGTTTTCTCATTTTGCTTGACTCTGTGCTTATTACTATACATTAGATAAAACAGCTATCTTTCTCAGTCTTGGAGTGTCCTTGTACACATGATGATGCTTCTTGTTTTTTTTTTCTTTTTTAAGACTTTATTTTTAATGGATTATATAATATATATATATAATGGAATATATGTATATGTATAAATATATAAAATGTATATTAAAATTTTATATATCAAATATATACTTTATATTATATGTCAATATAAATATATATATAAATATATATTTTAAAATATATTCATATATGTGTATATATATAATGTGTATAAATATATATATATAATGTAATACCTATATTCCATTTTCTTTATCCATTTATCTATCAATCAATACTTGGACTGCTTCCATAATTTGGCTATTATAAATAATGCTGTGATAAACACAGGGGTGCATATTTCTTTGAATTAGGGTTTTCATATTATTTGGGTGAGTACCCAGTAATGGAATTACTTGATAATATGGTAATCCTATTTTTTATGTTTTGAGCAACCTTTGTACTGTTTTCCACAGTGGCTGCACCAGTTTGCATTCCCAACAAGAGAGCAAGAGTGTTCCTTTTTTCCCACATCCTTCCCAACACTTGTTTCTTGTGTTTTTGATTCTAGCCATTCTGACAGGTATGACATAATATCTCATTTTGATTTGCATTTCCCTGATGATTGAGTGATGTTAAGCATCTTTTCATGTATCTGTTGGCCATCTGTACATCTTCTTTGGAGAAATGTCTATTCAAGTCTTCTGCCCATTTTTTATTAGATTATCTGCTTTTTGATGTTGAGTTATATAAGTTCTTTACATATGTTGGACACTAACACTTTTTCAGATGTGCCATTTGCAAATATCTTCTCCCTTCAGTAGATCATCTTTAGTTTTGTTGTGTCCTTTGCTGTGCAGAAAATTTTAATATTCATATACTCCCAGTAGTTTATTTTAGCTTTGATTCCCTTGGGAGACATATCTAGAAAAATGTTGCTGCAACACTGTTAGAGAAATTACTGCCTGCTTTCTTCAAAAATTTGTATGGTTTCAGGTCTCACATATAGGTCTTTAGTCCATTTTTAGTTTATTTTTCTACATAGTATAAGAAAATGGTCCAGTCACATTCTTTTGCATGTAGCTGTCCTATTTTACCAACACTATGTGTTAAAAAGCTTTTTCCCCATTACACAGACTTGCCTCATTTGTCAAAGATTAATTGGCCACATAATCAGGGGTTTATTTCTGGACTCTCTCATCTGTTCTATTGATGTCTATGTCTACTTTTGTGCCAGTACTGTACTGTTTTGGTCACTATTACTTTGTATTATATCTCAAAAAATGGAACTGTGAAGCCTCTAGTTTTTTTCTTCTTTTTCAAGATTGCCTTGGCTATTTAGGTTCTTTTATGGTTCCCATACAAATTTTAGGATTATTTGTTCCAATTCTGTGAAATATGCTGTGCATATTTTAATAGGGATCCCTTTAAATCTTTACATTACTTTGGGTAATATGGACATTTTTTTTTAAGATTTTATTTTATTTATTTGTCATAGAGGGAGAAGTGAGAGCAAGCACAGGCAGACAGAGTGGAAGGCAGAGGCAGAGGGAGAAGCAGGCTCCCTGCCAAGCAAGGAGCCCGATGTGGGACTCGATCCCAGGACGCCGGGATCATGACCCGAGCCGAAGGCAGCCGCTCAACCAACTGAGCCACCCAGGCGTCTCTAATATGGACATTTTAATAGTATTTGTTCTCCCAATCCATGAGCATGGACTATCTTTCCTTTTGTATGCATCATCTTCAGTTTCTTTTAACAGTGTTTTATAGTTTTTAGAGTACCAGTCTTTCACTTCCTTGGTTAATTTATTCCTAGGCATTTTATTATTTTTGGTGCAATTGTAAATAAGACTGTTTTCATAATTTCTCTTTCTGCTACTTCATTATTAGTATGTAGAAAGAAACAGATTTCTGTATATTGATTTTGTATCCTGTGACCTTACTGAATTCATTTATCAGTTCTAGTAATTTTTTGGTGGAATTTTTAGGGTTTTCTATGTAGAGTGTCATGTCATCTGCGACTAATGAAAGTTTTACTTCTTCCTTACTAATTTGGATGCCTTGTATTTCTTTTTGTTGTCTGATTCCTGTGGCTAGGAATTCCAGTATTATATTAAATAAAAGTGCTGATAGTGGACATCCTTGTCCTGTTCCTGACCTTATGGGGAAAGCTCTCAATTTCACCATTGATTATGATGTTAGCTGTGGATTTGTTATACATGGCCTTTATTACATTGAGGTATATTTCCTCTAAACCTACTTTGTTGAGGGTATTGTTGAGGTTTATCGTGAATGGTTGTTGTACTTTGTCAGATCCTTTTTCTGTTTCTATTGAAATGATCATATGGGTTTTGTCCTTTTTCTTGTTGATGTGGTGTATCATGTTGATTGATTTGTGAATAGTGACCCACCCTCCTCGCATACCAGGAATAAATTGCATTTGATCATGTGAGTAGTTTTTTTAATCTGTTGTTGGATTCTGTTTGCTAATATTTTGTTGAGAATTCTTGCATCTGTGTTCATTAGAGATACTTGTCTTTAGTTCTTTTTTGTAGTACTTTGGTATCAGAATACTGCCAACCTCCTAGAATGAATTTGGAAGCTTTCCTTTCTCTTCTATTTTTTGAAATAGTATGAGAAGAAAGGTATTAACTCTTCTTTAAATGTTTGGTAGAATTCACCTGTGAAGACACCTTCTAGTTCTTTCTGATTCAGTTTTGGGAGGTTACATGTTTCTAGGAATTTATCCATTTCACCTAGTTTGTTTAATTTGCTGGCATATAATTTTTTATTATATTCTCTTATAACCCTTTGTATTTCTATGGTGTCAGTTGTTATTTCTCCTCTTTCATTTCTGATTTTGAGTTCTCTCTCTCTCTCTCTCTCTCAGATGAGTATGGCTAAAGATTTATCAATTTTGTTGATCTTTTCAAAGATCCAGTTCCTGGTTTCATTGATCTGTTTTGTTGTTGTTGTTGTTGTTTTTCCGGTTTTGTTTATTCCTACTCTAATTTTTATTATTTCCTTCCTTCAAGTGGTTTTTGATTTTGTTTGTTCTTTTTCTAGTTCCTTTAGGTGTAAGGTTAGGTGGTTCATTTGAGATTTTTCTTGCTTCGTGAAGTAGGCCTTATTCCTATAAACTTCCCTCTTAGAACAGCTTTTGCTGCAACCCAATGATTTTGGATTACCGTGTTTTCATTTTTATTTATCTCCATATATCTTTTTTTTATTTCCTCCTTGATATCTTAGTTGACCCATATGTTGTTTATTTGCATGTTATTTAACCTCCATGTATTCATGTTCTTTCCAGATTTTTTCTTGGGGTTGATTTCTAGTTTCATACCATTGCATTTGGAAAAGTTCATGGTATGACTTCAGTCTTTTTTAATTTGTGGAGTCTTGTTTTGTGGCCTAAAATGTGAGATATTCTGGAGAACATTCATGTGCGTGTGAAAAGAATGTATTCGGCTGTCTCAGGATAGAATGTTCTGAATATATCTGCTAGATCATTCTGGTCCAGTGTGTCATTCAAAGCTATTGTATTCTTGTTGATTTTCTGTTTGGATGATCTATACATTGATATAAATGGGGTGGTAAAGTCCCCAACTATTATTAAATATATCTTCTGTGGGGTTGTTCTCTTTATGATTATGTAGTGTCCTTCTTTGTCTCTTATTACAGTCTTTGTTTTAAAGTCTATTTTGTCTGATGTAAGAATTATTACCCTGGCATGTTTTTCATTTCCATTTGTATGATAAATGTTTTTCTACCCCTTTACTTTCAGTCTGCATGTATGTTTGGTCTGAAATGAGTCTCTTGTGGGCAGCATATAAATCGGTCTTGCTTTTTAATCTATTCCACCATCCTATGTCCTTTAATTGGAGCATTTGTTCCATTTACATTCAAAGTAATTGTTAGTAGGTATGTACTTATTGCTATTATGTTACTTGTTTTATTGTTGTTTCTATAGTTCTTTGTTTCTTTCTCATTCCTCTCACATTGTTTGCTGGCTTTCTTTAGGAATAGACTTGGATACCTTTCTCTTTACTTTTTGCATATTTATTACCAGTTTTTGATTTGTGGTTTATATATAGCATACGTCAAGCAATCTTTATTAAGTTGACGGCCACTGACGTTTGAACACATTCTTAAAACACTAATGTTTTATTCCTCTCTCCCCATCCCTCACATTTTATATATATGGTTTCATATTTCACATCCTTTTATTGTGTGAATCCCTTGACTTATTATTATAGATACACTAATTTTATTGCTTTTGTGCTTCCTACTTTTCTTACTCCTGCTTATGATCTTTCTTTTCCACTCAAAGAATCTCCTTTAACATTTCTTTTAAAGCTGGTTTAGTGATCATGAGTTCCTTTAATTTTGCTTGTGTGGGAAACTCTTTAATATCTCTTATTCTGAATAATAGCCCTGCTGGATAGAGTATTCTGGGCTGCAGAGTTTTTTTTTTCTTTCAGCATTTTAATTATATCATGCCACTTTCTTCTGGCCTACTAAGTTTCTGCTGAAAAATCGGCTGATAACCTTTTGGGGTTTTCCTTGTGTGTAACTGTTGTCTTTTCACTTGCTCTCTTTAAAATTCTTTTCATCATTACCTTTTGCCCTTTTAAATACAAACTTGGTGTTTGATTTTCTTGGGAGCTCTCTGTGCCTCACAGATTTGGATTTCTGTTTCCTTCCTCAGATACAAGAAGTTTCGAGCTACTATTTCTTCAAATAAATTTTCTCCCCTCTTTTCTCTCTCTTCTCTATCTTGGATCCCTGTAATGCAAAGGTTATTATGCTTGATGGTGTCACTGAGCTCCTTAATCATTTCATTTTTTAGTGCATTTTTCTCTCTCCTGTTCAGCTTGGTTGATTTCCATTACTCTGTCCTCCAGGCCACTGATCTGTTCTTCTGCTTCCTTTAGTCTACTGTTTATTCCCTCTAGTGTATTTTTAAGTTGTTATCAGGTTTTTAATTTCTGGTTGGTTCTTTTTAATGTTTTCTCTCTCTTTGTTGAGAGTCTCACTAAGGTGCTCCACTTTTTTCTCCAGTTAAGTGAGTATCTTTATTACTATTACTTTAAATTCTCTACCAGACATATACTTGCCTCCATTTCACTTAACTCTTTTGCCACGATTTTGTCCTGTTCTTTCATTTGGGACATATTCCTCTGTCTCCTCATTTTTTTCTAACTCTCTATGTCTGTTTGTCTGTATTAGAAAAAGTGGCTGTGTCTCTTCCTCTTAAAAGTAGTGCCCTTATGAAGAAGAAACCCCATAGTGCCCTGCAGTGCAATGTCACATGTTCACCAGAATGTGGTGCTTCAGGGGTATCTCTTATGAGTGTTATGTGCACCCTACTGTTGTGGCTTAGCCATGTTTGCCTTCAACCCAGTCATCTGCAATGGCTCTCTTTGCCTGTTTGGTACCTGTGTTACTGGTATGCCAGTCGGGCGCCACCTTGAGCTTAACTTGAGTCAAACCAGCCATTTACCAGAGCTGTGGCAGCACATAACTGTAGAGCCCTGTCCATGTGTTGTCTCCTGAGAAGGTTTCATTGGTGGGTGGGGCCTGCAGTCACACCAGATGTCTGCCCCCATCCCTGGAGCTGCAGTCAGACTAGTGTGTGTGGTTATCTTCCCCCTTTCATAGGTCAATAAACACTTTGGAGTGGTGTACACTGCCACATTTGTGGCACCATTTTGGATGGCCTCCACCAAGGGCATGTTGGTGGTAGTAGGTTCACAGGAGAATGTAGGGGCAGGGCTAACATCAAGATATATTTTACCAAACATAATGGACAATAATAAAATCCCTTTCTAGATAAAAAATAAAAAAGACCAAATTACTTCTAAATGAAATAACATTAGAATGTCAACAAATTTTTGATAGTAATAGTTTATGCTGAAAGACAATGGAATAACATATTTAAGATACCCAAAGAAAGAAAATGTGAACTAAATATTTTATACAGCCAAACTGAACTTCAAATATAGATATACAGTCAAACTGCTAATCCTAAAACTCAACAAAACAAACAGCAACCCAATAAAAAGTGGACATAGGACTTGAATAGGTATTTCTCCAGAGAAGATACACAAATGGCCAATAGGCACATAAAAAGATGCCCAACATCACTAATCTTTAAGGAAAAGAAAGCAAAACCACAGTAATATATGATTCATACCCATTAAGATGGCTGTTATAAAACCTAATAGAACAAGAGAAAATAACAAGTGTAGTGAAGAGATGGAGAAATTGGAATTCTTGTACATCCCTGTTGGGAATGTAAAATTGTACAGCTGCAGTTTGGAAAAAAATAAGCATAGAATTTACCATATGAACAAACAGTTCCACTTCTGGGAATATACCCAAATGAAGCGAAAGCAGAGACTCAACAGCATTATTCACAATAGCCCAAAGGTGGAACCAACTCAAATGCCCACCCATGGATGAATGGATAAACAAAATGTAGCATATATATACAATTGAATATTATTCAACCTTAAAAAGGAAGCAAATTAGGATACTACTACAATATGGATGAACCTTAAGGATATTATGATAAATTAAATAAGCCAGATACGAAAGGACAAATATGGTATGGTTCCACTTGTATGAGGTAACTAGAGTAGTCAAATTTAAAGAGTCAGAAAGTAGAATGGCAGTTCCCATATCCACTGGTTATGGGAAGTGGTAGGGAAGAATAAGGAGTTATTATTTAATATGTACAGAGTTTTAACTGAGGAAGATGAAAAAGTTATAGAGATGGATAATGGTGATGATTGCACAACAGTGTGACTGTACCTAATGCCACTAAACTACATACTTTAAAAATTATTAAATATTTAATTTTGTTATGCATATTTTATAATAATTTTTAAAACTTTCAAAATCATGCAAGAACATATGAACCTAACTATGAAATATTGTTCTTATGAGACCTTTGTTAGGAATCCAATACTCTTGTAGAGTGCCAGATGAGCAAATAAGGTTGCAGTAGAGAGTAACAACCAATACCATGTTCTGGATACTGCTCTAAATGCTCAGAACAAAGATTTATTTGTTTTATAACAAATAACTACTGAGTTGTTACTATGTGCTATGTATTGTTCTAGGTATGAAGGATATTACAGTGAATGAAATAGATAAAGGTACCCACCTTTATGTAGCTTACATTCACTTTGTGGGAGAAGGACAAAGAAGATATATTGTCTACCAGATAATAAGTGCTTAATAAAAAAAATTAAGCAAGTAAGAAGGATAGATAGTAGAGAGGGCAGGGAGGAATTTACAATATAATGATGGGAAAGACATAAACAGATACTTTTTAAGAGTATCCAGATGAAGGGGTGCCTGGATGGCTCAGTCAGTTAAGCATCTGCCTTCTGCTCAAGTCATAATTCCAGAGTCCTTGGATCAAGTCCCACATCAGGCTTCTTGCTTAGTGGAGTCTGTTTCTCCCTCCCCCACTGCACCTCCCCCATGCTCATGCTCTTTCTCTTGCTTGCTTTCTCTATCTCTTTCAAATAAATAAAATCTTTTAAAAAATCCAAATGAATACTCCACAAAGAATATATGTGAAATATTTTATGGATAAACTGAGAAAGGACATCTAATCTTAGATTGGAGGAGGATAATGTCAGAGAAGCTGTAAAAATGTAGCAGTGTCAGAACTGAATTTTAGAGAGGGGCCATGAAGAGACATTAGTAGAAGTTGGCAAGATCCAGCAGAAAGAGAAACATGTGTAATACTAGGATGTATGAGATGCTATAGGGCATCCAGAGAACTGAGTAATTCAGTATGAGGTGAAAGGTGAGGCTGGCAAGTTGAGGCATTGGGGCCCAGGGTGTAGAACTTGACTTTTACCTGAAAATCTATGGAGCACTATCAAAATGTATTAAACATGGAAGTGACATAATTGCATTCTCCTTCAGAAAGTTCACTTTTTTGCTGCCTGGATTTGATTGAAAGAAACCAAGACCAGAAGCAAGGAGGTATAACTACTGGATCCAAAATAGAAGTAACACTGAATTAAGGCACTGGCTATGGGGATAGAGAGAAAACCCTTTGAGAAATGCCTAGAAACAAATCAATAAGATTTGACAACCAGTTGGGTGTGAGGTTCAAAGGAGAGAGAAATCAAAGATGATGCCAAGGTTTAAGTCTATGAATGATGACTAGGTATACCTCTTACTAAATTAAGGAGTGCAGAGAACAGGCTTAGGGTAAATAATTACATTTAGACTATTTACTTTGGAGTACTTGTAGACATCCAAGTGAAGCAATTAAATAGGTAGAGAAAGTCTGGAACTTTGGAGAAAAATCTTGGCTGAAAATATAGATTTAGAAGTATCAGCCTAGGAGCACCTGGGTGGCTCAGTTATTAAGTTTCTGCCTTTGGCTCAGGTCATGCTCTCAGGGTCCAGGGATCAAGCCCCACATGGGGCTCCCCATTCAGCAGGAAGCCTGCTTCTCCTCTCCCTATTCACTCAGCTTGTGTTCCCTCCCTCACTGTTTCTCTCTGTCAAATAAAATCTTTTAAAATTAAAAAAATAAAAGTATCAGTCTATAGTAGGGAGATGAAATCATGGACATGGAAGAGATCATGAAGGAAACAAGATATAGATTGGGAAGAAGGCGAAGGAAGGAACCAGAGAAAAAACATGGGACAGGCAGAGAAAGAGCAGTCCAGTACAAAGTCTACAAAGACATGGTCAGAATTATAGGAAGATCCAGAAAAGATGGTGCCACAGAAGCCAATATCAAAGAATGTTTCAAGTGAGAGGGAGGAACCATCATCAACAAATGCCAGGTAGCACTCACTGTACCTTGTTACTTAATTGTTTGACTTTCCTGTCATATCTGAGCTTTGGGAGGGCATTTGTACTTCTTACCATCAAATTCCCAGCTCTGGGTACACAATGGGTACTTAGCAAGTATTTTGTTGAAAAAATTAAGATCAAAACTAAAATAATTCTTTGGATTTTGTAGCAAATAGGTAACTGTAGACCTTTAGGAGAACAATTTCAGGGATGACGAGGGTGAAGCCATACAGCAATGGGTTCAGGTTATAATTGGGATGTTAGAAAAATAGAAGAATCTTTTCAGAGGTCTGGTAAGAAGAAAAGATTAAAGAATAGCTAGGAATCAAGTAGGGTAGAACGATTGTGGGGATGGGTAGTTAGTTGTTAAACTTTTTGGTTTTTTTTTTTTTTTTTTTTTGTATATTTTTTTTTAATTTCCAGCATAACAGTATTCATTATTTTTGCACCACACCCCGTGCTCCATGCAATCCGTGCCCTCTATAATACCCACCACCTGGTACCCCAACCTCCCACCCCCTGTCCCTTCAAAACCCTCAGATTGTTTTTCAGAGTCCATAGTCTCTCATGGTTCACCTCCCCTTCCAATTTCCCCCAACTCCCTTCTCCACTCTAAGTCCCCATGTCCTCCATGCTTTTTGGTTTTTTAAAGATGGTAAATGTCTGAATAGGAAAAGAGGAGAGTTGATAGAGAAAATATGCTCTGATGAGCGAAGAGACAGAATCCAGAGGCTGGTTGGAAGAAAGACATAAACATGTAAATAGTTGAATAAAACTAAAAAACCAAGAAAAGAAACAGCCATACAAGAACTCCCCTCAGTCATTTCATGATTAATTGTCAGACAACTGATGGTCAAAAAGGGATCGGTATTCAGAAAAGGATAAAATTACTTGGATGAGACTGGGAATGTTTTTTGGAGGCTGTGGGATCTGATTTTAACATGTGTGTTAGGTGGAAAGGTAGAGAAGCAGCAGGAGGGCATTCTATGTGAAGGGACTACAGAGTCAGTGCTTTGTAGTAACAAGCTAAAATGAGCCCCTGGATCTTTTTCAAGCCATGCTTGAAATTTATCAAGTGTATTTCTTTAAATATTTTTCTGTCTCCACTTGCCTCTCCTCACCTCCTGAAACTCCAAATACACATATGTTAGGCTGTTGGATGTTGTCCTACATGTAGCTCACTGATGGTCTATTCATTTTTTTTTCAATCTTTCTGTTTCATTTTGGTTAGTTTCCATTGCAGTCTTCAAATTCACTGATATTTTCTTTTACGCATGTCTAATCTGCCATTAATTTCAGCCTCATCTAGTTCACTTTTAAACTGTGGAAATTTGGCTTGGGTCTTTTTGGAAATCTTCCATTTCTCTCCTTGTCATTCTCATGCTTTCTTCTAACTCCTTGAACATATGGGATGTATTTATAATATATATTTTAGTGCTTTTATCTAATTCCATCATCTATGTCATTTCTGAGTCTCTTTCTATTGATTTTTTCCCTTATTTTAGATCTCATCTTCCTGTTTCTTTGCATGCCTGGTAATTTTTAATGTAATGTCATACATTGTAAGTTTAACATTTTGGAGATACTGAATATGTTTATAATCCTTAAATATTTTTGGACGTTGCAATAGGATGCAGTAAACTTACTTGGAAACATGTTGGCGTTTCCAAAACTTTCTCTCAAGCTGTTTTGTTGGTACAGAATAGCCTCTAAGCCTAGGACTAATTTGACCCTTCCATTGAGGCAATACTCTTCTGAAGACTACTCAGTTCCTTAAATGTTAGGAAGTCTTTCTACTCTGGCTAGTGGGAACATAAACTGTTACCAGTCTTGTGTGTTCCCAAAAGTTTGCTCCACTAACTCCTTTCCATTGATTTCTTCTCCAGTCTTGGAAGTTTCTTCAAATTCATGCAGCAAATATTCAGCTAAAGATTCAAGGGGATCTTCAACAGATATCTGGAGCTCTCCGTCATTGCAGCTTTCTTCTGTCTTGTATCCTCTGTCCCGTAAAGTGTAGCTGCCCTAGCACTTCTGTACTCCGAACTCTGTTCAGCAAACTCAAGGAGATCAGCAAACTCTGCTGAGTCCAACCTTCTCTGTGCAGTGGCCTAGAAGCTCACCAGGCACCAGCTGAAGCATTTGTCAGGCTTATCTTAGACCCCCACTGCTCCCTCTAAGCTGCCTTTTTCAAAGATCTATGTCCTATACTTCTTGTTTTACAATGTCTCAAAACAAGTTTCATAGATTTTGACGAGGTTTTTTTGTTGTTGTTTAAGGGGGGAGTATAAATGTGGTCTTCAATATTCCATCCTGAGTATAGGTGGAAATTCATTGCCTGTCTTTAGACACTTAAATCTAATTAGAATGTCAGCTCCTTAAAATTCAGCAAGAATAGAGCCTGGCACATAGTAGACACTTAATATTTTTTTTAGTAAATGAGGTCGTGTTTCCTCCCAACATTGTTCTCAATGAACTTCTTTCCAAATTTTAAATTTTAATTATTTTTCTAAAATACCCAGAACATTATTAACTCTCTCCTCTAAAATATTGACTGTCCTCTACTATATCCACCTTGATGTGGTTAACATATGTCCATATATTGTTCCTAAAATGTTTAGGAAAAGGAAAAAAGGACCCTAGGAGAAGGCCTACAGGACTGTAGTTACCTCTGGTTAACTTAATCTGCTGATAATCTCTTGAGCAGAATCTCTCATCAGTTGTGTAACCATCAACTGGTGATCCAATCCTGTGACCTAAATTTTCCTTAGAGGACATGCTTCATATGCCTCATCTGCCAAAATAATTTAGCCTAGCCCTGGTCTAACTCTATAGTTTATGACCTGAAGAATAGAAAATGCTCAGAAATGGCTAGTATTGGCATGTTGATTCTGTCCATTTCAAGTGACCAGGCTAAGTGCTAAAAAAATGTCTGGAGTGAAATCACCTCCTAAATCAGATCGTCTTTTAGACGAATAAAGTAAATTTAGTTCAAAGTAATAACTGTATTATCACATAGTAGGCACTTGGGCTTCCTTCATTATCCATATAGCTGGGCTGCTTTCATCCCTATTAGCACGTTTGATCTTTTGAAAAGTAGAATGATGTGACAAGAGTGGAACTACATATATTATTCCAGCACTAAGAGGAAAAACATTTTTTTCCCATTTTATTTTTGTAAGTCAATGTGGAATTAAATGGAAGCATCTTTTTAAGTGAAAATAATTTTCCCCAAATTAAAATTCAGTGTAGTGTAGAGTAAGAATGCCACTTGACAAGCCACAACATAAGTGACTTCTTAACGGCTGCTTTTAACGGGAGCATTTCCCAACTTGCTGCCCTTGTTCTACACCCATTTTTCATTTTGGAATAATGAATCTGGATCAGAAGAAGAAGTTGGCACCACTTTGCTGACAGTCCCCAAACTCCTAGAGTTTATCATTAGCAAGGTAGCTTAGACCTGGAAGAATGTGCTTGTAAAGTGTCTTGGATATTTCTCTTCTGATTTTGATGAGAAAGAACAATGTGTCTGCTTATTTAGGTTCACTGGTGAGTCGAAGTTAAGACGCAAAGTCCATTTTCTGATTTTTCTGGGGCACAATTATTAATATCTGAAAATTTTCTTCCAACTGAGGTATTCAAGTCACAGTGTATTTCTCATATACATTGGTCTCATATCTTCTCCCTCGAGACAGTTGAAACTGAATGGGAAAGAAAGGGATTTATAAGAGTTTCTTTCCTTTATGACAAAGAATTTAACTATTTTAAACTTTATGTAATACACTGTGCAAACAAGCTAATAAAACAATGATAGTACTAGCAAAGCAAAATTCTGTAAAGTTAATTTATTAACTAGAAATTTAGTTTCATTTTGTGAAGGGCTGGAACATTTTGACCATAGAACTTCTGAGGTGCAGGAGGGGATGTAACTTGGGGATGCGAGGGCTAGTTTAATTTCTTTTTCCTTCATCTTGCTTGTACTAATAATTTGAAGTTTTTCAATGTTGGCTGTAATTATCAGGCCAAGAGATTTTAGTCGACATAAGGTTGCAACACTCAGTACACAGGAAAAATGGGACAAATCAAAGTCAAAATAAGTTTCTCCTCCTGGAGCTATTAGGCAAGTGGGAACAGCTTGTTCACTAATTGCACAGATGAAGTCATTTGTGTTGTATTAAAGACTTGACGTGAGAATCAGTTCCATCTTGGTCTGCTATATAACGCTGGTGACAGGTATTTAAGAACTGCCTGTTCTGTCCAAATATTCCTGTCTACCAAGTACTCTCAGACTGTCTATATACATAGTTAAACTGCTCCCAACTTCTTTGAAGCACAGCAGACCCTCCCTGTGGCAGACGCACTTCAGGTTGTAATTCTTTCAGATTTCAAAGTCAGCATTTAACTTTTGAATTTTTTTCCTCACTCTTCAAAAACAGTGAATAAGGTTTTGTTTTCTTTAAAGGGGCTACTTTTATTTTAAATAAAACTTCCTGAATGCAAAAAGCCTTTCAAAATATTTTAAAATACTTTCCATGATGTCTCAGATGCTTAGTTAGGTTTGTTTTCCTTGTATGATAAATTCTATTTGGTGGCAAATCCTTGAGACTTATTTCACATTCTCTTAAATGCTAACACACACCAGATTTGTAGAACCAGAGGGGCTGTTCGTGTGAAGCAGAAAGGATCTGCAAAATTAGAGCAAATGAAGCTAAAGGTCAACATTATGATCAAAATTACAATTTCTATTAGCCCACAAGAAAAAAAAAAAAAGGCAGGCGCTGTTGGGGGAGTTGGGCAGTGGGCACTGGAAGCCAAGAATGCCTGTTCGGAAGTTACTTGCTATTCACCAATGTGAAAGCAAAGTGATCAAATATTCTGGTTTGGGGAATTTGCAGTTGTTATTTGACGTTCTAATAGAGATATTGGTTCCAAGTTCTTTGTGGAAGAAGAGTATTTTGCAATAACCTCTTCTTTAGAAAGGTTGAGTCTATTTAAACACATCAGAGTTCAATTTACCCTAGCTGGAAAATTTTTACTATGAGGCCGTTCCCCCTCTTCCCTTCATCTTGCCTTTTAATGGCCCAAAATAACAAATTGTTTCAAATTTTTTGTCTAAATAATTTTTACAATATGCAAATTATACAGAAAACCATAGCCATTAAAACAAGCTTGCCGTTGCACTAATCTCCATAGAAACACTGGAAGGCAGATAAACAGTTCTGGACTACAAGTTAGGATGCATTAATCTGCTTATTACCTTTGAATTTCTTTCTAGTGCATATGTTGACAACTTCCCTACAAGGGAAAAGGTCCGAAAAATCAGAGAGGAACTATTTTATTTTTGCAGTAATAAATAACATTGAACTGTCTATAGTAATTCTGTCCAACAGAACAATAACATAAGCTATATAAATTATCTTAAATTTTCTAGTAGTCACAATTTAAGAAATGAATTTAATAATATATTTCATTTAATGCAATAAATCTAAATAAAGTATTATTTCAACATAAAACCCATACAAAATTATTAATGAGACATTTTACATTATTTTTCTCATACTAAGTCTTTCAAAATCTGGTGTGTATTTTATACTCACAGCAAATCTGAATTTGAACTATTTACTTTTTTTTCTTTTTTAAGTTTTAAGTCCGACTCTTGATTTCAGCTCGGGTCATGATCTCATGGGATTGGGCCCTGCATCAGGGTCTACACTTACCAGGGAACATGCTTGAGATTTTCTCTCTTTCTCTCTCTCCCCATGCCTTTGCCCTACCCCCTGCACTCTCTCTCTCTCAAATTAAAAAAAAAAAAAAGAGTCAGACATTTAACCAACTGAGCCACCTAGGTGCCCCTGGACCATTTATAGTTCAAATAGTCAATAGCCACACATGGCTAGTTGCTTACCATGTTGGACAGAGCAACCCTATAGAATAGTAAATATTCACTATATTTAAAAAAGAAATAGGGTCTCTTCAATGGAGATCTCTTGCAGTTTTTTCCCCTTGGTCTTTTTAGAAACTACATTGACCCCCTAAAGACTTGACATGATCCTGTCCAGAATGATTATACCTCAGGTTGCTCTGCATCCTACAGAAGTAAGTCCACCAGAAGCTGGTGGTATTCTGCTTCTCTGTGTCTTTTGTATTAAAATTGTGTGCCAAACCAAAATGAATCTTGGCTTCTGGCTGTAGTATTAATCTTTTCAAGCCCTTAACACTTCAGAGCCTCTGGCCTAGCAATCTACGGCTGAAGCTGATTTGAATCTAAGAGGAGACTCACCCAGTTATGATAGACTAAACGCTATTGCCTACTCGAACTACCTACCAACTAGCACACATTCAGTGCCTGTTACAGGCCGACTACTGGCTTAGTTAAAAGCTCATTTGCTCAGGTCCTTATCTGCTTTCAGCATCACCTCACTGGCATTCTCATCTCTGCCTCTGTCCCCCGATTATCAAGTCATTCTCCACAGATCCACCAGAGAGTTTGCTTAAACATATCCGATTGTCTGGTTTCCCTAGTAGACCTCTGAGAAGGCTCCCACTGCTAATAGATTGCAAACTCTTTACCGTTGCCTATGACACCCATCCATCCTGCCCTAATCCATCTCTCAAGCTATACCTTCATCTAGTTCCTTAATTGTATGGCCTCTCCCCCATACTCTCTTCACATGTGCTCCCGCCAAATGGCTTCTTGCCATCCCTTGACCATGCCTTATCTTTCTTTCGCACCAAGGTTATATACAGTTTCCTTTGCCCGGACTGCACTTTTTCCTCTTGCTTACATGTAAAATTCTACTCATTCATTCTAGAAAACCCAAGTTAGTGTCTTAGCTTCCCTGCTTACTCCATTGGAGAGCTGTCTGCTAATTTGAAAGCATCTTTGTTTCTGATAGAAGTCAAGATCCATTTTCTGTTTGGGGGAAGCTTTCTCAGTTTGGTTTTTTGCTACCTGTCTTGTTTCAGAGAAAGCTACTACTAATCCATGAGCAACTCCAATAATATTCAAACATCATAGAGCATTAATGTCTTAGTCTAATCAAAAATAATCTCTCTCGGGGCACATGAGTGGTTCAGTGGGTTCAGCCTTTGCCTTCAGCTCGGGTCATGATCTCAGAGTCCTGGGATCGAACCCCCCATTGGGCTCTCTGTTCAGTGGGGAGCCTGCTTTCCCCTCTCTCTATGCCAGCCTCTCTGCCTACTTGTGATCTGTCTGTCAAATAAATAAATAAAATCTTTAAAAAAAAAAAAAAGAGTAATCTCTCGGCACACCTGGGTGGCTCAGTCGGTTAAGCATCCAACTCTTGGTTTTGGCTCAGGTCAGGATCTCAGGGTTATTAGTTCAAACCCACACTGGGCTCTGCACTCAGCAGGGACTCTGCTTGAGATTCACTCTCTGCCCCCCTTTGTCCCCCCATACCATGTTCTCTATCTAAAATAAATAAATCTTTTTTTTTTAAAGCGTAATCTCTCAGAAAAAACAAGTAGAAGTTGTTGTTGTTTTATGGTGCATTTGAAAGCTGTTTGAAAGTGAAATTGAACTATTTTTAATATGGTCTTGTCAAGAAGGGACTTAAAATAAGACATGAATCTCTTAACTCCTTTTGGGGGGCTAAGTACACATAAGGACTCATTTTCTAAGTATTTGTTACCCCTTTAGTGCTCTTCAGGGCAGTTTTCCATTCATGCTTTTTTATAGCAATTCACAATTTTACAACAACTCAGTGTCATGCCTCAGCATGTCCCAGGTCAAAACCACACCATTTATTTAAACCTGCTCTTCTGGACATGCTGAGTTCTGGAAAGGACATCACTTAGAGTTGTACCCAGCATATCCTTCTCTGTCACTCCAGACAATATAAATTGCCAAGTCGTCTTATTGTGCATCTGTAGCCTCCTTGCCAATCATTCCTTTTCTGCTATTCCCAGTTCAGACCCATGTTCCTCCCACCTATAACCTTGAAATCACCTCCAGCCCTGTTTCCCTTCAACTCCTAAATTCCAACTCTTACCAAGACTTCTAAAGCCCGGCTCTAAGGATATCACCTCCCAGCTCAAAACCCCCCAGTTTCTCCCTGTCACCTAATAAACAAAATCCAAATTCCTTAGCCTCTTAGCCTTCCTCTTACCCCAATATAGCATTATAATGTGATTTCCTCCTACTCCCCTACATGTACTTCACCCAAAATGTGCTAATCATATCCTATATACAGCCTTCCCATTCTAGCATCTTGGCTTTGTCTGAACTGCTCTTGTCTTCTTACTTTTCTAACTTCTTGCTGATCAATATATGACCCCATCCTTCAAGGCCTAGTCAAAACTACTACCTCT
The DNA here is from genome assembly GCF_009829155.1 of Mustela erminea. Taxonomy (NCBI): domain Eukaryota; kingdom Metazoa; phylum Chordata; class Mammalia; order Carnivora; family Mustelidae; genus Mustela; species Mustela erminea. The sequence goes on from NC_045619.1 coordinate 19,269,337, forward strand.
TCCATGAAGTCCCTCTGGATTTTCCAGCAGGAAATCTTTTGGTCCATGTACATACTCTATTTGTTTATCTGTTATGACTCTTACTGCAGTTTACATTGTAAGCTTGTTTTTTTGTATATTTATATGAATAGCTTATCTCTGCTCAGATTATAAAGTTCACTTCATTGATTCAACAAATATGTGTTGAGTGCCTACTAGGTGCTACTGCAATTCAGAAAATAGTGATCAAGACAGAGTTTTTATTTTAGGGGGCCATCCTAGGACACCTACCAGGTATCTTGAGGAAAAAAAAAAAAAGCACTCAGTGATTACTTGAATACATATCTGAAAAACATATTTCTAGACTATAAAAGTAAGAATAAAAAGTAAATTTAAGAGGCTTCAGAGCCGCTGAACTAGGAGTTCACAATAGCTAGAAGTCTGTCTCTTGTCACTTTAGCTATAGAGATCCCAGCAAGCCCTCACACAGAGCCCTTTGCTCTTAGTTACACACATCTCCAACAATAAAAATCATGACAACAACCACAGTGAGCTTGGACACATGATTTCCAAACTCATGTCAGATGAGAAGCAGCAAATTAAGAGCAGGAAAGAGAAATGGTACAGTCAGTCACATGGGCTTCAGTGAAATGGACAGTCCAACAGCAAGGGAGGACCCAGAAAAGCTAAAAATCAAAACAACAATTAAAAAGAAAAACAGCAATCTGCAGCCGTTTAAACTAGGGACAAACAGTTCTACATACCTCTGAAGTGCCTGAGGACTTCTCAGTGTTATAGCATACTACTACTTTTAATGACAAGTCATCGAGCTGGATTATGTTTATAGAGCACTATTTTAGAAGGCAGGGAAGATTAATATGTTGGAAATGTTTCCATCCAAGATAATTCAAACTTCTGGTGTATAAAATAATGAATCCTCATCCCTCTATTAAATTCAGTTATCCAGAATGACTCTCTTCCAGGCTCTGGAGCCAGGGTTTTATCGTACTTCCTTGCATTTCTTGATTCTTTTGCCTCAGAACATGCGTTGGCTCTCAGCATTTAGTTCAATTTCCATTCAATAAGTTTCATTCCCATTCTATTTGCACAAACTCTAAAAGGGCCAATGGAGGACATAAAAGATTTGAAAATTCTAGACCCTAGTCTTGTCTTAGTGCTCAGAGTCTAGTTTAGGAGGTAAGACCTACATCCTTGAACAACATCAGGACACAATAGAGTGAGATGTAAATAAGTGTATAGTGAAACAAACGTTGGAATGAAGGATTTCTGGTAAAGGAGTAGGGCAAATCAGGAAAGATTTTTTGAGCTTCTGAGCCAGAAGTCGAAGATTTAGGAAAGGCATTTTGGTAAACAAAATGGGCCAAAAAGAGTGACAATTCTAGTCAAGAAAGAGCGAACTCCGTGTAGACAATGGTAAAGAGTTGGCCTGGTAGATGAACTGACGGCCCTGCTTGGGGAAATGGAGATAAATTTGAGGTATTTCCACAGTTTTGCATAAATCCCTGTCTTTCTAAAGTCCTGTCTTGGGCTGCCATAACAAAATACCATAGACTGGGTGGCTTAAATGAAAGACATTTATTGTCACAGTTCTGAGAGCTGGGAAGTCCAAGATCAAGGTAATGGCTTGAGTACCTTGGTGTCTGGTGAGTACCTTGTTCCTCCTGGCTTGCAGACAGCCACCTTTTTTACTGTGTCCTCACACAGGGGAGTGGAAAAAGCAAGCTTTCTGGTGTCTCTTCTTTTGTGACATTAATCCCCTTGTGAAGGCCCCACTGTCATGCCATCCTCTAACCCTAATTACCTCCCAAAGGCCCCATCTCCAAGTACCATCACATTGGGGGTTAGCCCTTAAACATATAAATGCAACGAGAGTAGAGAGCTGAAGGTGAGGACATAAACATTCAGTCTGAAATAGGTCATATGAATGTAAATCCCTCTTTGAAAAGCCAAAAAAAAAAAAAAAGTTTGATGTATAGATTGGTACTCTATTCAATTGCGTCATTTTGCTAGAGAGTTTATGTAACAGCTACTTGCAAACTATAAAACAGCCTTGATTTTCTTTCTCTAAGTTCATTTTACAAATGAAATCACAGAAATGTATGTTCCGCTTTGGTTAGAAGCTCTAGGGAAACTTACTTCTAGAAGACATCATCTAGAGCTGTGGATGTGTCTAAAGCCTTGGGTGATGGTTAACAAATTCTACAAGTAATTGAGGATGAACACAAACAATGAGCTTACTTTCTACAGTTTGTTATCTGATCAAGACCAGAGATTTATCAGCCTCTTAAAATGAGGCTCTACTATGGTAAGTGCTGTGAATTGTGTAAGACTGATGATTTACAGACCTGTACCCCTAAAACAAATAATACATTACATGTTAATTTTTTAAGAAGAAAGAAAAGCAAAAAATAAAAATAAAAATAAATGAGGTTCTAATAACTGTGCTTTTACCTTTCTCACTAGACTGTCAACTCTGCTGGGGTTAGTGTGTTCCCCAGCTTCTAGACCATCACCCACCACAGAAATGGGACTTACTGCTAAATTAACAGCTGAGTAAATGATTGAATGCAAGACAAATACATTTATTAACATTAGCTGTCATGTATTTCTCAAAATTAACTTAGCCTGAACTGGCTGAGTTTCTTTTATGACTGGTGGATCATGACTTTTTAACAAATTAAAAGCAACCACACAATCAGGGATTTTAAAGTAATTTTTTCCCAGACATGTTTGTTATAAGTCCAATACATGTATCCTGTTGAATTGGCTGCTTTGTGTAATTGAAAGCCAATTTCAACGTTCACATGACAATGAAAATCTCAAGCTTAAATTTATTAATATGTTGTCTTGGCAGAACACCAGGCCTCTTAATAGCAAAACATGGAGAGAAAGGATATTAGTCTCCAAAGACTTGAATTTGATTTTGAAAATAAAGTGATGTTGTTCTTGAAAATATCATTCATAAGGAGACATAACTGTGGATCTGTGGACTATAAAGTAATAAATGAAAAATAATCCAAAAGACTGAGAAGAAACGTTTCAGTATGATAGGTAGTTGGAAGGCCAAGGGGCAAAATTTTTAAGTGTTTTAGGGGCCACCTGAGCAATTCAAGTTCTGAACAGTTGCTAACTCACTGATCAGATCACTCCTAATCTGCACATACTCAATGAATAATTTGCCAAATACACTAGGATATGAAGCAGAAACACTGCAAATTCACCCAGATGAATCCCAGAAAAGGAGACTGGATCATTGCTAATAACCATGGCTATCATTTATTGACCACATAGCAGGTCCAACACTATGTGAAGTGCCATATAGACTTATCTAATCCTTATAAACCCACCATTGAGCAGATGAAGAAACTAAGACTTAAAAATACGTTAAGCAAATTACTCCAAATCAACAAATCTGTAAAGGACAAAGCAAGATTTTTACCTTCACTATGGGCCATTCCATTCTATTCCACTGCTCCCCAAAAGATGGTCTTGAAAAGACAACATCGGCATCACATCAGAAGTTGTTAGAAATCAAAATCTCAAACCCATCCAGACTTACTGAATTAGATTCACTGATTGTAGGACCTAGGAAATCTGTTATTAACCAGCTCTCCAGGAGATTCTAAAATATGCTAAAGCTTGAGAAGCTCCATTCTACTCTATTTCTCCAAACTTTAGCAAATTTGTATATTTCATTTGTGCTAGTGCAGATTATTATTACAAAACCCAGAAAATTATCACATCAATTATTTGAGCTATGTGAACAATAGTCACTATGCCAGTGAATAATTCCTACCAATAAAATGTATAAAATGAGCCCCAAGAAAAAAAAACCCCAATAGCATTATCCATCTAAAATATGAACATGGGCTACAGTGATTGGAATTATTTCAAGACCTGACTACACATATTGATTTGGGATTAAAACAGTAATCACTTAGCTCATTCTAAGCTTTAACAGATAAAACAGATTTTTAATATAAGCTCAGAAATGAGTATCTTGCCAAGAGGGCAAGAGGAGCCATCCTGTGTGCTGTGACAAAAGTGAAATATAATATATGAAAATGACAATCAGAATTCTGATCTATTGTTATGCATAGTAGTCTTGCCAAATAACGAAATGTATTGACATTGCTGCTGAGCTGTCATTGGCACGTTTCACAAACATTGAGATTTTCTAAGCAAAGTTACTGGAAGTCATTCAAATATTTGTAATGGTGTAATGGGTGAACTAGAGACTTTCTCTTTCAAAAAAAATGTTGTTCCAAACTCCTTGATGAGAAAATATTTGGAATAAAGCACAATAGATTTATATACAGACTTATATGGCTGAAATTGATTTTTATTTCCCTGGGAATTTAAGAATCTTTTTAATAATTGAGAGCTGGTGTACAGCTGCAAAAGGTTGGCTTACTACAGAGCCAATATTTATACTTTCTTGATAAAACAAATGAGAATTCTCTTTCTGTTTTCTATCTTAACTTATGTTGAAAGCCTGGCAACACTGAGGTATAATACGTGCTTCTTCAAAATGTTTTTAAATTGTTGTTCACTGTTTTGTATTTCATCTTGAAGCTCCTTTATTTATAATATTATTAAACCTCAAAGAGAACCATATGGTGGAAGAGAATGGAGAAATGGAGAAAGCAATTTCACTGTTTTATTCTTCTTTAATGGAATTTATATGAAACTGAAAATTGTCCTAGTCTACGGTTTGTCTCAAGGTGTATGTCTATACGTTGCAACAGGATGGCTTAAAGAGATGGGTAAATTATTATTACACAATAAACTTTATGGCTAGCATTTAATTCTGCAGAAATTGCCCTCTTTCTAATAGGAGTGTGAAAGTTTATGTAGATACTTGATGTCTCTATATTTAAATCAAGCAAGCCTAGCCTCAGAAAAATACATAGTTTTGTCTAAATGTAGATCCAGCAATATTGTTACCAGAAGCTCCTGCTTCTTAATAATTTCTAGGTTTTTTCTAGACTTACTTTTTTATTTCTACTGCTTACCATTTGCCTACTCTACTAAGGACCAGCCTTATGCTATTGCTTTTACTGGAATCATGTGTACAGGCACAGTACTCTGACATATGATAACCGCTTGACCAAATATTATTATCTGTATACATCTGCCAAGGAACACAGAATTTGTCTGTAGACAAAATAATTTATGCTTCCTGGATACTACCCTCACTAGCAGAGTTTTGACATCATATGCATTACCTTTTAGCAAAAAAAAAAAAAAAAAAAAAGTAAGAGCAGGAATCCAATGGTCAGTATAATGTGGAGGCTGAAATTATGGACACTGGTATCAGATAGACTTGATTCCGGTCCTTGATCTATTGCTTACTAACTATGTAGCCTTGAACCAGTCACTGTAGCTGCTTGTGCCCCATTTTTTATTTCATAGAACTATGGAGCAGATTTACTCAAGAGAGTGCTCAGAAATGTGTGTGGTGTGGGGTAGTGGTCAATATATGGATGCCATCATTGTTATTCACTAGGCCTGTTCCCTCACCTATAAAATGGATGCAACAAACAAACAAATCTGATGGAATTTCTGTTGTGCGGAAAGCTAGAGGTTCTATGAGGTCAATAACCACGAATGTCTTTTCACTACTGTATCCTAGCACAAGGTATAGATGCCGGACATATAATAGATATGAACAAAAATTCAAGTGAATGAATAAATAAATTATATATATATAGCATTTGGCACACTGTGTTCAATAAATGAGGGCTATTTTAAGTATTTTTAACTATTTTGTGGAATCCTTAATAGAGGTTTCATTCAAGCCTGACCTCTGTCCATAGTACTGGGAAGTCTTTACTGGGCAATCTTCACTTCCTGAACTAAGACCGCCAAGAAGCTCTGTCCAGTGGCATTATGAAATTACTTTTTTGGCCTTGACTAGAAAGGAATTAGTGGTAAGGTCATTGTGCCAAAAATCTAGGAGATTAAGATACAAGTCCTAACTTAACAGTTTCCTACTTGTGTGATCTTAGATAAGTCATTTTATCTCTTTGAGTCTATTCTATTGTAATTTGAATTGTTAGGATTGAAAGACCCTCGTGTAACATTGGCTTTCTGTAATTTTGCAAATTATGTCATAACTCTTTGTTCCTGAACATATGAAAAAAAAATTTGTTTTTGTTTTTGGTTTTTGTTTTGTTTTGTTTTAATTTATTTTTTATTTTCAGCATAACAGTATTCATTGTTTTTGCACCACACCCAGTGCTCCATGCAAACCGTGCCCTCTATAATACCCACCACCTGGTACCCCGACCTCCCACCCTTCGCCCCTTCAAAACCCTCAGATTGTTTTTCAGAGTCCATAGTCTCTCATGGTTCACCTCCCCTTCCAATTTCCCCCAGCTCCCTTCTCCTTTCTAACTCCCCATGTCCTCCATGCTATTTGTTATGCTTCACAAATAAGTGAAACCATATGATAATTGACTCTCTCTGCTTGACTTCTTTCACTCAGCATAATCTCTTCCAGTCCTGTCCATGTTGCTACAAAAGTTGGGTATTTGTCCTTTCTGATGGAGGCATAATACTCCATAGTATATATGGACCACATCTTCCTTATCCATTCGTCCGTTGAAGGGCATCTTGGTTCTTTCCACAGTTTGGCGACCGTGGCCATTGCTGCTGTAAACATTGGGGTACAGATGGCCCTTCTATACTCATCTATAATTCTATCTGTATCTTTGAGGTAAATACCCAGGAGTGCAATGGCAGGGTCTTAGGGAAGTACTATTTTTAATTTCTTGAGGAATCTCCACACTGTTCTCCAAAGAGGCTGCACCAACTTGCATTCCCACCAACAGTGTAAGAGGGTTCCCCTTTCTCCACATCCTCTCCAACACATGTTGTTTCCTGTCTTGCTAATTTTGGCCATTCTAATTGGTGTAAGGTGGTATCTCAATGTAGTTTTAATTTGAATCTCCCTGATGGCTAGTGATGATGAACATTTTTTCATGTGTCTGATAACCATTTGTATGTCTTTATTGGAGAAGTGTCTGTCCATATCTTCTGCCCATTTTTTGATATGATTGTCTGTTTTGTGTGTGAAAAAATTTTATGGCTTATCCCTCATGTATGTAGCATGCCTATTACACACACACATGCACGCACACACACACAGGTGTATGTATGAGTCAACAGTACATGTTATGAATTTTTTTATCCAATACAGGAACTTTTCTTCTCAAATAAAAAAATTCCTCTCCCTCTTTTTGGCAATTCCTGCATGAGAATTTTACATTTAAATCTATCATCCACATTAGATTATAACTGAGAAGTGTTCTAAAAGAAAGACTTGATTAAGAAAAACTAATAACTTATTTTGTCCATTTTATCTCAATGTGATTTCCTCCTTCCACACTCATCCAATTTTTCTTGTTTGTGCCAATTATTTTCTATTTCTTAAATATTTAACTGGTTAAACATGTGTATATGCCTTGTCTACCTATATAAAAAGATATATGACCTACTATTTGCCCTGCATCCTGCTAGGGAATTCTCTAGTTCTTTAAACAATACTCAAAAATTATAGATGAGGAACTGAATTTAAATGCCTAAGTGGTGCAAAGTTCAAATCACAGTCAATGATGGAGCCAGAATTTGAAACTGGGTCTGTCTCATCAAAGTCATTGCTGCTTCCACTCTATCTTGTCTTTCACATTGCTGCTTGCCTTGTCAAATACCAACAGATTAAAAATGTCCCTGGGAGCAAACCTCTTTATTGTGTGTGTTTGAACCATTTCCCCACCCCCAATCACACACAGAGCATTGTGAACATAATAGGTGCTAGGAAATGTATGTCGAGTAAACAAAAGGGAAAAAAAAGGCATACTGGACCTTCTTCAATTTTGTGGCTTCGTTTCTCAGAGTGAGTGAGTGAGTTATTTATTTACTTAGGATTAAAATAGGAAGTGCTAAGGTTATCACATGAAAACAAATCATGCAGTTATGACAAGTGCCAAACTGGCTTGAAAGGACCAGGGAAGTCAAACTTACTCACCTCTATTTCTTTCCCAGCACTCAGTGGGCCTGAATGTGAGGATTCAATCCCATGGCAGCCTGAGTAGACAGCAGCATGCAGCAGAGCACTGAGCACAAGCACTGTGTTAGCAAGGGGTAGGGATCTCTAGACCCTTTCAAATTCTTACACCAATGAGTTTTCTCTGGGCTTATGGAAGTATATTTTAAGAGAAGTTCTTTGATATTATTTGTACTTGCATATGTTTTGAAGATTACAAAAGTCAGAGATTGAACAAAGCCATTATTTCTGATCATGGGGTTGAAAGAGTTCATACTTAAATGGGGGTGATAAATGCAGTTTGGGAACCTTCATTCCTGGACACTCTTTTGAAAAATAAGTAGTCATGAGTAATCTACGAATGTGACATTAAACTTCGCTCTTGTATTAGGCAAGTTAAACTTATATCTGTAACAAGCGATCCCAAACTTTGAGCTTTGCACAGTAAAGGCTTATTTCTCATTCATGCAATAATGGTCAGCCAGTGATCCCCCAAATAATATCTCAAGGGTCCAAACTCCTTCCTTCTTGTAGTGCCACCTGCTCTAGATCTTCAGAATCTCCTCTACTAAGCTTCAGGCTGAAAAAAGAGTGTGGAAGAGTAAGCAGAAAGTTCTTATAGGCCAGGTCTCAATATATATCATTTCCTACTCACATTCCATCGGCCAGAATTCAGCCATATGGCCACACCTAACTGCAAGGAAGGCTAGGAAAAGCTGTCTAGCTGAGTGCCTAATAAGAAGAAGAAACAGGGTATAGGGAAACACACAGTAGTTTCTGTCCCGTCCTAAATGCACACTTCCCATCCAGTCTTATGGGGTTAGCAGTGTTCCCTGTACAGGGAAAATAAATGGTTGCTCTTTTACAATTGGTACATCTGATGTAATCTAATAACCATTATCTGAAACCTATATAGTGCACAGTCAAGTGCTAATTGTGGGCTGTGATAAATAAGACATGACTTCTGCGCCTAAGAATTTTGCACTAAAATTGAGCTCTCAACCAACTAAAATTGAGAAGACTAAATTAAGAATTAAATAGAGGTGAAACTGTTTTTAGTATATATTTGATTTTATGCCTGTCTGCCCTAACTTTAAGCCTCTCAGGACCAAGACCTCATAACACATCTTTGTGGTCTTTATTCAGTGTCTAGCATATAGCAGGTATTTTAGAAGTGTTTTTTAAGAGAACAAAATAAAAAACTCTGTTGAAGGAGTGCAAATAATCATGTGTTGTTATAAGTTGTGCACTATACAACTCTAGGAAGTGCAATTCACATTGTGGCCATTGTGAATGGCTCTTCTATGTGACAGCCCTAGGGTAAAGAGCAACCCAAAAATTCATCCAGGGGAACATGAAAATTGAACTGGGCTTTGAGATACACAAAGAATTTCTACATATGAAGAAAGGAAAGAAAGGTGTTCCAGACTGAGAAAAGAAGCCCATCCAAAAGCCCAGAGTTCTAGAAAGACAGCTGGTAGATCAGGTATCTGAGAGTTATGCTGAGTTAGGGAAGTAGTGTAAAAGGTGAATTTATTTTGTTGCTCAGTAGTGAAGGGTATTGATTACCACACTGAGAAGTGTGAAGTTTTTTTGGTAAACATTCTGGACTTACTGTTGTTTTTGGAGAACAGAAATAATGTGTGCCCACTCATGGTTTAGGGAGATCATTCTGATCTTTATGTGGAAGATGAACCAAAAAAATGATGGGCAAGGAGATTGTGTGGGACACACTACCACACTGCAGCTGAGAGATGATAGTTAACTAGGACCCACACTCCATCAAAGTCATCTGAAGGAATTTTTCAAATTATGGCTACTATGCTTCCAAGTTTTTTTTTTAATTTTGGGGGTTTTTGTGATTTTATTTTTAAGGAGTCTCTACACCCAACATGGGCTCAAATTCATAACCCTGAGATCAAGAGTCACATGTTCTACCATCTAAGCCAGCCAGGTGCCCCTACTTCCAAGTTCTAAATAGGTTATACAAGAAATTCTGATACATATCCTTGACTAAGAGCCACTGGTATAAAACAGAAAGAAAAAGTGCTCAGAAATGAAATGTAAAAGGAAGAACAACTCTGAATAGGGAGCTTCTATCTCTGATAGACCAGAGATGAAAGAAATGAGCTTGAGGCATGGGAGCCAGAGCAGGAGAGAATTCAAGGAGGGTGCAGTCAAAAGCGCCAAATGCTACAGAGGTAGTGAAAATTAGAAGTAAGCAGAAGTTGCTGTATTTGGCTTTAAAATCTCTCTAGGCATCTCTGAACTCTATTGCAGTTAGGGTTGGAATGCCAGTTCTTAGCTTTCAAAATTAGTCTGCAGCTAGAATAGGTTCCTTTTGCAGTCAGTCTACTGCATCAAGTATAGAAAGCACATCAGGCAAAGACTTGAAAGAACTAAGTTCATATTTTGACTTAGCTGCATATTCACTCTGTGAACCTATACAGGTCACCCAGTCTCTCTGGGCTTCAAACTCCTTTGCTCTGAATTCTATATTAATATTTAAATCACCATATTCTGTTCTTGTTTGCATTCAACAAATGTTTATTTTCTTGAGATATTTTTTAACAAGACTTGAAAATACTCTCTTTCTCTCTCTCTCTTTTATTTTTTAAATGTGGTATTACTTGGGACCAGAATAAGGGAAAACATCTGCTTTTCTTTTTTTTTTTTTGACAGAAATTCTAAATATTTATAATTTACATGAAAAAAATTACAACAGTAATACTGGGTTTCTTTCAAATGTGAAGGAAGAGAGAAGGTTTTGCAAATGAAAATGATAGAAACCACCTTAGTAGGAAAGTAATCTGAAGATGGTGTTTGCTCAGAATGACTCAAAAAAGTCCCCAAGTCCTTGCCTTCACCAGGACATCCTGTTAGATAGGTAATATAAGAGAGATGTAGGTTGATAAACTCTCTGCAGAGTGCTGTCAGATGGGTTACAATGACTGGGTTTGCTTCATACTTCTCCATCCCCTACCGAATGAAACTAGTGTGACAGTGGTATAAGCCTAGATGTTCCTGGATCAGCAGTATCCTTCCAACCCAGCCCCCAGCAGGGCTCTCCAGGCATCTGTCTTTAGCTACACCAAGGCAGCTGGGTCTTAGTTTCATGAGGATCTTCTTTCTTTGTAGTCTGATTCTCAGTGCTACTTTGGGAAACCATGAAGATGGGGGGCCAGCTTAGCTCCAATCATTAAGTAAATTACTAATCAGCCCTCCCACTTCCAAATCCAAACCTTTTTCACTTCAGCCTGTTTCCTTCCTCTATCCCCTTAGCTACTATTCGCTGCTCATTCCCCACTCGATGTCTTCTTGTTCATATTTTCCCTTTCTTCTCTTTCTCTTTCCTTTTCCTCTTTCTGTCTTTCCCTTTATCATGTCCCAATCAGAATTCAGAGCCAGGCTAAATTCTGCCTCTCCTTGGAACCTCACCTTACAACTCTAGGCCTGTGAACCTCCCCATACAGGCATGAGTTACCCACTAGGCAGGCTGAGTATGTGCTTACAGCATTTGTAATCAGGGGTCTCAGCCATCCTACACCTACCCTCCCCCCACCACACACACAGAAACCTCAACTTTAATGAATGTATCCAGAATTTTGAAATGGGAGAATCTAAAAAAAATTTATTTTAACTTTAGCATATATAACCTTTGTGGCATTTCAAGAAATAACATTTGTTATCTGTAGGGAGAGGCACAAAGGGAGTACTCTTTTCTTAATCTATACTGATCTTTCCTCTGAAATTACATTGCACTTATTGTGTTTTTCATAGACACTGGCATTTAATTGTATATTGTCACGTGTATGACCTAGTGGCTGAGCACGTGGATTCTGAAGTCAGACTGATGTGTTGAAATATTGACTATGACACTCACTAGCTCTGTGACTTTGGGCAAAGTATTTGTGATAGATAATCTCCAATTGTAGCTGTCATAACTCCTTCCCCCTTGCCACTCCTCCATTGAGAAATGAAACTTGTTTCCCCTTCTCTTAAATTTTGCTGGGCCAGTTACTGGTTTGACCAACAGATCATGGGAGAAATGATATTCTAAGACTTCTGAGCCTGGGCCTTAAGAGAACTGAGAGCTTCCATTTCTTCCCTCTTGAAGGGTTGCTTCTTAACAATGTATCTTCCATCCCAGGAGAGACAATGGAGGAGTACAGATGTCCTCTGGTGGATAGTCTCAACTGTCAGCTGATATCCAACACCAATATCAATTGCTCACCATGTGAGCAAGCCATCTTGGATGTTCTAGCTCTGTCCAACCTCCAGATGAGTGTAGTACCAGACAGCCTCATGTGGAGCAGAACTGCCCAGCTGATCCAGGCCAACTCAGAATCATGAGACATAATAAGATGGTGTTACTTCAAGCCACTAAGTTTTGAGTGGTTTATTATATAGAAAGATAATTAAAACAGTATTTAACCTTACTTAGATTTGGTTTCTTCCTCTGTAAAATGGAGTCAATAATGGTACCTATTTCATGGTATTGTTTTCAGGATCGAATGAGATTAGTGGTAACTTCTTAGTGATATTACCATTATTATTATTATTATTAATCATGCAAGGAAGGCTCTGTCACTGGTTATGAGAGTTCAAGAATCAGAGTGCACGGGGTGGGGGAGGGCAGGGGAGAAAAGGAAGGTGTAGGAAATAAATGGAACTACTATTTATTGGGAACCTACTAGATTCCAGGCCCCATGCTAGGTATTTGTATATATGCTCTCCCTTACTCTTGACAGAAAACTTGTTAGGGAGATGTTATTATCCTTATCGTAGAGTGGAGGCTCAGAGAAATTAATCTACCCAGAGTATCACAACCAGGACATAACATAAGTGGGCTTCATAGTGGGCTATGGGCTTTTTTTTTTTTTTTTTTTTTTTTTTTACCTTCCCACGCATTTTGGACAGAGGGGCTTCCTGAGATCTTTAAAAGTGTAATTTCTGCTTTTAATGAGAAATTACATATTCATTGGGGAGGGTATGTGCTTTGGTGAGTGCTGTGAAGTGTGTAAACCGGGCAATTCACAGACCTGTACCCCTGGGGATAAAAATATAGGTTTATAAAAAATAAAAAATAAAAAAAATTTAAAAAAAAAGAAATTACATATTCAACCAGATTCTAATCAACTCAATATTCTGCCTCTGATGGGAACACTGAGGAAAACTCAAGAATATCCTCCAAAGTCCTTCACTTCCATTAACAAATTATTACAAATCTAGCACCAAGGAATCTAGATAAATCTTTCATGAAACTAGTTATTTTCAGTTTGTATCACTTCTCAGAAAAACAACTTCCAGGCATGTAAATTTGTACTGCCCTTTATATTTTTCCTAAAATACCACCTTTAACCCTCTAAGAAGTGCTTCCCCATTAAGCCTGTATATATTACTGCTTGATTTGTAAATGAGAAGTTAATGTATCTTTCCTCACAGAGCCTGTTTCCTTGGTAAGGTCAGCACAATACTTATAAGAAACCCTATACTAGGCCTCTCAAACCAGGCCTCTGAAATTCTGGCTGAAAGCTCACAACAGATCTGGGTCCAACAATAAAATCCTCCTTGAATCTGGGAGCACTCAACTCACTCCTGCCTTCTCAATCTTTTAAGTGTCTCCTTCCCATGCTCCTTCTTTTCCTTTCCCCAGTTCCTTGCAAAATCTTGTTCCAAAATGTCAGTCAACCATCAGCTAATGGGATCAGAAGTTGCTTCACAATCACAAGACCTCCTCTTCCCCAGCCCAGGGGTCCCCATTACCATCCTGTATCCCAAGATGACCTCCAGCCACCATGACATAAGAAGACATTTCAGAGCAGCTTTATAAATGGAAAAACTCATTTGTTATTTTTTCAAGGGACCAAGAAAAGAAAATGTTATGAACAAGGAAATTGTTGGTGGGTCACTGGCTGAGATACTGAAATTTGAACATTGAACAATTAATTTGATAATATAAACAGGTTTCGTTATACAGATTTTAGGAATATGATATGAATAGTCTGTTGTTTTGAGTTGCAGAAAGTTCCTCGCCCTACTGCACCCCCATTCCTACCCCTTCTTACTATGACTTGGCACTCCCCCTCTTACTATTCTACTCTGCTGGTTGTTTTCTCCATCTATGCCTGCTGTTGGGAGTGCAGATGAACTCTGCACTTGGGCTTCATGCGGCTTCCTTGCCTACACTTATTCTGACTTTTATTCTGGTTTCCTATTGTGTTTCTGACATACATTTTTAAGGGTTCCATTACGTTGGGCTTTTTTCCCTACTTTCTCCAGAAAAATTGAATTTTCAAAGGAATATTTAAATTTTTTTGTTTAATATTTCTCTTTAGTTCTTTGTCCTGTTTCACAATTATAGCCATGTAATCCATAAGGAATCTATTAATATGTAAGAGGCTTTGAAGCTACCAGATGTGTGTGTGTGTGCATGCATGTGTGCACACATGCACACTGTTTTTTTTCTCCTCACAGAATCTGGCTGCTGCCAACCACTGATTTAGGAATGTTTAGGGGTATATGCCAACTCAATCAAAATCATTTTGGTACTGGGAACCCAACCACAGTCTCTGTAGAACAGTGGAATTTATTGCTTGCTCCAGTATTAAGTAATAGTACCAACAACATCTTGAATAAAGAAGAGTCTGATAAGATGGGAAAGAATGTCAGGATAATTCATTTTGATCATAAAATAATGCTTGTTCTGGATTGAAATATTAAAGGCACAAATAATCTGATGGTCCATGATTTCCTTCCCTTGACCTGGTATAGGAATATGATTCATAGCTTACTTCAGGATTGAGGATTCATACAAAGGCTGCTATATACACATATACACATCCCTGTTTTCATTCCACAAATATGTATCTAGTACTGATTATGGGCCAAACACTAGCCAAGGCATTGGGGCTGCAGTGGTGAACAGTGGAACACAATTCCAGAGGTGCCTGTGTGGCTCAGTCATTAAGTGACTGCCTTCAGCTCAGGTCATGATCCCAGGATCCTGGGATAGAGCCCCACATTGGGCTGCTTCTCCCTCTCCCTCTCCCTCTCCCCTGGCTTGTGTTCCCTCTGTAGCTGTCTCTCTCTGTCAAATAAATAAATAAAATCTTTAAAAAAAATAAACACAATTCCTGCCACATGGCACTTTCTGAAGGAAGATGTCTTGGCTGCATAGAGTACTCGCTGTTAAAACATTTGCGGCATATGCATAATAAAGTGATAGTGAAGCTAGAGTCCTACTGAACTATGTTCTGATCCAGTCTATACCACTCCAAGCTATTTTATCTTGAACAATTTATGTGGCCTCACTTCAGATTCTAAATTAATAGAACTTCTATACCACTCCAAGCTATTTTATCTTGAACAATTTATGTGGCCTCACTTCAGATTCTAAATAATAGAACTTACATCATAGGGTTATTGTTGAGGGTTAAGTGAAAAAAAATCTTTGTACAGCTTTTAGCAAAGTGCCTGGTTAAGAACCAGTAATAGTTGTGGTAGTAGTAGTATTAGTAGTAGTAGATGAGAGCCACACTGGCCTTCAGCAAAGATGGGTAAATTTCCTCATTCTTGACACAGCAAGTTCATGGAACCAACCATCACTAGAAAGTCGCAGATCTAGCCCACCCTGGAGACTCCTCAGTTTGAGGGAGAGAAAAAGAAAGTGTTGCCCAATGCTCAGATCCACATCCTTTGCTTCTAAATCTACAGTTCCTCCTACTGCTCGTGGAAAGAAATGTAGCTCCTTCCTCCCAGTAGGGTAGTTGCCATCTCCACTGTGGTGAGGATCCTTCACACTACCTGAGCCATGACATCTCAGACTCCATAAGATGCAGCCCCCATCATCATCCCTGAGATATTCTACCAGTCACTGGGCCGGTAGAAGCATACCATGCTATGATATAGACTCTTCCCATCCACTCTGCCCCTTCTGTTTCAGCAGGATGCCCACCCGCTCCATATTGAGCCTAATACGGCAGATCTAGAACTTCCAAGGCAGCTGGGACCTTCAGGGATCACAAGAAATCCATCTTTCTGATGGATCCTGGATTGTCTTTCCCTTTGGGACAACCCTGATTTCAAACACTTATCTCCAAAAGAGCACTCAACAATTATCACATGGCTGCCATGTGCCATGATGCCATGATGCCATGATGCCCTGACAACATGATTACCATACCTAACCAGATCTCTCCCAGAATAGTCACAATGTTCTCCTGGGCACAATGAGGGCTACTCTGCACAAGATATGCAGAGAAGAAAACTGCTTCTATTTTGTTCCTCTGCTCCTATGCTTCTTCAGAGGTTATGTCTTCTACCCAGCAGGAGAGAGCAGTTTGCTTGATTTCCATCCTAGGGATCTAGGTGCAAAAAGAACCTAGGTGCAAAAAAGAACCCACTATCGTCAATCTGCCCACTCCCTTCCCTATGAAGAGGGCAGGCACAGAAAATTTCCCCAGATCCTGCCCAGCTCATCTACCTCTAAGGGGCCTCACAATAGCTAGTGTATGGAAGGAAAACAAATGTAAATGAAATAAACGTGAACCTCCTAATAATAATAGTGTTATTAACCCAATAGTGTTATTAACCCAATAGTTATATTAACTATAATAATAGTGTTATTAACCCAAAACGTGAACCTCCTAATAATAATAGTGTTATTAACCCAATACTTACTGAATGCCCAATTAACTACGTGGTGCCAGAGGAGAGACAAATCCTAGCCATCCTCTTGGTAGTTTAGCAAGATGCTGGCTTAGCAGGTCTGTGCTAGCTTGAGGGAAGAAGAGGCTGATGCCAGAGGCTAATCTCTAGAGGCTCTGTCTTCAACCAAGACTGTTTCCCCAGCCAGGAAATTTCCTGTATCACACAGTATACCATATGTTCTCTGCCATCCTTATAAATCCATAGAGTAGTACAGGGCAGGGTCCTTTCCTTGGAGCCATTTCCCAAGGGCATCCAGCTGTGGTCAGTCAAGCACGTATCTCTCTGTTGGATGATGGCAGCCAAAGGTAGTCATGGGTTCTGCAGTGTCTTATGTGGAAGCTTCCCCAATAAACTGTACTTTGCTTTCTGCATATCTCTAGTAAGGAGTGTTTCTCTGCCACCATGACATGACAGCATCAGACCCCAGGAAATTAGCCAGCATGCAGGTGTGAAGTCACAAGGTCTCTGTATACAAGTAGTTAACAGTTCCATGGAAAAGAACTCAAAGGTGATAATGAATGCAGTACATTTATAGACATTTGATGTAAGAAGGGACTTTGACAAGCTGTCACTGCACCCCCACACTAGGCAACAGATGATAATCTTAACTAAGATGCATGCTTCTGCCTACATTAGCAAAGTCCTTGGAGGGTCATTCATAAGGGGGGCCCACACTGGTTCCTGGACCTCACTTTCACTCTTCAGGGAAAAAAGAAGTCCCCATGGATGACTGTATCTAACAAGAACTTGCACTAGGAGCAAACACAAAATGAGGCTATATTCACTAATAAATATAATAATAATAATAAAGTCCCTAATAAGGGAACTAATTTACTAATTTACTAATTTTTGTGGAGAATAAACCATCCACTCTTTATTCACATTGATTCATTTAAGAAAGTTAAAAGAAAATATATATATTCATTTACCCACAATATATTTATACCTAACATGAGCCATCATTCCAAATGAATGGAAACATGGCCATTAGCCCTTTGAAGTGAGATGGCAAATGTAGGGAAATACTCAGTCTGGGACTGCTGTGTTCAGATTAGGCCTTACACATGAATGCAGAGCTGGAGGCTGGAGGGCATGCTGAACTTGGACTTATACACCTCTCTTAGTCTGTTTGTGTGGGTGTAACCACCCAGAGGAAGCGGTGCCATACTTTCCTTTCACACATAGACACTAGCCACCCACAAAGCCTAAAGGAGTCCACTTTTCCTCATTCACCTGCCTGAAAGGGCTCCTTTATAATTGGTATAATTTGTATGTGCTACAGGTGTCTCACCTTTCCCCAAAGCCTGTCATGACTTGATAGTTCTAAGGGCCAGTGGGGTATAGGGCACCTAACTACTAATAGCTTGAACCATCCATCCTCATTCAGAAATGACAATTTCATAAAGACCTTGGATTTTTGGATTCTGGTCTTCTCCCATTGTATAACCAGGAAGCTTTAGAGAATAACTGGTCCTACTCATCAAGCTTGTTTTTTTTTTGTTTTTGTTTTTGTTTTTGTTTTTTTTAAATAACGGAATCATTTTGAGTTATTTGTAGATTCACACGCTGTTGTAAGAAATACAGAGAGATCTCCCACCCAAGTACTAACCAGGCCCAACCCTGCTTAGCTTCCAAGATCAGACAAGATTGGGCACATTCAGGGTGGTATGGCCTCTGAGAAACAAAGTGAAGGTTTTAGAGGGGAGGGGGATTGGGGGGATGGGTAAACCTGGTGGTAGGTATTAAGGAGGGCATGTATTGCATGAAGTACTGGGTATGGTACATAAACAACGGATCTTGGAACACTGAAAAAATAAAATAAAAAAGAAACACAGAGAGATATACTATGTACACTTTACCAAGATTTAATTATTTGAAACAACATTTGTTGAACAATTTTTCTTTGCCACCCATCCAGGACAACAAAGATGCCCGAAATGGGATTCCTGAGCTTCTGTGCCTTTAAGTTCTCATGATGAAGTCAGACACAAAATATCTCTTTAATGAAGTTCATTGTGCAAACTGCCAAGATGGAAGTGAGCATGTTGGAGGAAGAGTCCTGGGCAGTGCCTTGGGGGATGATTAGAAGTTTTTCAAGAGAAATGGGTATTAGAGGGGCAATCTGGGCAGAGAAAACAGCACAAGCAAAGGCTCAGAAGTATGAAATAGCCTGGTGTGTGCTGGGAGCCATTCAAGTAATTCATCATGGATTGGAACAAAAAATTCAAAGAAGGGAGTTCAGAGGCATCTGGGGAACAAGAAGGGAATGTTGTGTGATCCTGGCCTCCCACATTCTGTGTGGGGGAAATGAAAAACAGATGGGAAATATGCTCCCAAACATGGCCCAAGCGTGGCTCTAGGAGAAGGAGGAGAGAATCTTGTTCCTGTTTGAGGGGCCCACAAAGCCCTCATTTCCAATGTTTGGACTATGGCCCATTTCCTTCTGCGACCTTCACCCAAGGCCAAGGGCAGGAAGTCTAGCTCGTATCTTTCCTCTTCTGCAAAAAGGTGGCAATTGGAATGAAACAGTGCGCCCCACTCTACCAATCTGAACTACCACATGAGGCAAGGTACCTTCACCTCTCCTCTGGCATGAAGTTTACCCAGAAGTCCTGTAAGGACCCTGTGAAGGACACAGAAGGCAGTTGATGATACTGCCGGAAAAAGTGGAGAGTAACTAAAGTGGGGTCTGTGGGGCAGACGATCTGAGCTGGAAATCAAATGGGAATCCCATCCATACTCCAAAGAAATAGACCACCCCCAAAAGCTGAGATGAGGCCAGTTTACCAGGACTCTAGGCACTGACTGAACTGAGAAACAGCAGACCTGGAGTATTCTAGCCACAGATGTCCACAGAAGGTGCCAGTAGAGCAAGGAGTAACCAGGTAAACAGGGAAATAATTTCCTCAAAGGTGGGACGGGTGAAAATCCAAGGAGTAGCATGCATCTGAGCTCCCACCTGCTCACCTCCACAGTCATACAATAAGCAAATGTGTTTTCAGGCATTTTAGAGGAGAAGTCCAGGAAGGCACACTGAGATACTTAACTGTAAGTTTCCTTATTACTCAGCAGAATGGGGCTCCTAAGGAAGATTAGGTAGTTTACAGAAAAATAAGAAAGTCTCATTTTGTTGGAATGAATGAGTATGTTGTGTGTAAACAACCCCTCTATATATGGTTTATGAAACCCCCCAATAGGGTTTTGGGTGAAATAATTCTATTTTAATGTGGAGTGACAGGGATTCTGTGCTGTTTGGTGACTTCTGAATCATGCCATATGCTCTGCAAATACTAAAATATTTTAGTATGAAGAAGAGATGAGTTACTTTCTCACCTATTCTTGATCCAAAATGTGGCAATCCTGGTACATCCCCAGGAAATGGGGGATGTGGCTTTTATAAAAGGACTGGGGCAGTTTTGGATCTGTGAACTGGTTTGTTTTAGAACAACCTGGGAGGGTGAAAGATAAAGGAGATAAAAGAGAAAGCAGTATTGTGTGTAGGTAGAATCTGGAATCTGAGTAAGAGAAATTTATCTTCCTGCTCTGTGTCTCCCTTTATCCTCACACCACTACCACACCCAGTGGTACCAGATGTGTGAGGGTCTTCCTGCACCAGGAAACTCTGTGACACCAGCTGGGTGCCCTACAATTAAAATCAATTCTGACACTATCTACCTGGAGACAGCATCAGATCCCACAGATTAATGGCTCAGTCCCACAAGACAGCCTCCACCAACACCACTGTAGACGCTGACCCAAGTCCAGATTGTCACCTGTGGTCCTAACCAACAAGCTGTAGGTCAGAGGTTTGCACCATCTCCTCCTCAGGTTTGATTAATTTGCTAGAGTAGCTCACAGAACTCAGGAAACACTTTCCTTACTGTTTACTGGTTTATTATAAAATTATATGATAAAGGTTACAAGTGAACATTCAGAAGATACACATAGAGCAAGGTACAGGGAAAGAGCTGGAGCTTCCATGCTCTCTCTGGGCATGCTACTCTCCCAGTCGTCCAGGTGTTCACCAATCCAGAAGATCTCTGAAGCCCCATACTTTTTTTTCACATATAATCTATTATTTGTTTCAGGGGTACAGGTCTGTGATTCATCAGTCTTACACAATTCATAGCACTCGCCATACCATATACCCTCCCCAATGTGCATCACCCAGCCACCCCACTCCCCTCCAGCAATCCTCAGTCTATTTCCTGAGATTAAGAATCTCTTATAGTTTGTCTCCCTCTCTGGTTTCATCTTGTTTCATTTTTCCCTCCTTTCCCCTATGATCCTCAGTCTTATTTCGCAAATTCCTCATATCAGTGAGATTATATGATAATTGTGTTTCTCTGATTGACTTATTTCACTTAGCATAATACCCTCTAGTTCCATTCACATCATGGCAAATGGCAATATTTGGGGGTTTTCAATGGCTGCATATTATTCCATGGTGTGTGTGTGTGTGTGCGTGTATCCCCCACATCTTCTTTATCCATTCAGCTGTTGATGGACGTCTAGGCTGTTTCCATAGTTTAGCTATTGTGGACACATTGCTGTGAACATTCAGGTGCATATGCCCCTTTGGATCACTACTTTTTTTTTTCTTTTTTTTTTTTTTTTTTTTGCCTTTATTTTTTTTTAATTTCTTTTCAGTGTTCCAGAATTCATTGTTTTTATGCAACACACTAGTGCTCCACGCAATGTGTGCCCTCCATAATACCCACCACTAGGCTCATCCAATCCCCCATCCCCCCCCAAAACCCTCAGATTGTTTCTCAGAGTCCACAGTCTTTCATGGTTTGTCCTCCCCTCCAATTTTCCCCAACTCCCTTCTCCTCTCCAATTCCCCATGAACTCTGTGTTATTCCTTATGCTCCACAAATAAGTGAAACCATATGATACTTGACTCTCTCTGTTTGACTTATTTCACTCAGCATAATCTCTTCTAGTCCCATCCATGTTGATACAAAAGTTGGGTATTCATGCTTTCTGATGGAGGCATAATTCACTGTATATATGGACCACATCTTCCTTATCCATTCATCCGTTGAAGAGCATCTTGATTCTTTCCACAGTTTGGTGACTGTGGCCATTGGTGCTATGAATATTGGGATACAGATGGCCCTTCTTTTCACTACATCTGTATCTTGGGGGTAAAAACCCAGTAGTGCAATTGTAGGGTCATTGGGAAGCTCTATTTTTAATTTCTTAAGGAATCTCCACACTGTTTTCCAAAGTGGCTGCACCAACTTGCATTACCACCAACAGTGTAAGAGGGTTCCCCTTTCTCCACATTCTCTCCAACACACGTTGTTTACTGTCTTGTTAATTTTGGCCATTCCAACTGGTGTAAGGTGGCTCGATGTGGCTTTGATTTGACTCTCCCAATGGCCAGTGATGATGAACATTTTCCTATGTGTCTATTAGCCATTTGTATGTCTTCATTGGAGAAGTGTCTGTTCATGTCTTCTGCCCATTTTTTGACATCATTATCTGTTTTTTGTGTGTTGAGTTTGAGGAGTTCTTTATAGATCCTGGATATCAGCCCTTTTTCTGTATTGTCATTTGTGAATATCTTCTCCCATTCCGTGGGTTGCCTCTTTGTTTTGTTGAAACAGTCAACAAAGAAAAGCTTTTGTTGTGCAGAAGCTTTTGATCTTGATGAAGTCCCAAAAATTCATTTTCACTTTTGTTTCCTTTGCCTTTGGAGACATATCTTGAAAGAAGTTGCTATGGCCAATGTCGAAGAGGTTACTGCCTATGTTCTCTTCTAGGATTCTGATGGATTCCTGCCTCACATTGAGGTCTTTTATCCATTTTGAGTTTATCTTTGTGTATGGTGTAAGAGAGTGGTTGGGTTTCATTATTCTATACATAGCTGTCCAATTTTCCCAGCACCATTTATTGAAGAGACTTGTCTTTTTTCCACTGTATATTTTTTCCTGCTTTGTTGAAGATTATTTGACCATAGAGTTGAGGGTCCATATCTGGGCTCCCTACTATTATCCAGTGGTCTGTGTGTCTGTTTTTGTGTCAGTACCATGCTGTCTTGGTAATCACAGATTTGTAGTAAAGCTTGAAATCAGGCAACGTGATGCCCGCAGTTCTGCTTTTCTTTTTCAACATTTCCTTAGCAATTCAGGGTCTCTTCTGATTCCATACAAATTTTAGGATTGTTTGCTCCAGCTCTTTGAAAAATGCCAGTGGAATTTTGATCAGGATGGCATTGAAAGTATAGATTTCTCTAGGCAGTATAGACATTTTAACAATGTTTTTTCTTCTGATCGATGAGCATGGAATGGTCTTCTTTTTGTGTTTTCTTCAATTTCTTTCATGAGTGTTCTGTAGTTCCTCAAGTACAGATCCTTTACCTCTTTGGTTAGGTTTATTCCCAGGTATCTTATGGTTCTTTGTGCTATAGTAAATGGAATCGATTCTCTAATTTCCCTTTCTGTATTTTCATTGTTAGTGTATAAGAAAGCAACTGATTTCTGTACATTGATTTTGTATCCTGCCACATTACTGAATTGCTGTAGGAGTTCTAGTAGTTTGGGGGTGTAGTCTTCATATGTCATCTGCGGAGAGAGAGTTTGAATGCTTCATTGCAAATTTGAATACCTTTTCTTTCTTTTTGTTGTCTGGTTGCTGTTGCTAGGACTTCTAATACTATGTTGGACAAGAGTGGTGAGAGTGGACATCCTTGTTGTTTTCCTGATCCCAAAGGGAAGCCTGCCAGCTTTTTCCCATTGAGGATGATAATTGCTGTGGGATTTTCATAGATAGATTTTATGAAGTTGAGGAATGTTCCCTGTATCCCTATACTTTGAAGCGTTTTAATCAGGAACGAATGCTGTATCTTGTCAAATGCTTTTTCTGCATCAATTGAGAGGACCGTGTGGTTCTTCTCTCTTCTCTTATTGATTTGTTCTATCACATTGATTGGTTTGCGAATGTTGAACCACCCTTGCAACCCATGGATGAATCCCATCTGGTCATGGTGGATAATCTTTTTAATGTACTGTTGGATCCTATTAGCTAGGATCTTGTTGAGAATCTTAGCATCCATATTCACCAGGGATATTGGTCTGAAATTTTCCTTTTTGGTGGGGTCTTTTCCTGGTTTAGGGATCAAGGTAATGCTGGCTTCATAAAAAGAGTCTGAAAGTTTTTCTTCTGCTTAATTTTTTGAAACAGCTTCAGGAGAATAGGTATTATTTCTTCTTTGAAAGCTTGGTAGAACTCACCAGGGAATCCATCAGGTCCTGGGCTCTTATTTTTTGGGAGGTTTTGGATCACTGTTTCAATTTTGTTGCTAGATATTGATCTATTCAGGTTGTCAGCTTCTTCCTGATTCAGCTTTGTAAGTTTATAGTTTTCCAGGAATGCATCCATTTTGTCTAGGTTGCTTAACTTATTGGCATATAACTGTTGATAATAATTTCTGATGATTGTTTCTATTTCCTTGGTGTTAGTTGTGATCTCTCCCTTTTCATTCATAATTTTAGTAATTTGGGTCTTCTCTCTTTTCTTTTGAATTAGTTTGGTCAATGGTTTATCGACCTTATTGATTCAAAAAATCAGCTTCTAGTTTCATTGATGCGTTCTACTGTATCTCTAGTTTCTATCTCATTTGGATCACTACATTTTGAACCTCCATACTTTTGAAACTTTTATGGAATCCTCATCATCTAGGCATGACCAATCATTAACTCCATTTCTAGTCCCTCTCCCTTCTTTCAAGCTTGTAATCATGGCTTGGTCTTTCTGGTGACAAGCCTGCAACCAAGAGTCACCTCATAGAACAAAGACACTGCTGTCACTCAGGAAATTCCAATGGATTTAGGAGCTCCATGTCAGGAATGGGGGTCAAAGACCAAATATTGACAGAAAAGATGCTGCTACTGCTTTGATCACTTAGGGTATTGTAAGAGTTTTAGGTGTTCTTTGCCAGGGGCAGAGATCAATATACATTTTTTTTTTAATTATCTCATACCCTGGGCTCTACTTTGTCTTCTCATTTTAGGACCCAGTCTGGAAGAACAGTCCCTACACGGGACATACCTGGAGAACCGGCCAAACCTTAAGATAAGTCTTATACCTTCTGCCTACATGATGAATGCCATATTTACTCACATTTCATTGGTCAAAGTACATCACATAGTCACACCCAGTGAGGTAAGGACATGAAATCTTCCCATGGGAGGTATAGTTAATCACCTGACAATGGACAGGGAGGAGTGACCAGTAACTGAAAAAATAATTTCCTAGCATGATAATAAACACTGATTATAAATAAAATAGAAAACATGGGAAAGAAGAGTATAAAAATTACCTGTAATTCTATTATTAACACTATGATGTATTTCCTTCCAGGCTATGTGTCTGTGTTTTTGGTTGTTTTGATAAATTTAGGATTACATAACATATGCAAATATATACCTGCTTTATAAGCTGCTTGTTGATATAGAATTATATAATGAAAAATTTCCCTCACGAAAAATCATTCTTTTAAAATATCACATTAATTCCCACACAATTTTTGTATTAGTTTGGATAGGCCAGGTTTTGTAACAATAACAAAAAAATCTCAACTTTTTGCATAGCTTCAAGTCACAAAGGTTTATTTTTTCTTTTTTTTTTTTTAATTTTCAGTTAGCCAACATATACTGCATCATTGGTTTTTGATGTAATGTTCAATGATTCATCAGTTATGTATAATACCCAGGGCTCATCACAACCACAAAGGTTTATTTCTTACTCAAGCCACATGTCCAGTGCAATTTGACATAGCAGTTCTGCTTATCTTGATCATTCTGGGACCAAGCCAAATAGATCAGCTACCATCTCAAATGTATCTGGCTATTGTGTAAAAAGGAAAAGAGAAAATAGGAAAACGTGCATTGACTGTTAAAGCTTCTGCCCCAAAGTTTTCACATTTTATTAGCCAAATCAAGTCATGTGGTGCAACATGTATATTTTTTTTTAATGGACACAATATTTTGCAGACCCTCCAATCAAGAGGTTAAGTCTTATTTTTCTACCCCTTGATTCACCTTGGCCATATGACTGACTTTGGCTAATGGGACAGTAGCAAATATAATGTAAGTATAGGCTTAAAATGTCCTTGTGCTTTGAAACTTGTTTCTCTTAATGCTTTTAGAACCACCCAAGATTTTCATAGAGGATGACAGATCACATGGAGAGAGGCACCATGCTCTTCCACTGTTTCAGCTATCCCACATAGGTAAGTCAGGTAATTCTTAACCATCAAGCTCCATCCAACCTAGACCAGAAGAACCATCCAGCCAATTCACAGTTTGAGAACTTTTTAAGCCACTTTTTAAAGTGACGTGTTTTGCCATAAGAGCTGACTTAAACATATCTATATCTAATTTAATCCAGGAGAGAGCCATGATATTTTTAAAACTCTTATTGACCACTTCAATATGAGATCTTATGGATGTGCCATCATCTATTGAACCATTTTTTTTATCATTCGAATCATACTGTTACCTAATTCATTATATCACATTCATTATAACTAAAATTAACACTGCCACGAACATCCTTGTGTATAAAATTTTACCCAGGTTTCTGATTATTTCGTCATAACAGATTGGTGAGAGAAGAGTTGCTGTCAAAATTTAAGCCTCTTAATAATGACCAAATTTTGAACCAAAAGGATGATACTAATTTATAAATCCAATGAAAATACATAAGCATATCCATTTTTCTTCACTCTCATTCAGCATCTAAGTGTGAACTTTTAAAAGCATCATTGTTAATCTAATGAAAGAAAAGTTTCATTTAAATTTTAATTTCATTGTGAATTGAGGATCACTTTGTCTTACATATATTGTTAACAGTCAATAATTCTTATATAACATTCGGTGCATATGATAATATTTCCTTATTTTTCTGTATTAAATTAAATCCAACTGCAGTGTTCCACAGGACAAAACTGGCAGAAAACTCAACATCAGGTATTTTTTTCCAGTTTCTTTTCCCTCTCTTGATGGTGAGGAACCTGGAGCCCAGAATGGTCATTACAAAGGTGGTGGGGCTCTGTACTGGTGCCTCATCTCCCTCCAAGCTAGGTGCAGGGGAAACTTTATGAGGGGTGGGACCATCTGGGTTCCCACAGCCTTGAAGTTAATGTTGAGTTTTTACATTTAAACATACCTAATTCAGGTCCATCTATCTCAGAGGCATTGGAGTGGGTGCAAGTCCCCTCCTGCTCAAATCTTTAAGCACCTGTTCCTTGCCCAATATCATATTCTGTCAGCACCACAAGAAGGCAGGATACAAAACTCCAGTTCCCTTTATTTGGCAGAGTTATGATTTGAAAAACTTGTGTGGCCTGTGGGGGTGGGGAGATGATGAAGGTGGCTGGGATGACAAGAGATCATATGTACATATTACATAATGCTTTTTCCAAAGGAATGTGTAGCTATCCCAGAAAACAAACAATGTAACTGTCAGAAGCATAATATAAATGTCAAAAGTATAAGAAATTACATAGAGAAGTATTGAACCATAAGTCATCATACTTCTTCTGTAAGAGAAAAGATCACAATAATTTTAGTGAGTTAGAAAAGAAATGCAAAGTCAGACTATAAACAGACTATGAACTTCATGAACAGACTTAATATTGAGTCCCTCTATATCCACATGTCCATCCCTACTATTTTTTTCATACCCTGCTCTGTGAAAAAGCTTCATTTCCACCAGATGTCATGGGACATAGTTCTGTCAGTCAATGAATTGACAACTGTTCTCATCATTTAGGGTGGTGGGGTGGACCCCAAACCCAGTCACATTCGTTTGCTTCCAAGCAGCATACAATCCTATCTATAACACATTTTCAGGTAAAGCAGCTGAGTGACAAAACAAAGTTCTCATGAAACCCACTAACTCACCACCCATTGGGCTATGTGCTCCCATGTTATGGGGGTCAGTTGGTGCAGGAGCATTGCCTACCTCTAAGACAGATGTGGAACTTGCAAGAAAACACACAAAGACTGCTGATGTCAAACAAGTTATGAGGCAACATTTGCCAGTGCAATCTGTGTGTTGTGTCTTCTATTAAAAAAAAGTCAACAAAGGAAAGAAATGGAAACCATTCCCCAATGTGGACAACCTCTCCTTGCTCACATATGCTTGAGCTGGGACAGTGGATACAAAAGTGGATGCGGGGGTGGAGGGATGCCTGAGAAGGAAGACTGGAAAAGGGGTCAGCTCTTGTACTTAGAATTTGTTGCTAGAAAACAGAAGAGCTGTTAGATGGACACACCCCCACATCCCCGCCCCATAGAGCTGTTTTACTCCTCTAAGTCAACCCGGAGTTTTTTGATGTAGTTACTCCATCATAAAATTTCATATCTTCTTAAGATTCAACTTCAGCTAAAGACCCTGAAGAAACAATGCCTCCTTTGAAAGAATTGAAGAGTCCAGAAACTTCTAGTTTCAACCAGCAACTGTCTAAACTGACAACCTGCTCTGCAGCCTGATGGATGACAAAGCTTCATGGACTGGGAGAGAATTCCATGTCAAGAATGTCTGCTTCTGAGAGCTAGTTCTGATTGCCCTCATCCCCATTAACAAAAACAGATGTGGGCTCATGAGCCAAGTAAACATTCAAGGCCAATATATGTTCCTTTCCGCCAATCTAGTTTGGCACTTCAATATGAGCAAATAGTCTATGAAGCAGAGTGGAACTTTTCTGTAACATTGGTGTCAAGTGACAGGACTCACATCTGTGTATTAGGTTAACTGTTATATTAAACATCTATGGAATAGACTCTTTCTGTTTCATGGGGAATGATTTGAGCTACGATTAAATCTACTGACATGGACTAGTTATTCTCTAATAACTGAGTTTGAATCCTGGTTCTGTTGCTTACTATCTATGTAAACTTGTGCAAGTCATTTAACTTCAGTTTCTATCTCTAAAATGGAGGTTTTAATAGCATGTTATCTCCTACCCTGTCGGCACTAAGCATGAAAAATGTGAGCTCATTCTAGGATTATTCCATGACACCAGAGGAAGTAGAATCCAAGAAGGCTGGGTACCTAAATCTATCTTCATTTATTCTTTCATCAAATATTACTGAGTACCTACAGTGTGATGATGAAAGACATAACTCAATACCATCGTGGAGTTTATGGTTTCCTGGTTCATCCGCGACCCTGGATGTGACCCTTCAATATCACTCAGCACCCTGAGCATGGTGCTTCTCAAAGTAATTTGAACATTAGAATTACCTGGTGTTCTAAGGCCGCATCCTGCTGAATATCCTGAGAAGATTCTGACTTCCTTTTCCTCACTGGCAAAACAGGGAGCAAAGCAATCCCTACCACAATCTTTTTGCGCATTTCAAGAGGAAGAGTTTGGAAACCATGAAGCTACTTTCCAGTGTATGCCATCCAGACTGTCTCTGGGGGTTCAGAGAAGCCAGCCGAGGACCACTCAGCCTGTGTTCTATCTCAGTGTCCTCTTACCCACCTCCTCTCTTGGCACTCTCTGGGGACATGAGTCAGCGGCCACCTGCCCCCATTTTAACCTAATGAGCTAATGGAGCTCAGACTGAAACCAGCCTCAAGTCCACCACCAAGGTGGACACCTGTATTAAATTTTATGAATGCCTATTATAAGGCTTCAGAGGGCCATTCAGTGGCCATACCTGGTGGTTTCCAGGGCACAGCCCTGCCTTCCCTTCTCACCTGCTGAAATTGGAGATAAACCCAAATATTAGAGTGGTGAACAGCAGGGAACTCAAGAAGAACTGAGTAAGTTTTCCTCACCCAGCCCCTGTCCGGACGCCTCTCCAGCTTTATCTCCCCCTTCTCCTCCTCTTCCTCCACACATCCATCGAACCTCTGACTACCTCTTCCCTTTTTTTCCAGTAATAAAATCCTCCAGTTTTTAACTGGCCACAAAGCCATCTAGAATAACGACTACATTTCCCAGCCCCCTTCCTACTGTGAGCAATGGAAAGTAAGCAGAAATGTCAAATGGCCGCAGCTGGGAACCATCCTCCCTAAAATAACTGACATGTGTTTTGTCCCTTTGCTATCCTATCCTGTCCTCCATCCTGCTGCTTGGAATGTAAATGTAGTGGCTAAAGCTTTAGCATCTATTTTGGATGTTGGGAACAAGACTGCCCATCAGGAGAACTGGAACAGAAAAGAAGCTTGGAGCCCTGAGCACAGTGGAGCCAAGCCTGTAGCTTGGTCTTGAATTATCAACCTCTAGACTCATATATAAGAAAAAAAACAAAACAAAACTTCTATCTATTTGAAGCCACTGTTATATTGGGTTTCTGCTACTCACATCCAGAATGAGTCCTAACTGACAAAGTGCTCAGAGCGGGATTCTGGAGTTAGACTGCCTAGGTTCTATCCCTTATGAGATCGTAGACAGAGGTAATTCGCTTTACTTCTTGCCCCAGCTGTTAAATGAGAATGATAAAAATAGCGTCTACCTTCTAGGTAAAAATGAGCTAATACACATGAGGCTTGAAATATGTAAAGCCTGGCACGTAATAAGCATCTAGAATAAAGGTATGCCCCAAAGTAGCAAGATTGAAGGTTATTCTTCTCTTGAATCAGGCTGCAACAATGGCAATAGTGCTAATAATAATATCTTTAGAAGTTTATAGAACACTTTGCAGGAATATTTTCAACATAGCTATGAATGACATATTATTACTTGCATTCCACAAAGAAAATGAAAGTCTAGAGGGGCGCCTGGGTGGCTCAGTGGTTTAAGCCGCTGCCTTCGGCTCAGGTCATGATCTCAGGGTCGTGGGATCGGGTCCCGCATCGGGCTCTCTGCTCGGCAGAGAGCCTGCTTCCCTCTCTCTCTCTCTGCCTGCCTCTCCATCTACTTGTGATTTCTCTCTGTCAAATAAATAAATAAAATCTTTAAAAAAAAAAAAAAAAGAAAATGAAAGTCTAGAGAAGTTTACTATCATGCAAAGATCCATGGCTACTGAGGAGCTGTGACAGGACTCACATCCAGGTCTCTCACTCCAAATTCCCTTCATTTTCCACAAAGCTTAAGTGCAAGTTGTTGTATTGCTACTCATTTCTATCAGGCCCTGAACACGTGATTTTTGTGAAGGGACTCCCAGGCTCTACTTTTCTATTTGTAAAGAATCAAAACAAGTCCGCAATTTCCCTGTGTAAGAAACTTTGTTTTCTGGTCCCTGACAGCTAACACAAAAAATGTTAGCCTTCGAACCTACTTTGAAAAAAGGGATCCGGGGCGCCTGGGTGGCTCAGTGGGTTAAGCCGCTGCCTTCGGCTCAGGTCATGATCTCAGGGTCCTGGGATCGAGTCCCATATCGGGCTCTCTGCTCAGCAGGGAGCCTGCTTCCCTTCCTCTCTCTGCCTGCCTCTCCGTCTACTTGTCATTTCTCTCTGTCAAATAAATAAAATCTTAAAAAGAAAAAAAAAATCATTTGAAAAAAAAAAAAAAAAGAAAAAAGGGATCCGATCAGAGCTCAGCTCAACAATGGGAGTAGAGGAAAAGCCTTGATCCACCTTGATTGCAGTCGGGTTAATGGGGCCTGAGTCGGAGTGATATTTCAGGCTCACCCTAAAGGGGGCCAAAGAAGAGTCGAGCATCTGGGACAAGGGTGAGGATCCACGACAGTGCATGTGTTTTGAATTGGAGATTCTTTGAACAGAAGCAATTTGGAAGCAGGACTAGAAGCTGCTGCTAACTGGAACAGTGTAGCCATTTTCCATGTTCCCTGAGGGCAAGGCCAGTAGCTCTCGTCTCTTTAGTTAGATGCTAGGAAGAATTTGCTCACTCTAATGATTGTGAAAGGCAGACACAAATCCGGCTGTAGACTATTGTTATCTGTGCAGATTTGAAAAAGTTAAAGGAAAAAAATCTTTCACACATAGAGGATATGGACTGAGCCTCGCCCTAGTAGAAAATAAGAGTTGAGTGCAAACAGTAAAGGTGTAATGGTTCTGAGCAGTGAACACAGACCTGAGTACAAATCCTGACTTACGGGTTCAGTGATTTGGGGCTCACCTCCTCAGCCACTTGGATCCTCTTCCTCCCCTCTCTCTAAAAAGAGGATCATACCTCTGAGAGTGACTGTGAGGTTGAAAAGAATATGTCCAACAATACAGGAGTTGTTCAATAAATATGCATTTCACCCTTTTCTCATGAATCTTTCCCTCTTCTGGACTTTATGATTCAGTATTTCCTGGAATTCTCAGGTGCCAGAAAATTTCCAAAGAGCTTAAATTGGTTAATTAGCTTCTGAGCTCTTCCCAACATCTTCCTGAGAGAAGTGATTGGTAGAGATGGGTCAGAAATCAATCAAACCGGGCTTTGCCTGCTGATCCAGCAGCACCCTCTCCCATGCCATTTCCTCCCCTCCCCCCATGCTCTCACGGGGCAAGAATGGGATTGTCACAAACCAGACACTCCACCCAGATGCTCCACGCAGCATAGAGAATCAGTGTGGGATGTGGCCATTGCTTGTGCACCTTGTCGCCTGCAGAGAAGAGTGCCTGAAATCTCCTAAAATGTTGGGACCGGGGTCTAACAAGAGGCCTGGGGAAGAGCAGGCATCCGCCGGCTGGTACATGTCACTGCATTGCCTGGAGCATCAGGTCCCCTCTCCAGTACACAAGGTAAGGATGAGATGAGCTGAATGCTAAAGTCACCAAGCTTAACATTCCTCTGAGCCAGGAAGTAGAGAATTTCTATAGGTGAAAAGTGATTTCTCAGGCCTCTGTTCCTTTCTGTACGCTATACTCCTGAATCCACCGTGTTTATACTTCCTCTTGAAGAAAACATTTCTTAGGTCTATGTAAAGTTTCTTTCCTAAGTGGGGGGCTCCTAGTAAGGGAAGCACAGGGGGAAGCGGGGAGTTAACAATGAGGGAGGAGGTGACAGGGAAAGTGACAATATCATCTTAGAAGAGGTCACTCCAATCTCTTGTGTTTGCCTGGGTTAGGGAGACCTGCCTGCCTTGTTCTACTTCACAGGAAAATGACAAAAATGAGAAAATGACAAAAATGGGGAAAAGTTATGTATCTCCATTTTGCCCCCAAGCTTCTTACAGTCTGCCGCATCGTTAAAAAGACTTACTGCATAAGCCTTAACTACACCCAAAGTTTAGAGAGAAAATATAAATTAAAAAGAACTTATATCCTAACAAAGTTTATTCTTTTCTTCACCTATATAACTTTTTATTTTAAAATGAGAGAGTTGATAAAGGAATTCTTTCATGTTTATTTAGGTTCCATGTTTATTTAGTCCAATAACTTCCACCGTCAAGTATACTGCTCCCAAAATGAATACAATCAACTGAAAAGAGTTGCTTTATATGATTTCTATCTCTCAAGGTAAAGGGCACGCATAGAGTCCTATCTATCCTGATTCAATTCCAATATTTCCTCCAAAGGGGAGAGAGAGAGAGACAGAGACACAGAGAGAGAAAGACCCAAAAAGGAGAGGAATTGGCTCTCAGTAGCTTTCCATTCAGCTGGAAAAAGAATTGGGGCTGATTGCTACAATTTCACTTGGCCCTTGCGGCATGTAGAGGGGTGGCCGTTACTGCAATGCACTAGTGCCCCCTGTTGTCCGCTTCAGGAAAATCACAGGGTAGCATGAACTGCTAAACCTGAATAGGTCATCTTAACAGCCTTTCAACTTTTCGGACAAAGAAATCTCAGAAACTTGAAACTGTGATTCCACCTTTAATTCACTGAGGGCAGTTTATAGTCAAGTAATAGTATTTTAGAGATTTATAGGATGTGAGGATCTTTAGAAAATATTTAGCCAAGGGGTGCTTGGATGGCTCAGTGGTTAAGCATCTGCCTTCGGCTCGGGTCATGACCCAGGATCTGGAATAAGGCCCCCTGCGTCGGGCTCCCTGCTCAGAAGGAAGCCTGCTTCTCCCTCTCCTACTCTCCCTGCTTGTGCTCCCTCTCTCACTGTCTCTCTCTGTCAAATAAATAAATAAAATCTTAAAGAAAGAAAGAAAATATTAGCCAATTGTTTTTTACCTAAGTACCTATTAGCTGTGCGATTTTAGCAGTTATTGTGTGAAACCAAAGGAGGCCAGGAAATGCTGAGTTAAACAAACATTAAGTAAAAATTAAATAAGCAGGTCCTTCTGCTGGGCTACTCAGATCCTTTAATAAGGATTATGTGTCACCTAAGGGGAAATGAAATTTCCCATTAACACTTGACAGAACAACTACTTTTTATACAAATTTCTTGTAGGGTCAATATTCTAGGAAACACACTTGGATAGTGATAAACGAGTGTAAATGAATTATTCTACCAATTTGGAAGCAGAGTCCCAGGGAGGTGCCAGTGACTAGGTGGTAGCAGAGCTCCCGTGAGGATCCACTGGGAGGCTCTCAAGCTCCCAGAGCTGCTTCTTCACCAGAGAGCCCCTCTCCTTAGAGTTGATCTTTAGCATTTCTGTTTGCTTAAAGTGTGCTTATTTGCGGAATGCGGAATGGCACTGCCTTGAGCCAAGGGTACTGGAAAAGTGAAGTAGGCTTCTTTCAAGTATGCTCCAGCTCTTTGTAGAGAATTTGTTTCTGGTATTTTCAGTTCAATTTCCCTATATCTCTTGTTAAGAACTTTTTGTTTCATAAAAACCCTATGTTCAAAGAACCTAAATTCAACAAATACTTATGCACACAGCTTTGTGCTAGTTGGACAATAGAAAGAAGGGCAACATAACACACCACATTGGTTAAGAGCAAAGTTTTAGACATCACGTTCTGGTTCTGCCGTATTCGGACTGTGTATATTTGGACAAGTTACTTATTATCTTTAAGACTCAAGATATGGGGAGCACCTGGGTGGCTCAGTGGGTTAAGCCTCCGCCTTCGGCTCAGGTCATGATCCCAGTGTCCTGGGATTGAGCCCCGCATCGGGCTCTCTGCTCAGTGGGGAGCTTGCTTCTTCCTCTCTCTCTGTCTGCCTCTCTGCCTACTTGTGATCTCTGTCTGTCAAATAAACAAATAAAATCTTAAAAAAAAAAAAGACTCAAGATATGGAAACAATCTAAGTGTCCATCAACAGATGAATGGACTAAGAAACTGTTATGTATATTGAGTGTGTGTGTGTGTTCATATATATGTATATATATACACATATATGTGTATATATACGTATATATACACATATATATGTATGAAATTGTCCAGTCTTTCAAAAGAAGATGTAGACATTTACAACAACATGGATGAACCCAGAAGAAATTATGCTAACTGAAATAAGCCACACATAGAAAGAAAAAACTGAATGATGTCATTTATAAAAATGTTGAATGCACAGAAGCAAAGAGTAGAATGGTGGTTACCAGGGACGAGAGGTAGAAGAAATGAAGAGCTGTTGGTCAATGGTACAAACTTGCAGTTATATAAGATGAATAAATATAGAGACTTAATGTACAGCATGGTGACTATATTTAATAATGCTGTAGAGAATACTCTAGAAATTTGCTAAGAGAATAGATTTTAGGTACTCTCATCACAGCAATAACAAAAAATTGTAACTATGTGGGTAGAAGATATGTTAATTAGCTTGAAGGTAGTAATCATTTCACTATATGTGTGTGTACCAAATAACCATGTTATATACTGTAAATATATATAATTTTTATTTAAAAATCAATTTAATAAATACATATAAGATTTAGACTCCCCATCCATAAAACACAGATTATACTAATACCTTCACAGGATTGTGTTGAGGATTAAAGTGCCAGCACATGTAAGTATTCAAGGAATATTGGCTATTATTATTACTGTTATGATTATTGATATGGCTGTTGTTATCCCTGTCCTCAATAGCTCAGCTGAAGAAAGGAAACAGCACATCCAAAAGCTCCAAATAACAATATGGTCAGCTGAAGAAAGGAAACAGCACATCCAAAAGCTCCAAATAACAATATAAGGGAATCGATCAGAGATAGCAACTAGGTTTCTGCCACTTGCCAATCCCAGGGCCTTTATTGCCAACCCCAGGGCCTCTATTGGCTGCCTCAGATTCTGTGTTGAGAAGAATTCTGATGTTCTTGCCAGCCTTGAAGGGAAGGAGCACCAAGATCTATTAGTGATATTTTCATGGAAAAGGGAGTTTGGATAGGAGGCTCTCCTTGTCATTCTTAAAATGAATGATAAAATGTCATGGGTGGCAGGTTAGATAGAACAGTCACTTCTGGAGGAGGTAGGGTAGTGGACGTGGGGGACGGGTCTGGTATGAATGGAAGGAGATGAAGTAAGGCAGGAAGAGGTATCTGGTGCCTGAGGTTTTCTGAGAAAATGTGCTAAGGATAAAACACACATAAAACACGCATAGCCATTCGGGGGACAGTAAGTAGAACAGCCTGTCTAAAGAAGTTCTGATGCTACAGATTAACTCTACAAATATGGTAACCAGAGATACTGAGCGAGTGACCCAACATCAAATAAGCAGTCCCATTGTTCCCATAAATTTCCCTCAGACGCACTGGGACATGCGCCTAGATTTGAAGTTCAGAAAATATGGACACCAGTAAGTCTCTCATACCATCGTGTCTCATGGAGCTATTCAAAGACTCCTTCCCTTTGCTCATGAGGACATCCTTTTGTGTTCAGTTCATGGTGGCTGTTCAAAACCCATCACTCTATGTGCACTTTACAAAGTTTTACAAATGTCTTCCATCACACACAGCTGGCATTGCAGCCCCAAGCATCTGAGATTCTCAACCAATAGACACACAGATTAAAAAGTCATTGAAAATGAAAAATGAAGAATCAACTCACCAGAAACTGTACCTGCCATGTATACCAGGTGCCCTCTCTATACTCAGAACTATGCTCCCCCTGGGGGCAGTGGCAGGAGGGCAGGGATGATCAGAGAGCTATCTATCAGAACCACAAATAAGAATGGGAAGTTTTCAAAAATTCCTGTTTGTAAAACCTCATAATTTGGCATAGAGAGACTTTTTTCATCCATTCTTTTTTATGGAGTGTGTCTACCACTAAGCAGGGACTTCTGTATTAGTTAGGGCTTATGTGGTTACAAGTGACAGAGAGACCTAACTCAAACTCATTTAAGCAAAGGAGAGGGTTGTTATAAGGGATAATGTGTTGTCTGTGAAACCCAAAGACAGGAATGTGCCTGGGGCCTGGGAACAACTGAAAGCAGCAGCTCAGGAGCATCAGGGTTTTTTATTCCTCTTGTCTCTGTGCTTCCATTCCCTCTCTTCATTAGTTTAATTCTTAGTTCTAGCTAGTGATCAGCTTTCAAGTGATGAAAAACATGGGAGCCAATAGCTCCCTAACAGTACATTTAATAACTTGGGTCACTAGGGGGAAAAAACCCCACCTATCTTAACATTCTTTCCAGTTCCAAGTTGAAAAATCCCAGGAAAGGAATCACTGAAACTGCAGTCAGGTAAACTCCAGAGAGTCATAAAACAACATGGCAGATCCTGTGGGAACTGCAAAGATGGGGAAAAGGGTGAGGAAGCTTCTGGAAGGGAGGTAGGTGAAATGCTGGGCAAACAAAACAAGAAATGCTTGTGACACCTCACCTTATTTATTTTTTCATGCCGACTCCACTTAGGTATTAATCAATTCCATTCATTTAATAAGCACCTGTTTACTCATTTACTTAGTGTCTGATACATGCTCGATACTGTGCTAGACTTGAGGGATGAAAAGATGACCATGATGCCTCTTAAGAGTGCTTGGCATTCAGAGGTACAAAGACACATAACATATACTTGGTTTAAGACCTCTAGGAACTTACTACATAACCAGGGAGAGAAGACGGTGTATTTGGAGAATAACCAAATGTCAAGCTGTGTTCTATGGATGATGAGGCTAAAAGAAGGTAAGTGAGGTCGGTGAGGCCTGGAACATTCAAGGAAACAGCTTGGAGAGGGTGATACTTCGGCAGGGTGTGTAAAGGGTGGGGAAGTTTTTGTTTATGACCACATGTGTTTCAAGTGCAGGATTTTCACAACATCACACTAAGTGAGGCCTTCTGCTCATGGCTCTCTGCATCTGGAGGCCTTCTGGAATGCAGCCGTCAGCCAGTGGCCCTGTTCTTCTCTGAGACAGGACTACCACCCACGGCTCTTATGATAGCCTTGTTTTTTATTGCCATGGCTCATTGGATCAAAGCCTCTGAGTTTGATGCAAGTTCAGAATAATTCAAGGATTAACTCATCTCTCTGTGCTTGGGGAGCTACACAAGCAACATCTGGTACAGCCTGCAGAGGGATTCTTCACCCAAGGAGTTTCAAATTTCAACATGTGAGCTATCCTGCTGAATAACATCATCGACGGGAAACAGCACTTAGAGACCTCATCTTGTAACCAGAGCTCTGTGTAACACCCCGCGGTCATGTTTTGCGCACAATTATAATAAATGGTGCAAATTGTAACAGGTTCTTTATCATCTTGTTTCTTGCCAAAAGGACTGAATTCCACATTGATGGAGTTGAAATTCCCTTGTGGGTTTCCTCTGGGACCATTTCATAGCCTATCTTAGCACCATTAATAACACCCTTCCTGTGCACAGACAAGACCATAGTCTCACATTTTAATGTTGTCATAGGGAATCGCTTGGTCATTCCTTTTGTCAAATCCCATCTGTCATCTTCCTGTCTTCTCAGGATCCCTGGAGAGTCTTGGTAAATCCTGATTTACCTTACCTCTTGGGAAATCCTGATTTGGTAAATCCCTGGTTGTGCCCTCTGTATCTCATGGGTTAACCCCACAGCTCCTGGAGTTCTCTTCAATATTTTACCATGTTCTTAAAGGTGAAACACTATAATGACTAAGAATCGGGTGTTATGTGCGAGGGATGTATTATTACGGAGGCACTATTATCATTACTCATGACTCACCAGAAAGAAAAAATGAGGCTCAGATTTCAAGTGAATTGCCCAAGTACAAGGTAGGAACCCGTATCTGTCTCATTTCAAAGACTGTTCTAAGAGATAAGTATAGGGACCCAAACTTATGGTGATGGGAGTCTCACACGGGAATCCCTACCTCTAAGTTGGGGAAGGAGACAGAAAGAAGAAAACACAAAGAGTATGGCTCGGAATTCAAAGGAGAATTTTGAAACATGGTGAATTGTGTCTAAAGCCAGAATGGGTTGGTGAATATCGAGACCACTGGCATGAGAAAGGTTATTGGCAAGTGTTTCCAAGAAAAACGTCAGTAGAGTAATGGACCTGGAAGAGGTTGGGTAGTGGGTGGATGAAACAGGCTGCAAACAAAAGTAAAGAGCCAGTAGACAGATCATGGTAGAAAGGGAAGGGGCTGGTCGGTATCTACTAAACTTGGAACTCTGGGGGTGGAGCCCCGGAATTATTTTAACAAATGCTCTAGGTGATCCTGATATACACTCGAGTTTCTGACCCACTGCTACTTGGCTGCACATTGGAACACCTTGAAAAATGGTGCTTCTGCCTCATTTCCAGACAATGGGGTTTGATAACACTCTCCAGGCAATTGGAAACCACTGCCACCATCAAAGAGAGAGGAAAGGAGTAATTCTAGCTGCAATGCAGAGTTCTGGCTATCCCTGGAATTGTACTAAGAATATGCTTCTCAAGGTTGAATGGGCATAAAGATAATCCAACAAGCTCCCAGTGCTTTACAGGCATTGCTCTAATGAATCCTCATGACAAGTCCATGAGGCGGGTATCATTAGTCCTATCTTAAAAATGAAGACTTTGAGTTCCCAAGAAGTTACCTGATTTGCCTGCAATGTCATGGCAAAAATAGGGCAAAGCTGGAACTTGAAAATTAAGTCTTCTTTGACTCAAAGTACTCACTTTTCAAAAATTGTGGTAAAACATACAGGACATAAAAATTGCCACTTTCTGGGGTGCCTGGGTGGCTCATTGGGTTAGGCCTCTGTCTTCGGCTCATGTCATGATCCCAGGGTCCTGGGATCGAGGCACGCGTCCGGCTCTCTGCTTGATGAGCCTGCTTCCCTCTCTCTCTGCCGGCCTTTCTGCCTACTTGTGATCTCTTTCTCTCTCTCTGTCAAATAAATAAATAAAAATCCTTAAAAAATAAAAAAGTTGCCACTTTCACCCTTTGTAAGTGTACAATTTAGTGGCATTAAGTATAGTCACAATGTTGTACCACTTATCACTATTATCCATTTCCAGAACTGTTTCATCATTTCAAACAGAAACTCTGTACCTGGGGTGCCTGGGTGGCTCAGCAGGTTAAGCCTCTGCCTTCAGCTCAGGACATGATCTCAGGGTCCTGGAATCGAGCCCCGCATTGGGCTCTCTGGTCAGCAGGGAGCCTGCTTCCCCCTCTCTCTGCCTGGCTCTCTGCCTACTTGTAATCTCTGTCTGTCTGTCAAATAAATAAACAAAATCTTAAAAGAAAGAAAGAAACTCTGTACCCATTAAACAGTAACTCCCCATTGTCCTCTCTCTCCAGCTCCCTGCTAACCTCTGTTCTGCTGTCTCGGTGACTCAAATCATTTCTTCAAAATCACTATGTTTCTAGATGGGCTCAAAGAAGAAATGGAGGTGCTGAAATTGATTTTTTTTCCCCTTGAATAATGGTATCTCTGAGTTAGCTGAGGCTCCCACCTGCAACCTATGTTCCCCAAATTCTGAACAACTTGTAATTCCCACCAAACAGCATATTCCCTCTTGTCTCTCTGTGTCACAGCACAGGAGAATCTCTCCACTGTGTGCCTTTTCCCACCTTGCCTTCATTTAGCAAACTGTCTCCTGCTCCAAGTCCCCCTCCAGGCATAACTGTTCCTGGGAATCTGACCCAGGTGTTTCCACGGGTCCCACAGACCAGGCTTTGCAAACTGGAGTGCATTCCAATCACTTTGGCATACTGTTAAAATGCAGATTTGTATTTAGTGGATTTGGGACAGGGCCCTAAGATTCCGCATTTCTGTCAAGCTTCTGGACGATGCTTATGCTACTGGCCCCCAAACTGCACTTAGAATAATGAGATCAGAGAGTGCAGTACTTCACCACAGCATGTTTTACTGTAATATTCCCTTAGTTGTTTCACCATTCCACTGTACCTTGAGAACAGAAACCATTTTATTTATTGTTATATTCCAGAGGCTAGCACTGTGCCAACTCAGTGTAACTCTCAATAAATGTTGACAAATGGATAAATAAATGAGTTCACAGGCTGGAAAAATAAAAAGGAACCAGATCTATAAAGAGCTTCATAGACCATCTAAGGAATTTGAAATTTATCCTGAAGTTGGGGAATCACTGAAGGATTTTAAGAGGGTGATATATCAAATGTGTATGTGCAATGTGTTTTAAATAATCAAGTCTGAAATCAAGGAAATAGTGAGCTACTGCACTAGTCCAAGCAAATGATTATGAAGGCCTGCACTTAAGTAGCAATGGTAGAAAGGAGAGAAGGAAGATGATTCAAGACCTGGAAATGGGTTGACCACACATCCCATTTGCTTCAGACAGATCCGATTTATTCTAAGTAAAATTGCTAATTGTATCCCTTTTGTCTCCCAAAGTACCCTGGTTTGGGTGAACTGTCTGTTCACCCTGTACAGAGGAGATAAAGTTAATAAAACATGAAGTGGGGTAAGGAGCAGAGTGAGCAGCCCAGGGTATGGTTCGCAAATTTCTGCCCTTAGTGACCGAGTGGATGTTACCACCATTTATCACACTGAGCAGTCCAGGAGAAGCAGTGGGAGAACTTTCTCCTTAAAATAAAAATAGTTAGGGGCGCCTGGGTGGCTCAGTGGGTTAAACCTCTGCCTTCGGCTCAGGTCATGATTTCGGGGTCCTGGGATCAAGCCCCGCATCGGGCTCTCTGCTCAGCAGGGAGCCTGCTTCCTCCTCTCTCTGCCTGCCTCTCTGCCAACTTGTGATCTCTGTCTGTCAAATAAATAAATAAAATCTTAAAAAAAAAAAAATGAAAATAGTTAAGTCATATAGTGAGTCACTGAAAAGTGTTAAGTAAATTGCAGTAATAGCAGGACAAAAATTACAAAGAAGACACACAAATGGCTGAAATTTGGGGGATACTGATCAAAGGTATCACCAAATTGAGAACATCCTTCCTTTCTGAAGCTCTGAATTGTGAGTCTCAGAACAATTTAATAGAAAACCTGCCCCAATCTTCCAATCAAACCTACTACAGAGGGGAAGTCAAAATGGTCAATGAGTTCTGGGTTTTGTTTCTCTCCATTTTCTTCCCTTTAAGTCATAGCTGTGTCTGCTCCCAAGAGCCAATGGAGCTTTAGGATTTGTTGGATCACATTTGACCATGGTCATTTAGTCAAAACAATGATATACCACACAAAGACCTAACTGAGTGAGAAGAACACATTCCCTGGTTTGGCCTGAGCCAAAGGTCAGTGAACACGAAAACGTTCTACCTCATTTTATATGCCACATGACCCAACATCCTTACTAACCTCTATTCACACTTGCCAACACCTCAGCTTTTTTTCCCCCTTTCCCCCAACATGTCAACAACTAGTTAATTATTTAATAAACCTCAGAACATACCTTTGCTGCTCCTCTTGGCCAGAGAAGTCTGGAATTTCCCTAGTTTCTATTTCAAGGTGGCTCTTACTTGAGGGTTCCAAGTGCAGTCAAGCAGAAGAATAAATTCACCCACTAGAGCCTTTTGAGGGAACTTTCAAACAAAACTGTGGCTTTTCAAGTATTAAGAGGAAATGACAGACTGAACTAAGCTCAGAATTCATTTTAATACCTGTGTTAAAGGTTATGTTAGCAGCTGTCAAATCGCTGGCCCTTTCTAAATACATCACTCTTCGCCTTAAATCAGATATCTTGGGTGGTACCTGGAACTTGCTACTCTGGGCTGACCCTGA
Organism: Mustela erminea; assembly: GCF_009829155.1. NCBI lineage: Eukaryota > Metazoa > Chordata > Mammalia > Carnivora > Mustelidae > Mustela > Mustela erminea. Next base: position 19,311,966 of record NC_045619.1, read on the forward strand.
GCAAAAGGATTGTTCAAGGAGGTAAAATTTGTCTTCCAGGCATTCCTCTCAGAAGTGCTAATGTCAGCCTGATGGGCAAGAGACATGGAACCCAGGACCCCAAGTCCTGAGACCGTTACTGCTTCCTGCTACTGTTAGAGACTCATGGAACTCTATCCCATGCTGGAATATGACACCAAACCCAATGAATTCCCTTGGTGTTTTCCCAGCCTGCAGACAGCCTCTGGACCTCATCCTGACTTCCCCCTTGGGGAGTAGAAAGCAGGTATTCCCAAATAGAAGACAACCCTAAGTCTGCATTATTGTACCAACCAGAAGCAAAAGATGAGTTGAAAATCCTAAGAAAACACACCTCAGAACCACCAGAACCTTAATCACACTGAAAGCCGCCCGCTTAAGCTCCACTCTCCAAAGGAGTCCTTGGTCATATCTGTACTCTTCCTCAGGGATTGTGAATGCATGCAGAAGAGTTCGCTGCATCAAGAACTAATTATGTATTAGACAGTGGCTAACTGAACATAATTAAAAAAAAAAAAAAAGGAAGAAGAGGAGTTCATTTCACACTCCCATGAAAAATTGGGGTGGCATACAAGTCCCCCTCTATCATGTTTCTACTTCTGATTCCCATGACCTACCCCCTCCCTCCCAAGTCTTAAAGGCAGAGTTCAACTAGGATCCGCCCTTTCGAAGCAACACAGACATTTCACACATTCTTCTAAACCAGCCAGTTTAGGGACTTGACTGCTTAGGGCATTGTATTATATGACTGGAAAAGCTGACAAATTCATTCATAATCACATGATAATGGTTGACAATCACATCGTCCTGATGGAAAAGGTTGACTGCAGGAGATACAGCCCTGGGGTGGGTCCTAAAACCATCCCTTGCTACCTGGTGACAACCTGACTGTGATCATTTCCTCAGTGGTAAACTGGGGCTCACTGTGGTGAAATTCCCTTCTCTCGGTGCCTTCTATATGGTTAGGTGCTCAACCAGTGTTAACAGAATCTGCATGATACTGCAAGCAGATAGAGAAATGCCCTTGGTGGTTAAGCAAGAGTCCTAGTACCTGGTACTGAAAACAATTATGCTACCTCTCTGTAGGTAATTACAAGTAAGATTTTCTCTTTCAAAATGACAAATGGACCTTTAGGACAGTGAAACCACATGACATTATACATCTGTTCAAATTCATTTAATACATACCATACCCCAAGAGTGAACCCTAATATAATCCATGGACTACGGGTGGTAATGATGTGTTAGTATGGGCCCATCAATTGCAACGAAAACCCCACTCTGGGTGGGGGGCAGGGAGTGGGGGACACTATTTGTCGAGGGAAGCTCTATACTAAACTGCTCTAGAAGGCAAAGTTTATAAATTTTTAAAATGCCATAAAAGGGGACGCCTGGGCTCAGTGGGTTAAAGCCTCTGCCTTCGGCTCAGGTCATGATCTCAGGGTCCTGGGATGGAGCCCTGCATCAGGCTCTCTGCTCAGTGGGGAACCTGCTTCCCTTCCTCTCTCTCTGCCTACTTGTGATCTCTGTCTGTCAAATAAATAAATAAAAATCTTTAAAATGCCATAAAAAGTACACTTCAGCAAAATTAAAACCTTTTATTTCCAAGTAAGTTTTTTAAGTTTCTCAAAGCAGGAGTTCCCCTCACCCCACACTGTGGCTCCTGCATTGCTGGTATCCCCCACTCACTGAATCGTTCCGTAGTGACCAAAAAGCTACAAGGTCAGGGAGGACCAAAGGATCTGTGAATTCCCCCTTGGTGTTCTGTCATAGGTCAGTTGGCCGGAAAGGGGCAAGCGGATATTGAGATTGAGGATTGAAGTCTATAAAAGCAAAATGTTCCCAGAAGAAAGTGTAAGTGAAGTAGTAGCCCTTCTAAGAGACTCCAAAAAGAGAAAGTGGCTAGGAAAGGAATCAGATTAGAAGAGACAGTGACGGGCGCCTGGGTGGCTCAGTGGGTTAAGCCGCTGCCTTCGGCTCAGGTCATGATCCCAGGGTCCTGGGATCGAGTCCCACATCGGGCTCTCTGCTCAGCGGGGAGCCTGCTTCCTCCTCTCTCTCTGCCTGCCTCTCTGCCTGCTTGTGATCTCTCTCTGTCAAATAAATAAATAAAATCTTTAAAAAAAAAAAAAAAAAAAGAAGAGACAGTGACAAAAGTGCAAAACCACAATGAAAAACCCAAGTGAGATGGACACAGTTTTGACCCTTAAAAGGAGAAGAGAAGGAGCCAGAAGGGAGAAGAGAGAAGACACTGGAGTTCTGCTGTACACAGAGAGGGGAGCAAAGAGCCCTCACCCTCTGCCCTCAGTGCTTAGATAAAAAGTGCAGGAAAAGGGGCATCTGGGTGGCTCAGTCAGTTGAGCGTCTACCTTCAGCTCAGGTCATGATCCTCGATCCCAGGTCCTGGGATCGAGTCCTGCCTCGGGCTCCCTGCTCAGTGGGGAGTCTGCTTCTACCTCTACCTTCCCCCCCTGCTCGTGATCTTTCTCTGTCACTCTCTCTTTCTCTCAAATAAATAAAATCTGTTTTAAAAGGTGGGGGACAAAGAAGGAGAATGTTTGTGGAACAGTGTCACAGTCAGCCTGCCTCTGTCCCACGCCATCTACCAGCGAATGCACATCTGTGCCTATCGATGAATGAATGACTCACCAAGAAAAGGTGAATTTATTTAAAAAAAAATTTTTTTTAAGATTTTATTTGTCAGAGAGAGGGAGAAAGAGAGAGAGAGAGCACAAGCAGGGGGAGCGGCAGGGAGAGGTTCTGCCAACAAGGTTCTGACGGCAAAATGACAGTATTTGTCAAATTTCAGATACGGTTCCTGTCCATCCCAGCCATTCCTGCTTATAGGAATTTCTCCCACCGATTTCCTTGCACGCGTGTGAAATATACACAAGGTCATTCATGTGCAATTGTAGCAGTCTGGATACCACACAATTGTTCAGCAGGTAGAGGACTTGTTAAATAAACAATGACAAAGTGCACAGTGGAATATTATACAGATGTAACAGAACAAACAAAAAAATGAGGAAGCTCTCCATATATTGATAAGGAAGCATTACCAAGACATGTTGCTTAGTCAAAAGAAGGCTCAAAGATGTCAGTACGGTATGTGACATTTGGGGGTAGAAGTTAAAAGGGAAAGGTTTTTAAATGTGTTTCTGCTTGTGTTTTTATAAAAAGTGGGTATATGCAAAAAGAGACGTGTATTGAGTAAATGTGGATAAAGGAAGAATACAAAGGCTTTTCACAGAGTTCCTTTTTATATTGTTTTGATTTTTGAATCCCATGAACACTATTACTGATTCAAAAATTTTAAAATAAGAACAGATGATTCCAAAAGTAAGGGCTGTGAGCTGGAGCAGCTGAATCCCTACTTATCTAGAAATTAGCTTTCCATCCCAGTGTGGTGAGGCAGATTACAGCAGTTGCTGTATTTGTCCATCGGAGGAACTCTTGGGGGATCCTATCAGTGAGGGCTCTGATGCATCAAGTTTATGGAAGCTAAAAAGACACAGTCAACTCACGTAACTGAGGAGTCCAGACGTGGAGTCGGCTTTGGGGCACAGAGCACTGCTCTTTCCTGAGGGACTGCCGAAGCTGGGGCTTACTAGGCATCTCATGGCACCCCGGCTCAAACCACAAAACAGATTGTTGGTACCTCGGTTAGCATTTGCTAAGCATCGGTTTTGGAAGTTGCAGCCCCTCTCCATAGGAGTCTGGCATCCTGCTGCCCTTCATTTTAGAAGATGAGTCTCCTGGGGGTGACCAAGGAGAGTCAAGAAGCTTCTCCTCCGGGGCTTAAGGCTGTGGTTGCTCTCTTATGCAACAGACAGGACGCAAACGCATGACATTCTGGCCTCGAGAATGCCAGGCATTCAGAGCCAGACCAAGAATATGTGTGTGGGGAGACGGCTGGGCTTCCTGGCCTGCCAGAATCAGGGAGTGGGAGAGAATGGGAGACCACTTATCTCCCTCCCACTCCTCCTTCCTCATTCCAGCGCCCAAACACCAGACCAATGTGTCTCCTACTGAGTAAAAAAAATGGGAACATGGGGCGATGCCACATGCAAGGGATGTTAGGAAACCCAAACACAGCACAACACTGATGTGCTTAATTTGGTTTATGAAATGCAATTTCTGTGGAATTCTCTGTTAGTGAAGGAAGAAAAGAAAAAGAAAAAAGAGAAGGAAAGAGAGAGAGAAAAGAAAGGAAAAAAGAAAAGAAAAACAAAAAGGGAAGGAAGGACGAAAGGGAGGAAGGGGGGGAGGAAGGAAGGAAGAAGAAACCCACTTGATTCGCAATATGGAAAACACGAGTCCCCGCCCGGACTCGTTGCCAGGCGGCAGCAGAACCCCTGCACGTCCCTGAGCTGCTCTCCGTGTCCTCATCTAAAACACGTGACGGATAACTGCCCGGCCAACCCCACGGGGGGTACATAAACACACCAGCTGGGAAAAGCGTAACTTCGAAGGTAACTGAAGGCATGTTTATTACCCAAATGGTTTACATTTACTTCTTGTAACCTGAAAAGGTTGTCATTAAGTATCATTTGATTTACCCTGAAGCAAGTTAACTTGCCTTCCCTGGAGGGCGGGCAAGGGGTGGGGGTTGGTTATCTCCTGTCCTGTGTCTGTCCCAGATCCATTTCCCATTCTTTTCTTCTGAGAAACAACTTCACCCACCACCAGCCCAGCATTTCAGACACCGCTGGCCCCTCCCTGGTCCAGAGGGGGACACGTGCCACAGGGCTGACTGAGAGCATCAGACCTCCCTGAGCAAGGGCATGTGACCCAAGCCAGCCAATCAGAGACAATGAGCTTCAACTCACGGGCTTTTGTGCGAACTCTGCTGAGGTCCCCTCTCTCCACTGGACAGGTTGTCGCCCTCGGGCTTCTAGAAGCCATCTCTCGCCCATCTGGGGGAAACCTGCCTGCGAATGATGCCAACAGAGAGAGAAAGTAGAGCTAGGAGAAGGAGAGAATAAGTGAAGTTCTGGTACCTCTTTTGGATCCAGTCATCCCTGAAGCCAGCTCCACCCCTGGACTTGAGTCAATAGATGCCCCTTTCTTCTTTGACACTTTAGGTTGGATTTCTGGTGCCTTCACCTCTAAGAGTCTAGACTGATGCAAACTTCTGACCCTAATGTTTGAGTCTCTACACAAACATGAACCACTGCACCCACATGCAAAACTACAAGAATGAAGAAAACAAGATTTACACTCTATCTTGATGGGGTCCAAGCAGAGCTAGAATTGTTTCCTGGATATATAGACTTCATGGTAGTACCTAGTCGACATGTTGTAATTGAACTGAGACACAAATTACTAAAATAAAGAAATACTTCATTTTATTTTACTCTGTCAGCCATGAGGTCCAAGCAAATGCAAGCTCATGGAAATTAGAAATAATACCAAAATATGGATAAGACCAGCTTTAGAGGTTTCATGGAATCAGCAGAATGTGACTGTCTGCAGTGATTTTTGGCGCTCTCAGTTTGCCAAGCCACGTGTACCATTTTGTCTAGCCCATCCAAGAATTTTGGTGGTAACTGTCCAGGTTGAGGAGAGTTGTCACAGAGTGGTGAAGCCCAAACAACTGAAATGTTCACAGTACACAAAGCAAAGCAAGTCAGCATTACTGGGTGATACAGACTATTCATTTATCACTTAACTAGTAAACCCTGTACCAGTGTAAATCTCATTTTACAGCACTACAAATATCCCTAGTCATGCCTTCCTTTGTTCACGGACTCGTTCCTTCATTCAATGATATTGATTAAGCCCCTAGTAGGGATGGACCAGGAGGTGCCCTGGTAAATGCTGGAGTTACAAAGTTAAAGATTAATGCCCACACTCTGTCCTCGAGGAGCTCTGAATCTATCTCACAGAGAGATAAGGAAATGAAGAATGACAATGCATCATGAGAAGCACAGACAGTTAGGGAAAGTCTGTTCGAACTGAGTCCCAAGCGTGGATCCATTCTCCTTCAGGTTCCTTAGCACAGCTAAGTGACACTTCTCACCCATCTTCAGAATAAGGAATGCTTGACATTGTTTCAATCAGTTCTTCATTTCTGGTGTTACCATGGGGGAGCCACAGCATTACAAGTTGCAACAAACTCAGACATGGTTATGGGGTTCTCACCGCTGAACACACAGGGGACACAATTGGTCATTGCAGAGCTGGCTGACTGCTTCATTCACTCGAGACCGTTCCTGAGGAGCCACGATGTGCTCACCACTCTCAGAGTCCCTCCCAGCCCGTCTAGGTGGGCTGCTCTGCCCTTGGCATTCATCCTCAAGGTCTGGACCTACTTGGACGGATGCAGATTTGTGGTCTGGAGGGTCTTCAAAGGAAGGCCTTCTCTTTGGCTTTCAAATCTAAGCCTTAACAGGTCAAGGCCCACTTCTTGCTCTGGAACCATTAGCTTTTCCCTTGTCATGTGTGCTTTGGGTGAGAAGGTGGAGTCTGTAGGTCTTGCTTAACAAAGGACTGACTCCTCTCGTACAGTGTGCAAACATCCAGCCACCCACATTGAAAGAAGGAGCAAACAGCCTGCACCCTGCACCCTCTCTTCTCCTCTGTCTCAGACCTGTGTTCTCTTCCACAGGCTTAGTGGCAAGAAATGAACTCGAGACGTGAGCTTCAGCTCCTGAGTCAGACTGCATGTATAGCATTTTATGCTGGTAACAATAAAGGGTGGTTTTTACAAATGATCTTTTTAATGCTTTTCACAGATTGGCTTTTGTGGAGGTTTAGTATTAACCAAAGTTCTCCTTCCCATAATCCAACCTTCCATAAATGGTCCCTGAGATACTTCCCCTCCTTGCTTATCCAGCAAAGACAACAATCCAGAATCCAGTGAGGTTTTCCTTGTCAGGGGCTCACCTCCATTTTATTGTTGTTCTAAGGCTTTTCTAATCTGTCTTGATGAATTCATCCCACCTGGAAATGGGCCCACTATGGAATGCCAGTTAGGTTAGCAGCAAGGGTAAAGGCTTTGGCACTGTGAGCAGGGAGGCCCATGGAGAATGGAATTTGAAAACTGAGGTCTTCTGTGTTCACTTAGAGTTAATGTGCATAGAGAGAGTAAGGCCATTTGATAGAAGCACTTTGCTTAGTTCACTTAAAAATCAGAGTATCTTTGTTAGTGTTCATTTGTTAACTAAATCTTTATGATCATTATCAATCAAACTTTATAAATGCTATCATGATATAAAATTAGACCGTTCATTCTCTAAAAATAAAATTTAAAAATGAATATGCCCTGATTTTACTTGTTAGTGAATTCCTCATTTAGTGTATTCCCACAAATCACTTACACACAAAGAAAACACAAAACAGAATCTGTGCAAAAATAGAGTTCTCCATTTTCTGTAACACCTTCTCTTTTCTGTAATGAATTTGTTCATGTAAAAAAAAAGTGTCTACTTGGAAAATTATAAAAACATTGCTACAATGTCATAAGTGCTCTACATTCTCTAGGAAAACATACCTTTGGAAATAGTACAACTATTGGGAATTCTTAAAGAAATTCAAGTCGTGGACGTGCCGCAGATACATTCCACTCAGGGCAACATGGAAACCCTGTCTGTCCTTCCTACCACTTCCAGAAATTGTCTGCGACTCTCACTGAGTGAGGTATCATTCTTCTTTCTTCAAACATCATCATTGATTTCTGTGGATATCCTTAGGGTGACACTCTATTAAAAACAGAAGAAAAAGATTTCAAAGAAGGTTTTATATGCAAACAATGAATCTTGGAATACCACATCAAAAACTAATGATGTACTATATGGTGACTAACATAACACAATTTTTAGAAAAAGAAGAAGAGGGTAAACCGGTGCCAGCAACAGAGGCCCCCCACGCTTCAGGTGTACCCTCACTATGATTTCGGCAGAGTTTGAACTGGGTCTGAGAATCTTCTTGGTTTTCTATATACTTTTTGCTAAAAATTCATTTGTTTCAGAATGTATGATCTTCTTTGTTGTCAAACCTGATAAGGTCCCACATCCTCTCTGCCTTGGAAACATTTTTCAACAACAAACTTTGTTTGTTTTCAACAATAAACTTTGTTTATTCAAAGGATGTATTTCCTATTATTTGGAACTAGTAAATGAGGCCACCTCAGAAAGCTAATAACCAGGATATATGAACATCCATCCAGGGGACAGAGAACATATGAAAAGTTCATTGTTTGGGAGAGCAGTTAGAGATGCTTTTCTTAGGGAATAAACTAATGTTCTCTGGCATGCTCTTAACCCTAATTGTCAGCACTTTATAACATATGAACTGATAAATATCTACCTGGAAATCGTGGATGAATGTTAGGAAGTAGAAAATGAAACCAAAGGCCACTGTCCATTCGCAGATTGCACTCACTACGTGATATATGTAGTCCTAAAAGCAACAATAAAGAAACAGAAGTTAGCCAAAATACACTGTATTCCCTGTAATGGGTGTACTGAAACAAGCTGGTCAGAACAGAGAGGAAAGTCGTTGGGTGAGCATAAATCAACCCCTTGAGAAAACACAGTGAGGCAGGTCAGGCGGAGGCACATCAGGGCACCTGCCCACTGGGAACGTGACGCAATTATCCAAAACGTTCCTGAGGCTCTCTTACACTCTGGTTTTAAGACTTAGTCTATACACTTCAAAAAGGCAGAATAAGGGCCACAAAAAGGCTGAGATGGGGAGGCCAATTTGGACTCAAGAGAAGAAAAAATTTTCTATTCAAGGCCTGACTTGCTCTCCCCCTGCTAGGAATCCCAAAGTTGAAATGCATGCTTAAAAAACATCAAGTCAAAAAACAAAACAACAACAACAAAACATCAAGTCAGCTTCCGCGCCTTATTAAAATGAGCACTCGCACCCAGAGAAGAGTGGCTGTCACCACTGGCTGTTGTGTTTCTCTGTTACTACAGAAAATGTCTTACCAGAACACTGTTCTGCTTAGAGCCACAGAGCAGAGGCTAAGGAGACATCGACATGGTATCTGTCTTATTGGGGGCAAAGATGAGAGAATGCAGAGCAAGAGTGGAGGGCTTTCATTGGAGGTTCCTCCTAGGGAGGCCAGAGAATTAATAAAAATAAATGGACTGCCAGTCGCAGAAAAAGAGGAAGATTGGCAAACCCAGTCATCAGTTCAGTTTCATTTTTACCAAATGGGAAAATATGACCCTGGTGTTGCTTTGAGACATTAAAAAAAAAAGTCTGTGCGTGGGCGTGTGTGTGTGTGTGTGTGTGTGTGTGTGTGTGTGGTATGAACTCTCCTGATTTTTAAAGGCGGTAAATTACTTCAAAAGCATTTTTAAACACCATCCAAAGGTCACCTGGGTGGCTCCGTCGGTTAAGTGTTCAACTCTTTTTTTTTTTAATTTATTTTTTATTTTCAGCATAACAGTATTATTTTTGCACCACACCCAGTGCTCCATGCAATCCGTGCCCTCTCTAATACCCACCACCTGGTACCCCGACCTCCCACCCCCCGCCCCTTCAAAACCCTCAGATTGTTCAACTCTTGATCTCAGCTCAGGTCTTGATCTCGGGGTTGAGAGTCCAAGCCCCAGTTGGGAGTTCCACGTGTGGAACATACTCAACTACAATAAAATAAAACTGTCTGAGACAAACTGCATGTCTGCATTCTGACTTGAGTCCACCTGCCAGACTAGGCCTGTGGACTGTCATCAGTTCTCTGATTTAGAACAGTGACCTGTTTTTTTCCTACTTCATTTTGCTCTGCTATAGGTTACATGCATGAATATGCAAATATGCTGGGTTGCAGGTTGGTTCCGTGGTGACGAGTGCTTTCTCTGATCCAGTTTTCGTCCATGATCATTTCATTGTGGTGCATCAAACTGTCACAGACACTGCTCCTCACTCTCCTCCTGCGTGTCCGTATCCATCCTGGCCCTCATCCAATGCACACTGGGGAGGAACCCCACCAGCCTACGCTGGGGGTAGAGAACCGAGGCCCCTCCCTCCTTTTGGTGACCTTACCAGGAGATCCACCTCATCCTTTATCGCCCTCGGACAGTGAAGATGGCTTATAAAAATGGAAACAGAACTGGGAGAGGATTTCTTTAGCATATTTAATGAAAACACACTGAACTTGGAGTGCAGACTCTTCTGCTACAATTGTGGCAACGCCACAAGTTGCTATGTGAAATGAGACAATGATATTAAAATTCTCACCAACACTACCAAGTAAGTTAATGCACAGGAATGTGCCACACAAGCTCCCAAGCACGCCACAGAAGTCTGGGGCAGTACCTAAGCCATTGTTCCATTCAGTGAATTAATGTAAAGGGTTTTGTGTGCATTCACTGATACTGAGAACAGAAAATAATACAAGAGCAGCATGGTGATTTATGGAGTGAGCAGAAAATGAGGTACTTTTCACATTTTTAAGGTAGAAAATGAAATGAAAAACATTTTTTAATTGGCTGGGGCATATACTTCAAGGAAGCCTTTCCAGCCCCTGGTTGGTTTGATTTGTGGTAGAAGGTCTCCCTCCAGTGGCTGAACTTGTAAAGTACACCCAAAGCCGCCCTGCTGTGAAGTCTTGCTTTCAGAAGGACTTTTTTTTTTTTTCATTTTATTTTATTTTATTTTATTTTATTTTATTTTATTTTATTTTATTTTATTTTCAGTGTTCCAAAATTCATTGTTTATGCACCACACCCAATGCTCCGTGCAATATGTGACCTCCTTAATACCCACCACCAGGCTCACCCAAACCCCCATCCCCGTCCCCTCCAAAACCCTCAGTTTGTTTCTGAGTCCGCAGTCTCTCATGGTTTGTCTCCCCGTCTGATTTTTAAAAAACTTCTGCCTGGATTATTCTCTCACTCACCATCTTCAGTCTCTTCAGAATCTGTCTGTCTGTCTCTCTCTTTAGAGATTTTATTGTTTTACTTGAAACAGAGAGACAGAGCATGAGCATGAGCAGGGGCCAGGAGGCAGAGAGAGAATCAAAAACTCCCCGCTGAGCAGGGAGCGCAATGCAGGGCTGGATCCCAGGACCCTGAGATCATGAGCTGAGCTGAAGACAGGCGCTCTACCATCTGATCCCCCAGGCGCCCCCTCTCCGTAGTCTTCCACAGGCTTCCAGCACTTGCCAGAATCCTGCTGTGAAAAATCCCCTGATCCCACTGGCCCTCTAGCCACCATGTTGTGTCTCCTCCTCTCACCCCCAAACAGTCACTGAGAGCTGCATGAACGAACCACCCCCTCACCATTTCTTTACCCTCCTGCAATCGTCTTCTAAAGCCAACACTTTACTGAAACCGCTTTCTGAAAAACATCAGTCACACCGTGGCCCCTTGAAAAACCAACTGGTGTTCTCCCACAAGCTCTCCTCTCCTGGGCAACATTCCTTTCCCATATGGCATTTGGCATACCTCATGGCATGAGTCCACCTCAATTCCAAACATTCAGCTCCAGGAGTTCTGACGTGAGGGCTGAAATTACCAGTCACTTTACCCTGTGCCCTGAAGGTTCCCAGTGCCCCCACTGGTCTAGTTCCACAAGCAACTGGGCCATTCTCCTTCATGTTTCACTACAGCCCTGGAGTCAACAATTCTAAAACCAAACCCAACCCCCTTCCCTGCATGGAATCATTTATTCCTGTTTGGGACCCTGCTTCTATCTGCTCTTGGGGACAGATTCTTGGCTTCCCCCAAGATAACATTTGGAAGTCCTCTTTGATTCAAGTCCTTCCATTCTCGTGTCGGTCACTTGCCGGCACCCATTAAATATTTCCCCTTCTTACTTCCACCCTAGGCTAATCTTTTTTTTTACTCATTCTTCTTAAAGTTTTCTATTTTAATTTCTGTATAGTTAACATAGAGTGTAATATTAGTTTATGTATAGTTAACATACAGTGTGTATGTATGTATGTATAACTATGTATAGTTTACAGTGTAATGTTAGTTTCAGGTGTACAATACAGTGATTCAACACCTGCATACATCGCCCTCATCACAGCAAGTGCACGCCTTCACCCCCTTTACCTGTTTCACCCACCCCCTCTGGAAACCATCTGTTTGTTCTCTATAAAACTACAAGTCTATTTCTTGGTTTGTCTATCTCTCTCTCTCACTTTTTCCTTTGTCCATTTGTTTTGTTTCTTAAATTCCATATATATATATATGGAATTCCATATATATATATATATATATATGGAAGTGTCCCCCCAGAAATTAATGCCAGCCATGTGAGTGATGTAAAATATTCTACTATAGGCAGACAGCTTCTCCTCTGCTGCCCTACCTGCTTCTCCCTTGGGGTGTATTCAATAAAGTTCTTAAAAAAAAAAAAAATTCTACTATAGTGGTTACACTAAAGAAAATCTAAAAAGAACCAAATGAGGGGTTCCAGGCTGGCACAGTCGGTAGAACATGTGACTTGATCTCAGCACCTCTTCTCCCTGACCCCAATATTTTGCAATTCTTATATATATAATTTTGCAATTCTCCATATATATATATATGGAATTTATATATATATATATGAAATCATACATTTTTTGTCTTTCTCTGACTTATTTGCTTAGCATTATACTCACTAGCTCCAACCATGTTGTTGCAAATGGCAAGATTTCATTCATTTTATGGCTGAATAATATTCCATTGTATATATATATATACCACATTGTGGTATATATATATATACCAAAAACTTTGCACAAACTCCCTGCCCACGAAGATAGACCTGACCACGTTTATTCTCCGGTTCATTCTGAAACAAAGTGCCCTCTGTGCTGGAGCGGGTCTCATCCTTTCTGCTTAACACTCACTGCTTCCTCGGACCTCCGTACACCTTAATTCATATCGACCTCTTTTGATGAGGAAATTCAATTAGGAACTCAAAATTTTGAAAATAATTTTGAGAATAATCCCCAGGAACCAGGTTCAACAATCATATTGAAGATGAGTTAAATTTTACCTTTTCTTTTGGATTCCACTCCAGCTTTGTTATAGAAATTAGTGAAGCACAGGCAATCACTAAAAAAGGGCAATTGTTAAGGAAGGTCCAAAAAACAAAAGCAAAAACAAAAACCCAGGTCTTTTAACCAACTGAGCCACCCAGGCGTCCCAAAAACCCAGGTCTTTTAATGTTAAGACTATTCTTCTAATCATCATCACAGTGTTAAAATGTTAATACCAACATTTCTGCAGTCAGACCAGTTACATCGGCTTTTTTCATAATCTCAAACCTTAAGTTCGATTGTGACAGCATTTAAATTATAATATGGACATACAGTCATTCCTTAGCAATACCTTTCAGATATGTATAGCCAAATTTTCATCTGTGGCTACATTTTGCTCCACTGTGCTTGTTAAATTTGGTCCAAATGACAGATGGGGGGATGCCTGGGTGGCTCAGCTGCTAAGTGTCTGCCTTTGGCTAGGGTCATGATCCCAGGTTCCTGGGATCAAGCCCTGCATGGCTCCCTGCTTGCCAGGAAGCCTGCTTCTTCCTCTCCCACTCCCCCTGTTTGTGTTCCCTTTCTTGCTGTGTCTCTCTCTCTCGAATAAATAAATAAAATCTTAATTTAAAAAAGAACAAAAACAAAAAACAAAATGACAGATGGGTACTTTTTGAGGACTTTTCTCCTAAAATACTCTTTTCCCTAAACAAAAGTTTTTTGGGGAGAAAAAAAATACTCTTGCCCTAAGAATCCTATCTTCAAGGCATCAGCTTTAAGGAAAAATTAACATTTCAAAGTACCAAAGCATCGCAAACTACCAAGGTTCTTCTACAAAAACGAGATACAGATTCAAATTACTGTCTTTAAGAAACAGACTTATTCCATCCAGTCATTGAGTATAAGCCAGGGTCCTTCCTTCCCAGCCCAGAGTTTCCAAATCAAAGAGCTACACCCTACCTCTGACCTTAGGGGGTACCCAGAGAGGCCAAACGGTGCCAGGGACTGAGGCTAAAGCCTCCGTGTGCTGTCTGCACAGACATTCTGATGGAGCTTAAAAGGCAAAAGAGAAAGCTAGAGATGAGATGCTTTTAAAATGCTTTTGCAAACAGTTACGAATTCAAAGCTTTGAGTCAGTGTCAAGTTCAGAACTTCCTCTAAATTCAGAGTCAGCACCTCTTCTCTCTGACCCCAATATTTTGCAATTCTTAACACTTAACACTTAACACTTCTCAGTTTCTCAAAAGCAAAGACTCTTTGGTCGTGTCATTACCATATTTCTGTTTCTAATAGTTTAAAATCCTCTTAATTCTTTGTTCTTGAGTCCTGTCTTCTGCGCATCAGGTACCTTGTTGAGGGGAGGGCACGACTTCGACTCAGAGGGAAAATCGTGACTTCAGAGTGGAATGGGCTTTGAAGGAGGCTTCACTGAGTTGAGCCTAATGTAAGCTGAGGTTTGAGGAGCTCTCTAGAGCAGTGTCCCCCCAGAAATTAATGCCAGCCATGTGAGTGATGTAAAATATTCTACTATAGGCAGACAGCTTCTCCTCTGCTGCCCTACCTGCTTCTCCCTTGGGGTGTATTCAATAAAGTTCTTAAAAAAAAAAAATTCTACTATAGTGGTTACACTAAAGAAAATCTAAAAAGAACCAAATGAGGGGTTCCAGGCTGGCACAGTCGGTAGAACATGTGACTTGATCTCAGAGCTGTCAGGTTAGGCCACATGTTGGGTGTAGAGATTACTTAAAATCTTGGGGCGCCTGGGTGGCTCAGTGGGTTAAAGCCTCTGCCTTCGGCTCAGGTCATGATCTCAGGGTCCTGGGATTGAGTCCCACATTGGGCTGTCTGCTCGGCGGGGAGCCTGCTTCCCCGCTACCCCCCACCCACTTGTGATCTCTCTCTGTCAAATAAATAAATTTTTTAAAAAATCTTTTTTTTTTTAGATTTTCACTTATTATTTATTTGACAGGGAGAAATCTAAAGTAGACAGGCAGGCAGAGAGAGAGAGGTGGAAGCAGGCTCCCCGCTGAGCAGGGAGCCCCATGCAGGGCTCCATCCCAGGACCTGAGCCAAAGGCAGAGGCTTTAACCCACTGAGCCACCCAGGTGTCCCTAAAAAAAAAAAAAAAATCTTAAAAAAAAAAATAAATAAAATCTTGAGGCACCTGGGTGGCTCAGTTGGTTAACGGGCTGCCTTCAACTCAGGTTATGATCTCAGGGTCCTGGGATCCAGCCCCGCATTAGGCTCCTTGCTCAGCAGGAAACCTGCTTCTCCCCTGCCTGCCATTCCCCCTGCTTGTGCTTGCTCTCTGTCTCTCTCACTCAGGCTGTCAAATAAATAAATAAAATCTTTAAATAAATAAATTAATTAAATAAAATCTTAGAAATGAATAAATAGAGCCAAATGAAATTAATTTTAATAATATATCTCATCTAAGAGACTCTTAATCTCAAGAAACAAACTTGAGGGTTGCTGGGGGTGGGGGCGTAGGGAGAGGGTGGCTGAGTTATGGACATTAGGGAGGGGATGTGCTATGGTGAGTGCTGTGAAGTGTGTAAGACTGATGATTCACACACCTGTACCCCTAGGGCAAATAATACATTATGGGTTAATAAAGAAAGAAAGGAAGGAAGGAAGGAATAAAAGAAAGAATATACCTTATCTAACCCAATATATCAAAAATATTATCATGTCAACATGTACTAATATAAAGAACTAGTAATGAGATAGTCTACATTCTCCTTTTCTTATTACGTCTTCGAAATCGGTGTGGTTTTTACACTTAACTGCCCATCTCCATGTGGACCAGCCACATTTCAGGTGTTCGGTAGCCTCATGTGGCTGGTGGCTACTGTATTCAGGGAGAAGAGAATAGGCCAAGGCAGAGAACAGGAAATGGTCAAGTCCAGGGGAGAACATGTTAGAATAAGGTCAGAAAAAGAGGCTGCCTCATAGGGTGCCTGGGTGGCTCAGGCGGTTCAGCTGGGTTTCAGCTCAGGTCATGAACTCAGGGTCGTGAGGTCAAGTCCCCCATAGGGCTCCAAGCACAGCGAGGGGTCCGCTTTAGATTATCTCTCTCTCTCTAAAATAAGTAAATCAATAAAATCTTTTTAAAAAATAATAGGCAGGCTCAGACTATGGGTCTCAACCAAAGGAACCTGGGCTTTATGCTGAGAGTGATTTTGTGAAGGCTTATAAAAGCTTCGGAAGCCAGGTGCAAGATGGACAGGCTCACAGGGAAGGCTTAGAAGCAGGATCCTAACCTCATATGCGCTTCAGTTCCTTCATGAGTCAAGCGACAATGTTTCATAGAACTACGGCAGTAAGAAGAGACAAAGGCATTTTAAAGATATTAAGAAATCTTTGTAAAGAGACATAAATACCACCCTAATGCTTAGGATAAAAGAGCTTTTCATGTGGATGAATTTGTTTGAGTTAATTTATTTATTTATTTTTTTAAGATTTATTTATTTATCTATTTGACAGGAAAAACAGCAAGAAAGGGAACACAGGAGGAGGAGGAGGAGAGGGAGAAGCAGGCCTCCTGCTGAGCAGGGAGCCTGATGTGGGGCTGGATCCCAGGATTCTGGGACCATGACCTGAGTCCAAGGGGCCCCTTGAGTTAATTTAATACAGGGACATGACCTATTTCTGTTTGGGGAAGCTATCCCTTGGTGGGGCTCCTAAGAACCGCCTAGAAATGGGAACTATTTCTATGTTAAACTCTTGAGGCCTAAAATGCTTATTCTCACTAAAAATTCTCTCTGATTTTAACATCTAGAGATGTGCCTCTCAAGTTGGAAGCAAGAAAAGGTTTCCTACACCAAGAAACTGGCTTTAACACTTCAAACAATGATACTATAAATTTTGTAACTAACACAAGCTAAAAGTTTTAAGTAGATATATTTGGAGAGAAACATGAATGTCTTCAAACCATAAAGAAGGAAATTGCAAATGAACTCTCTTTGCAAGAAGCGCATATTTGTTTAAATTTCTCAACAGTAGGATTTGCTTCCTCTGCGCTTAGAAATTTTCTAACTAAAAATTTCCTTCCTTAAGACAAAAAAAAAAAACCCACAACCATTCTTAGACTTCATATTTTGTATAAGCTTCTGTTTTAAAAGAGAAACACAAAACTTACTATTTAGAAGCACATGGTACATTTTCACTCAAGCTTGCCCACTTCATACCACAACCCAATCCAGACTAACAAAGTTGCTGCTAATAAAATAGTTGCTATTTTCCTATAGTCTGACAGAATCACCATCTTTCGATGGCTCTGCAGTTTTCTCTGATAGGACTGCAGATGGTATTGCAACAGATGGGGAATTTTCCACATCTTGAAGACACAGCTTTTTTTTTTTTTTTTTTCTGTTAAATACCTCTAGAAAGAAAGAAAGATCAAGCTTTCATTTCCTTCCAACAAAAACGCCCTAGTCAAAAAATTGATATTTTATTTTCACATTGTTGAATGAGAAGATGGAGTGAGATTTCATTTTGAAACTGGAATCAGTGAGAACAAGAGAAGCCTCAATGTATTTCAAATGACTTAGAAATAAATGATAAGAGTTTTTTAAAACCTCTTAACACACACGAGTAAATTGAACTACCTAATGAATCGCCAGCGTACAGATGAGGGCAGCGTACCGACCGGGCTCTTGGGACTTCACAGGGCAGTTACTTTAAGTACAATATCAATATTTGGTGTCTTTGACCAAGCACTACAAAGAAAAATAAATATTTCCACATGGCTTATGAAACTTTCCCTGTTGGAAAGAAAGTAAACAGACTGAAGTGTTGCCGTAAGTTTCCATGCTTCTTGCACACACTTTTCCCCCAAAGATTGTTTTGATCTAACCAGACAATGTTGAGGTATTTCCTTAACAATGTATACTTTTCTCCCAATTGTTCTTCTGAAGCATGTGGACACCCGCCCATTAACCTTTGCTTTTTTTTTCATGCTCTTCTGGGGGAGTGGGAGAAGGGTCAAGCCTGTGAAGACACTGACAAATATGCAAAGGATACTGGGGACCACGGCTGCACAGGAAATGGCAGAGATGGCCAACCGCACATGGCACGTGGACAGGCTGTTCCACTGGGGACATGATTTGTAAGAGATGATGGACTGCAGGAGCGTGTAGACCACACCGCAGACAAAAGCCAAAAGGGCGCCGCCATCGTGGACCACGGGGACAGCTAACTCCTGGAGAGAGAGTCACAAACAGCTGTTACTCTGCGCGAGTCTGCACACAGCAAGACCCACGCCCCCACCCACGCTGGGCTACTCAACGCCACAGTCATCACAGATGCACCCACCTCTCCTTGGAAAATGTGAGAAGATTACCAAGAGAAATGCCTTCCAGACCCTAAAGTAAATGCTCTTAGTTGTTCCACAGCAAATGTGGGCACACTGGACAGGGACAGAGCGATGTCTGCCTCAGAGGTGGGAGAACTGAGTATCGTGGGCTTTGGAGTCTGGCAGAACTGGATGAAAAATTTCCACTCTGCCACTGGGCTCTGTGACCTCAGTTTATAACCTCAATTTCTGTACCTGTAAAATGGGCATAATAATTTCTGCCTTGCCGTTTTGCACTGAAGATTGTATGATGAATTTCATTTGAAAGTATACGACTGGTTCCATGAACACGCCGAGTGTGGCTTAGAGTTTTCAGGCTCCTTGGTCCTCAATAATCTGTCTTCCCCCAGGCAGCCCACATGCACACACAAATCTAAGTAAACACACTGCTCTTGCCATGCAAAGGCAGATTCAAGGCCCTGCCCCCCTATCCTCTAACCAGCCATTTCAACCAGAAGGCACCCATACACCCCGTCTAGGCTCAGAATCTGGTATTGCTTACTACTATGCTCATGATGGACCATTCAAAGAGCTCACTTTAGGCTCCTTCCAAATGTGCAATGGGCACCGACCTTCTGGTAATAACAGTGATGTTGGACTGAACAATGGAGTCTCTGCCTGAACTTGAAAATGTGAGCTTTGCAAGGGGACAAGTTAAAGTATTATCCAAGAGACGCTGGTTTGGGCCCCAGACCCTTACTGAACCCAACTCACTATCCACACCCTGTCCCTCCCAGATTTTCTTTGACCTGAGCCACCCAGGCTTGCCCAGAACCAAGGTGTTCTCCATCTGCTCACAAATATCAAATCTTTAATGCCCACAGGGAAAGAAGATTAAAAAAAAAAAAAAAAACTTTCAAACTTCTTTTCTTTCTTTCTTTCTTTTTCTTTTTTTTTTTTTTTTTGGTAAGATTTTACTTATTTATCTGACAGAGAGAGAGAAAAAAGAGCACAAACAGGGGGAGCAGCAGGCAGAGGGAGAAGCAGGCTCCCCACTGAGCAAGGAGCCTGAGGCAGGGCTTAATGCCAGGACCACGGATCATGACCTGAGCTGAAGGCAAACGCTTAACTGATTGAGTCACCCAGCTTGATCCCAGGACCCTGGGTCAAACTTCTTTTCTCTTTTTTTTAATGATTTTACTTATTTTATTTATTTGACAGAGACAGAGCAAGAGAGGGAAACAAGTAGGGGAAGTGGGAGAGGGAGAAGCAGGCCTCCCGCCAAGCAGGGAGCCCGATGCAGGGCTCAATCCCAGGACCCTGAGATCACGAGGGTTGTAGGTTATTGTTAAGCTGTCAAACTTATTTTCTAAGGAAACTTATTTCTGGAATAAAACCTCGCAACAATGGGGAAAATCCACTGCTTGATTTCTGTTCTAATAAAATAAGGCTGTATTAACATTCTACAACATGTAATATCAATTGCTCACTTATTAGGTATAGATTCTGTATTCCTAGGATACTTAACAGGGGCATATAGATTTAGGAAAATTACATATGAGAAATAAAATACATTCTACGCCCTTTAAAATATTTGTATGTCTTTAAGTACTTAAGGAGTTAAAAAAAAATTCACTGAACTGTGCACTTAAAAATGGTTAAGATGGCCAATTTATTAAAAAGATATTATTTATTTATTGGAGAGAGAGAGAGAGTGAGACAGAGTAAGCCTGAGGGTGCGAGGGAAAAGGGTAAGAAGCAGGATCCCTGCTCAGCAGGGAGGCCCACACAGGGCTCCATCCCAGGACCCTGAGCCAAAGGCGGATGCTTAACCAACTGAGCCCCCAGGCACCCCTCCGATGATCAATTTTATGTTATATATGTACTTTACTACAATGAAAAATAGCAATAATTCAAAGGAAATGAAATCACTATCTCAAAAAAACAACTGCACCCCCATGTTCACTACAGCATTATTTACAATAGGCAAGACATAGAAACAACCTGAGTTTCTGTCAAGGGACGACCGGATAATGAAAATGTGAAACACACACACAGATTATTATTTGCCCATGAAAAAGAAAAAAATCTTGCCATTTGTGACAACATAGGTGGATGCTGAGGGCATTATGCTAAGTGAAATGAGTCAGACAGAGAAAGGCAAATACTGTATGATCTCACTTAGATGTGGAATCTTAAAAAAAAAAAAAAAAAAAGAAAAACTGAACTTATTGATACAAAAAACAGATCAGTGGTTGTCAGAGGTGAGAGGTAGGGTGGGGATGGAGAATGTGGGAAAGATCAAAAGACTGAGCTTCCAGATATAAGGTCTGAGGATGTAACATAGAGTGTGGTGACCACAGTTAACAATGCCATATTTTATATTTGAAACTTGGTAAGAGAGTAAATTTTAAAAGTTGTCATCACAAGAAAAAAAAAAACTGCAACTATGTGAGGTGATGTATGTTAATGAGCTTATTGTGATCATTTTGCAATATCTACATGTATCAAATCACTATGTTACATACCTTAGACTAACACAAGTTTATATGTCAAAGACACCTCAGTAAAATGGGGGAAAAAATATTAAGCCAACAGCATTACACCAAATATAAAACCAATATTAAACCAATAAAATAAAAGAATGAAAACACAGATCTTTCCCCCCCCCCTTTGAATGTTAGGCACATTTGGGCAAAGGAAAAGGAACAAAAGGCAAGGCAACCTCTGCTAATGAGTCATTTTCAGGAATAACGTTCTGAGATTCTTGATGCTTTCCACAGGCTTTTTTTTTTTTTTACACTAAGTAAATTAACATCCTGAATGTATATACTCTGTTTCCTCCAAATGCACAATCAGGGAATTTGCTTCCTTAACCTCCTCTGGATCCAACATACCCTTTAGTATTTCCATCTGCAAATTCACGACCCCCACATTAGCCCTGACATTATTGGATCAGAGGGTTCTTGAGTCAGCAGGAGTTGTATTTGCCTGTGCTTTTCCCCTGTACATGCTCTCTCATCATAGATGTCTTTTCGAAGGGAAATGATTCTTAGATCAGACATGAATTTTGGATAGAGGATAAAAATGAAAACCCAGCACCCTTTTTGGATCTCTTTTTCAAAAGTCTCTTGTTAATTTAAAAGATAGTAAAAAGAAACCGAGGGTACTGCAAGGGTTAAACCTTGGAAAACTTCTTGAAGGAAAGTAAAGCATTGAGAAAGGCTGGTGGGGACACACGCAACCAGCTCAGGACAGACAGCTCTTGGAACATCTGATGAGTGCAATGTGGTCCTACTCAAGAACCACCCGCACCCTCCAACCCCTCACACCCCTCCCCCCACTTCCCTCTCACTCCTCCCCACCCCAAGACAACCAGAGCTCTCTTGGCCGCACACATCCAGTTCCCGGGAAAGGAACAGCTCAGAGTTGGTTTGCTCAGGGCATGTTGGAAAGGAATTACAGGATATCAAACAAGGAAGTTGTAAAGATTTATTTATGGGAACAATGACAAGGCAAACACTGTGCTCTCAGGAAAGTTTAAGATCCTATTTCTGGTTTTTGTTAAGATGTAATCACTTCATAGAATCCTTAAAGAGAACCACAAGTTTGATGAATCTGACTTACAAGTGTTCTTTATAACGTCTGCCCTTTCTGGTTTAAAAGCTGACAGATTTTCTGCTCATCCCACAAGTTATTTGGAGAATGAGGTGATAGGATTTCATGTACCATATACTCTTACCCACTGAATAATTCATATCCACCATCTACAAACAATTACATTGTTCCACGTCTTCCCCTTGCCTCTCCAATTCCATTTTCCTTCCCGCCATGCTTTCCGGTACTAGAACTGTGAATTGTGTACTTGATTTTTTTCTTTCAGAGGTTTCCCCATTCTGGCATTGAAATTAACTCTTTTCCCGCAGGTTCTAGACAAATGGCTTCAATTCAAAGTCCACTTCTGCCTTTCTGTGCTCATACAATCTTGGGCAAGTATGAAGCCCTCTGGGCCTCCATTTCTCCATTGGCAAATGAGGAAAAGACTATCACCTGACTTCTAAGGTCCTTACTGGGATGATAGAAGTGAAAGCATTGAATGTTTTCATAAATTCTGCCCCATAGGAAATTTTCAATAAATTGGTTGTCATGAAAAACCAAATGCATGCAATCATAAAACAGAGACTCTCCGGCATGAGACCGATGTCACCTGCACCCATGTGTTACAGCCTCTGTCTTATTTCACCATAAAGGGACCATGAGGGTAGGAAAGTGAAACGGAGCCAGACGCAAATCTATTCTCACAGTGCCCTCCCTGAAGCCCTGTATACTTGCTCCAGGGAGGCTACAACTCTGCCTCTCCCCCTTTCTACCTTTCAGTGTTAACAAGGAAACAGTAATTGTGGATTTATGACATTCAAAAATTAAAACTTGTGGGGCGCCCGGGTGGCTCAGTTGGGACTCTTGATTTAGGCCCAGGTCATGATCTCAGGGTCGTGGGACTGAGCCTTGCCTGGAGCCTGCTTGAGATTTTCTCTCTCCCTCTCCCTCTGCACCACCTGCACCCCACCCCCCCGCACCCAATCTTTCTCCCTGATGAAAAGAAAAGAAGAAAAAAGAAAACCCGTTAGCCCAGAGACCCAAGAGCCCATCCCTGCCCTGTGGGTGGTCCTGGAGAAATGGTGCCCTGTAAGGAACGGTGTCTGCCACGTCACCCCCACACAACCCGGCACGGAGTTTCCCAGAGACCTGTACTATGTCCCCTACGGAGAGATGGCAGCCCCGCAGCAAAGGCGATTCTATGAGGGTACATGTGCAGGTGGGACAGACGCTTCTGACAGTGACTCTCCTGACTTCATGCAGGAGGCTTCAGACAGGCAGGGGCACTAGCAGCTGATTGGAAAGTAGAGGATACCAGTGGAGGCCCAAGGTTATTACTCTGGCGGATCAATACCAAGTGCAGTGCCCGAGCTGCGGCTTCAGCCGGGGTACCTATGCTCTAGCAGCTGGCTGGCGGCCAAGGCGGACACCTTTTTGTGAAAATAAGCAACACATAAGATCAGCCTGCTTCTGGTGGGGAAAAAAGTTACAGGGGTCGTCCTCCTGGGCTGAACCAAAAGTCCTGCTGGAACTCCCTTTGTGCTACCACAAAGAAACAACAGTGGCAGAGAGAGAAACGCCTGGTGGCTCAGCTGGTCAAGTCAGCCTTCTGCTCAGGTCAGAATGTCAGGGTCCTCGGATCGAGTCCCGGGTGAGCTCCTTGCTCAGCAGGGAGACTGCTTCTCCCCCCGCCCTTCCCCACTGCTTGTCTGTTCTTTCTCTCTCTGACAGATAAATAAAATCTTTAAAAAACAAATAAACAAAAACAAACAAACAAACAAACAACAACAACAAAAACATAGCAGTAGAGAGAGCAACACCAGTGCAGTGTTAGCCTGTAATGGTGACGGCCACGGTGGCTGTTACCTATGGGAGTTAGTGATGCTTACTGTGCATCAGCTCCTGGAATCCTCACAATAGCCCTAGGAGGGAAGGACTATTATAACTAGTACAAATGTAAAATGCAATAAATATTTTTAAAATATTGAATAATCTCTCCAAAGACAGACAATTCCCATGCTTTCCTGAAAGAGACCTCAGGGTGAACAGGAGTCCACTAGTTATAATAAAATATGAGTTAGAATAAAATAAGCACAGTAAGTAAAACCGCACAGTAAGAATTTATCTGGCAGATTCCACAGGAGTCACTGTAGAAGCTAATTTGCTCCACTGGGGCCCTATTTTGTCCCTGTAATGAATGAGTTGAGTAACCCTGGGTAAACGATTTCACCCCCATTACCTATCTCCTCACCTGCCAAAGGAAGAGATCACATGCCGTTTTGGGAGTTGGTAAACACACATGCTCATACACACAAGTATTTTCACACTTTTTTTTTTTAAGAATTTTATTTATTTATCTGAGAGAGAGAGAGAGAGTGCGCACTCAAGCGGGGAGAGGAGCAGAGGGAGAGGGACAGAGCTGAGCTGAGCTGAGCGTGGAGCTCGATGCAGGCTCCGTCTCAGGACTCTGAGATCATGCCCTGAGCCGAAATGGAGAGCAGAGGCTCAACCCTCTGAGCCACCCAGGTGCCCCAAATGTTTTCACACTTTTAATGAAACAATGACTAAAATTGCTCTCCCAACCCAACAACCATGCTAATAAACATGGAGCAAAATACACTTTCTCATAACCCTGCAAACATGCACCCCGCCTCTCCCAGTAAGCACTGACTTACAAATGAGAAAGATTTGTTTCTAAGAAGCAAACTATCCCAACTTTTCTAAAGGCATCAACTACTTGATACTGACACAGGCATTCCTCTCGTGTTCTTGCTTCTCTCCTCCAGACACACATACTCCATCATCCCCAAGAACACAACCCACCTCAGGACGTACCTGGAAATTGGCTACAATGCCCATTCCAATACATCCCACCAGTCCAAGTACTAGCGACACCAAGTTAAAAACAGGTGTGCTGAAATAGCTGGTTTGGTTTTGCTTCTCTACTATTTTGTATCTTGTGTACATGGTGGCTGCCCCTGAAAAAGAAAGGGACTTTGATGAATTTTTATTATTTGACCTTTTAGAATGAAAACACAGGAAAAGTTTTGCTTTGCTTTTGTAAAGTCTGTATTTCAATTTCCTAACTGCCAAAGTCTCCCACTCACCCACCCAGTCCTTCCTCACTCCTTCTTACTTTCTCCTAAGTGTGATGGACACACACACACACGCACACACACACACAAACTCCAACTTGCCCTTTTATCCTTTTCACATAAATGCTACTGTGCATGGATTCTGTGACTTGCTTTTTTTCACATAAAGGAAATCACCATGGAGAGCTTACCATGTCAGTACAAATAAGTCTACTTCATTGTTTTTAGGGTTCTCTTCATGGTATACATTTCATCATTTCCCTAATATTGGACTTCTACACTGTCTCTATGTTTTCACTATTACAAACAATGCTCCATGATGAGTACACAAGTCCTTGGCACGCTTTCAGAATGCTTCTGGAAGACAAAACCCTAGAAGTAATATTACTGGAGCAAAAACTATGCACAATCAAAATGCCAAGAAGTATCTACAAATTGTTCCAACACTGTATTGTAGCATTTATACTCTCACAGCAGAGTTGGAAAGCAACTGCAGCATGCCCTTGTCTCTTTAATTATTGCTAATCCAATGAATGAGAAATGGCAACCTGTTGGCTTAATTTGCATTTCTCTGGTGGTTAGTGAGACTGAGCAACTTTCAGTATGTCTGCTGGTCATCTGCATGTCTTCTTCTGAAAACTGCATTCAAATTTTTTCCGATTTCTCTCGTAAGTTTGTCTATTTGTTTTTAAGTTGCAGTTGTTTGTTTACACATAATGCACATTTGTCTACTGTCTGCTAGAAATATTACAAATTTTCTTCTGGTCCATCTTCGGCTTTGTTTTTGCATGTTTCATCATTTAGAAGTTTTCCATGTTTTTAATCTACTAAATCTGTCAATGCCTTACTGTTTAGCTTCTGGGTTTTGTGTAAGTTTATCCCTCTGCCTCTCCTCCCACTTGTGTGCCTGCACCCTCACACACACACTCTCTCTAATAAATAAATCTTTAAAAAAAATTATACACCCTAAGAGCGAACCCTAATGTAAACTATGGACTTTGGGTGATGAGGACATGTCAGTGTAGGCTCATCAGCTGTAACAAATGCACAACTCTGGTGGGGGATGATGATAGTTGCGGGGGGGGGGGGGGTGGGGAGGGACACTGGGTAGGGGCCAGGGCATATATGAGAGATCTCTACCTTTTGCTCAATTTTGCTGTGAACATAAAACTGTTTTGAAAAATAAAGCCTGCTAAAAAAATAACAAAAAATTATATACAAACTGTAAACAACGCATTTCACCTCACTTTAGACTATGAATTTTTCATTTATTTATAGTAATTATTGTGTACTTACCAAGAAATGCAGAGAAGTTTATCATAAATCCAAAAATCCCACTCTCTGGAGGTGTTGTTCCTGTATCACTGGCAAAGAGAAATGTCCAAATTATTAAAAGGGAATTCTGTTCAGACCCTTGGGAGGCATATATCTGGCAATTTTAATATGATGGTTCTTCTGGGTGTTTAGCCACTCTGAATTCCAAAAGACTTGGTCTGATTTTGCTCTAACATATTTTCATTTTGGCTCTGAAAAATCTTAAACTCATTTTTCTACCATGAGAAATTACATTTAAATCTTTCCATTGTAAAAAGCTAGGAAATATTTAAAGTGAATGATTGTGGTGTTTCTCAAATGATAGAGCCCAATAAACTTGATGTGTTTATTCTCATTAAGAATTCAGTGTTAGAGGCGCCGGGTGGCTCAGTGGGTTAAGCAGCTGCCTACGGCTCATATCATGATCTCAGGGTCCTGGGATAGAGCCCTGCATCGGGCTCTTTGCTCAGCGGGGAACCTTCTTCCCCCCCTCTCTCTGCGTGCCTCTCCGCCTGCTTGTGATCTCTCTCTGTCAAACAAATAAATAAATTCTTAAAAAAAAAAAATTCAGTGTGATGGAGCACCTGGGTGGCTCAGTCCTTAAACATCTGCCTTCGGCTCTAGTCATGATCCCAGAGTCCTGGGATCCAGCCCCGCATCAGGCTCCCTGAGGGGGGAAGCCTGCTTCTCCCTCTCCCACTCCCCTGCTTGTGTTCACTCTCTCACTGTGTCTCTCTCTGTGTCAAATAAATAAATAAAACCTTAAAAGAAAGAAAAAGAATTGAATGTGACTATTTTATTGGGGGGGGGGGAGTCTAAAATCAAGTTTGAAAAAGCAACTATTTGTTTTTTAAATATACATAGACACATAATTTAATTTTTTTAATAATTTGATTTATCCACAAGAGTTTCCACTGCTGACAACAGGATGGTAGGGAGCTGAGCAATACTGTTGATGCCTAGTAGAACGTTATAGAAGCAATAGGGTATCAAGTATATGATAAAGTATTTTAACAAGAAATAGTTTCTACAAGACAAGTTTCTGTTGCAGTTAATCAATTCATTAGTTAAATGAGCTGGGAAAAAATTAATTAAATGAGAAAGTAGTGTTTGATGTGTTGTTTTCTACTCATTCATACCAAGGTTTACATTTTTACATAATCACGTTGCTCCCATAAAGCATTAGTTTAAAGCTCATGGCCAAAGAGTTCTCAACGGGAAACAATTCGTACCCGTCTTAAGTGTTTCCCCATTTTAAAACAGCTCTGAAATTTAAGTATTGAAACACTGATCATGTTGAAGAGGCATACTTCAAGTGATCTCGGGAATTCCATGAGAAGCCCATTGTGCAGAACACAGCAGGAGTCTTTTGGTTTTATGTACACTTAATATTTGAAGAGCATAAGGCTCCCCCTTACAGCAAACACTTCTATTCCTATTTCAGTCAGTAGCATTTGCACCTGTAAGAATCTGAAGGCCTTCGAATTTCACGTTATCATTTCCCCTACAAATAACCATTTTTCTCCCCAAAGAAGTGTTGAGGAGGAAAAGGCTGCACAAGGTGTGGGATGTCTTTCTGAACACAATATGGGAAAGAGGAGGGGACAGGAACCAGAAATGGAGAAAGGCAGAGACAGCTTTTACCCTCAGGAGGAATTTTGCCCAAAGATTAAATCTCACATAGAAATCAAGCCTTCCGTTCTTGGCCTCGGGATATAAAAAGGCAGCTTCCAGGTGAGTCATGCAAGAGTACTTGTGATCACGGGCCCGAGAGCACCTGCCACATGCCAGGGAGATTGTTTGCTTATTTGTGGATAAAGGAAGGAAATGGAAGGGTGAGGATATTTATGGGAACAGGAATATGGTAAGTAATTGGAGGGAAGAAGATGCCCGGACAGGAAATAAGCTGACCAGACTCTGAAACTATCTGCCCATGGATAGCAAAGCAGGACATATGTCAAGGGCCCAGATGTACAGTCCCATGACATCAAACATGTGATCTGCAAGCTCAGAATTTTAGGGTCGTGCTTTATTCTTCTTTATCTGTACATTTAAAACCATATAGGGTGCCTGGTTGCCTCAGGCTGGTAAGCATCTGACTTCCACTCAGGTCATGGTCTCAGGGTCCAGGATCTAGACTCAGTTCAGGTTTCCCTGCACAGCGGGGAGTCTGCTTGTCCTTCTCCCTCTACCCCTCCCCCTGCTAATGCTGTCTGTCTCCTTTTCTCTCTTTCTCTCTCAAATAAATAAATAAAATCTTAAAACATAATAATAAAAAATTAAAATAAAATAAAACCATGCAGGCAGAATCAAAAATACTTTGTAAATAGCCATTCCATATGTATTTGTTTAATGACTCGGTACTAGCAATTAAAAAAAAAGGGGGCGCCTGGGTGGCTCAGGGGGTTAAGCCGCTGCCTTTGGCTCAGGTCATGATCTCAGGGTCCTGGGATCGAGTCCCGCATCGGGCTCTCTGCTCAGCAGGGAGCCTGGGTCCCTCTATCTCTCTCTCTCTGCCTGCCTCTCCGTCTACTTGTGATCTCTCTCTGTCAAATAAATTAATTAAATATTTTAAAAAAACAAAGCACACCTAGTAATATCAGTTATTGAGCATTCACTATATACCAGGCACTGTTAGGTGGTTACCCTACATCATTTCATTTTACTCTTACAACCTTGAGGTCTTATTGCAACCCTATTTTAATAAGGAAGGGAGTGGTAGTAGAGAGGTTACATAATTTGTTCAAGGTCACGGGGTTATTAAAGAGATGAATCAACAGACCCAAAATGGAGTTGCTTAAGCCAAGCTGCAAGTCACCAAACTGAGACTTAATGACAGTTTCAGCTCTCCTGGAAATGGAACCTTTAACCAGTCATTCAGGAATCATCTGATCAGCATTAGTTATGTAATCTGTCTGATAGGACCCTGCCCCCTGTAGGGAAAGTAAGCTTGCAGTAATCAGTTGGCTTTTTGCTGAGTACAACTTCTTGTCCCTGCTCCCTTCTGCCTATAAAAGTCTTTCATTTTGTACAGTTCCTCAGAGCTCCTTTCTGTCTGTTAGACTGGATGCTGCCCAATTCATGAATCCATGAATAAAGCCAATAAAAATGTTATTTAAAAAGTTAAATTTGGGGGCGCCTGGGTGGCTCAGTGGGTTAAGCCTCTGCTTTCGGCTCAGGTCATGGTCCCAGGGTCCTGGGATCGAGCTCCGCATCGGGCTCTCTGCTCAGCAGGAAGCCTGCTTCCTCCTCTCTGCCTGCTTCTCTGCCTACTTGTGATCTCTCTCTCTGTCAAATAAATAAGATCTTTAAAAAAAAAAATTTTAATTTTGTTGTTAACATACTTCAGATATCTGACTCCCTGGCCTCCCTGCCTCTTGTGAGCTCTAAAGAAGGCAAGGAACAGAGTAGTTGGAATGACTGTGTGTAGGGGCAGAGAAAGAACACTGATGGGCTGCTAAATGTTTAACAACTAGCTCTGGAGGGAGCCTGATTGGTAGAACAGGCCAATTTCCATGGTGTAAATGCTCCCAACAGGTCAAAGCTCAAGCTGCCAACATGTAGGTCGCTGAATACTGAATTGGGAAGAAATGTACAAAGTTGGTTCTCAGCCGCACTTATCAGCTGGCTCCAGCTCAGCATGGCAATGAACCACAACAGTAATGAAAAGAGATCAGCACGCCTTTCTTGTATACCAGTGTACCAGTTTACACCAAAGTGTAAACCAGGCAAGACCTCATAACTCCTCAAATGCCATAACTGAATTGTAAAATATTTTTGATAAATACTGATGATCGTAATAAATCTGATTTTCTTTCAGGCTTAGAGACTACAACACCTACCCTCAGTGCATGAGTACCAATGGGCCTACATTCCTATACTTGGCTATAACATAAGCAGTGACTATACTACAAAAATGGGGGGAAATATTACTGTACTGCATTCATAACCAGTTGTTGGATTCAATGCAAACATCTTTTAAAAAATTTTTTTATTTGGCTCCACAAATACCATGAAATTTATCTGCCCATCAACAAAATATTTAAGAGCTACCTACTGCTGAGTAGGAAGCCCAATGTGGGGCTGGATACCAGGACCCTGGAATCACAACCTGAGCTGAAGGCAGATGTTTAACTAACTGACTGAGCCACCCAGGCACCCCTTGCACAAGGATATTTAAGAAAATTTTCCAAGCAGCAAATAAAAGTTCTTACACAGCAAAATTAAACCATTTGAGACTACTCCCAAATAAAAAGCTTTTGCACAGGAAAGGAAACCATCAATAAACCACTTACTGAATGGGATATATCCTGTAAGTAGTTAATATTTCAAAATATATAAAGAATAAATATAAACACAAATACAAATATATATATATATATATATATATATATATATATATATGGAGAGAGAGAGAGATTATATAACTCAACACCAAGGGAAAAAAATCTAATTAAAAATGGGCAGAAGACATGAATAGACAGCTTCCCAAGGAAGACATACAAATGGCCAACAGACACATGAAAAGATATTCAACATCACTCATCATCAGGGAAATGCAAATCAAAACTACAATGAGATATCACTTCACACCTGTCAGAATGACTAGAATTAAAAAGACAAGAAATAAGTGTTGGTAAGGATGTGAAAAAAAGGAAATCCTCTTGCACTATTGGTGGGAATGTAAACTGGTACAGCCACTGTGGAAAACAATATGGAGGTTCCTCAAAAACTTACAAATAGAATTACCATACAATCCAGTAAATTTCATTACTGGGTACTTACCCAAAGAAAACGAAAACACTAATTCGAAAAAATATATGCACCCTATGTTTGTTGCAGCATTATTTACAATTGCCAAGATATGGAAGCAACCCAAGTGTCTACTGATCAGATAAACGAGATATGGGCTACACACACACAGGTGAATATTACTCGGCCATTAAAAGGAATGAGAGCTTGCCATTTGCAACAACACAGATGGACCTAGAAGGTATAATGCTAAGTGACACAAATAAGACAGAGAAAGACACATTCCATATGATTTCATTCATATATGGAATTTAAGAAACAAAGCAAATAAAGAAAAGAGACAAACCAAACCAAAAAACCAGACTCCTAAATACAGAGAAGAAATTGGTGGTTGCCAGAAGGGAGGTAAGTGGGGGGATGGGTGAAATAGATTAAGAGTACACTTATTTTGATAAGCACTGAGTAATGTATAGAATTGTTGAGTCACTAGAGGTGCCTGGGTGGCTCAGTGGGTTAAGCCTCTGCCTTCGGCTCAGGTCACGATCTCAGGGTCCTGGGATCGAGCCCCGCATCCGGCTCTCTGCTCAGCTGGGAGCCTGCTTCCCTCTCTCTCTTTCTGCCTGCCTCTCTGCCTACTTGTGATCTCTGTCAAATAAATAAATAAAATCTTAAAAAAAAAAAGAACTGTTGAGTCACTATACTGTACACCTGAAACTAGTATGACACTGTATGTTAATACTTTAATTAAAAAAAAAAAAAGAATAGCAGTGGTTGTCCATTATCATCAATAAAAATGAAAAGGCTCTTTTACCTTAAAATGTTCTTTTAAGTCTTTCAGTCTCTGAGCTAATATGTTACATCATTAATAAATATCACATCACATCTTCTGCCTGACATTGGATTCCAGATGAGCACAACACCCAGGGGCTACCAAGCTGTAGATAGACTCCTTTTATTTTTATTTTTTAAAGCTCAAACTAAATGATCTCACTGTGCAAAGGCAGAGTAGTAGTATTTGGTTGGCATAGCTATACTTGGGTGCTTATTCAGGAAACTGGAGAATGAGTAAGAGGTGAAACTAATTGCTTCCCAGCCTTGCAAAAGAGTCTCCCCACCCAACTCCCACCACATGATTCTGTACCACAGGGCTTAAGCAACATGGTTCTGGCCCCGCCCCATCCCCCCCACCCCCGCTACCTCCTCACTTGCCTCCTCATAAATAACACACTTCTTGGAAACTGCAACAGAGATAGAAAGTAATTTTTCATTTGCATGTGTCTCAGAAGCTGTTGAGGCTGTTGTTCATAGACAGTTGTTTCTAGGGTTGGATTGTGTTTAGGAAATCGAATTACATCTGTATTTCCTGCATTTATATCTCTACAAACTAAGTTCACCATGGAAAATTCCAAGTTGTCTAACATCCTTCTCCATACTAATTTATGATTTTACACCAGTGCATAATCATTTGATGCTCAAAGGAATGAAAACAATGCAAAGAAGACCTACATGATAATATAAGCTTGATGGAATGCTATTCTCTAAATCACTAGATACAAGTAATTTTATCATTCCAAAGCCTGGAGTCATGGCTTATGGGGGAGGGTGGGTCCGACAAGCTGACAGTATGCAAAATTATCTGCTTGCCCAGACTGAGGTTTTTTAGATTGTCCTAAAATTCTGGACCCATTGCTTGGAAAAATTAATCAGGACTTAGAACCTGAAGACACTGAATGTACCAAAATAAGGGAGACTGTTATTTCCTTTATCTTCACAATATTTACATATAATAAACTGAAGGGAAGAAGTATGATAATAAAAAGCCATTATACTTTATTAGATGTTTTTAATTAGGGTTAAGTTTTTGGCAGCTCCATTTGCTGATGACTCTCCTGAAGTGGGAAGCACCATATATATAGCTATATCAACCTTTTTTAAACTTAAACTTAAATAATTTCCTACTCATAAATGCAAACAACTCACTCCATTCTCACCCCACCCATATGCAAATTGCCCCCCCTTTCTATCAGTCCAAGTTCCCTCTTTGTTCACAAAAAGAAAAAAAAAATTGGGGGGGGTGGCAGGTTGGTGGGCAGAGTAAGAGAGAGAATCTCAAGCAGCCTCCACACCCAGCAGGGAGCCCGATGCCAGGCTAGGTCCCACAACCCTGAGGTCATGACCCAAGCCAAAATCAAGAGTCAGGTGCTTAACTGACTGAGCCGCCCAGGTGTCCCAACAACTTTTTTTCTTAATTGTTAAGTGTTGTAAACTGTGCCAGGTGATGGGGATACAAAGACAAAAACAACTCACTAGCCTTCAAGAAGCTTAATATCTAACACAAAATTCAAGGATCTGTTGACTCAATACATAGTTACTGGCTGCCTTCAACACAACCTAGGCATGGCGAATGTAGTGACAGGTAACACAGAAAAAGCCTCTCCTTCATGGACCTTCTAATCTGTGGAGGGCAATATAAAAAAAGAGTCCAGCATGACGAATGCTGTGAAGAAAAGGTAAGTTGGATACAGGACTCAGAGAAGGGTGAGCTACCTGCTTGAGACAGGGTACTCTGGGAAGTGGACTTGAACAGACATCTGGATGAGGAGGAATATTTGGACCAGGAAATTTACAAGCAGAGGAACAGCAAAGTCAAAGGCCTTAAGGTGGCAATACATCAGAGGAACTGTAAGGAAGCGGGTGTGGCCGGAGAAGAGTGAGCAAGAGAGAGAGAGAGTGTCTTGTGTGTGTATGTGCACGCTCATATGCGCACAGATGGGGAGAGGAGTTCCGGGGAGCCCCAGGGTCATGGTGAGGACTCTGAATGTCATTCTGAGATGATAGGAAGCCGTTGAGGGCTAAGCATTGGGAAGTGATACGAAGTTGATTGATGTTTTTACAGAATGTTGTGAAAAGGCTGTAGAAAGGCAAGCGTGGACCAATGAGAGACGGTTAGGAAGCTATTTCAGTAGTTTGTCAAGAGATGACAGCGGCTGGGGCCACGGTGGTAATGAAGCCGGAGGTGATAAGAGGGCACATTTAGAAAGTTTTCTGAGAGAAGTCTCTAGAAAACCAACCCCGCTTGGACTACGGCTGCTAATATTACAAAAGAAATTTTAAAATTAACATTTCCTCTGCCCTTACGCTCAGCCAGGCACATCTTACTTGGTCTTCACAACTTTGTAAGGCAAGTACTTAGTGTATCTTCATCCTAAAGATGAGGAAATGGAGTCGTAGAAAAGTAATTCGCTCAAGGCCACAGGCCGTACATGGGAAAGCCAATTCACCTAGAGTTGTCTGATTTCAATGGACACAACTTAGAAACTCTTCCCTGCTGTGCTATTTTACATTTCTTTTTATGAAAACATATTATTTCCATGTGAGTTTGAAGTGCTATGTAACTACAGCCAGGTTCGCATCTGGAACCATAGTAAGATGTCCCGGCAAGAACTGTGTCTATAACACAGATACCTGAGGGACTGAAATGCAATTACTGTCAGGTAAGGAGGACCGCTGAGTAGAGCACTCTTTTTTTTTTTTAAGTTGAAATTAAGACCTTATATTTAAAAACTTTCAGTCTTCCAACAGACTTTTGAGCAATACTCTGTCTTTTTAGAAGTAGGAATAACTAAAGAAAAACGTTCCCAATTTTATTTATTTTTTTTAATGTTTTTCTTTTTTTTTTTTAAGATTTTATTTATTATTTTTCAGAGAGAGAGAGGGAGCACAGGCAGACAGAATGGCAGGCAGAGGCAGAGGGAGAAGCAGGCTCCCTGCCGAGCAAGGAGCCTGATGTGGGACTCGATCCCAGGACGCTGGGATCATGACCTGAGCCGAAGGCAGCTGCTTAACCAACTGAGCCACCCAGGCGTCCCCCCAATTTTATTTTTCTTGAAAAAAAAATTTATGTAATCCAATGACAATGGAGAATTTAAACAGAGGGGAAATTACACATATTTATAGTTGACTCAGAAACCAAATAACACTGCTTCTGTCACCTCAATTAATTTTTGAGCTGTGAAAGTTTGGGATCTTTAATTTTCTTATTATGCATTTCTTAGGATTAACTAATTTGGATAATTTTTTTTGAAGAAAATGTGAAGCTCTAAATTTTCATTTCAAGGACGATACTTTTCTAGCTAAAAGTTTTCGACGGCAAAGCTCACCTTTTCATCCTTATGATACAGTGCTTTAGAGATACTATGAAGTAATAATCAACCCATTGTCAAGACTGAGGTGTCATTAACGTCATGTCAGAATATGTGACTTTATACACACAGACCCCATTATCTGTTATTTATTATCCTGGACCCCACAGTTTTTTGGTTGTTTGTTTTCTTTAATTTTAGGCAGTTAACATACAGTGCAATATTACTGTCTTCTGGAGTAGAATTCAGTGACTGATCACTTACAGACAACGCTCAGTGCTCATCAGAACAAGCGCTCTCCTTATACCCATCCCCCATCCAGCCCCTCTCCCCCCGACCTCCCACCACGAACCCTCAGTTTGTTCTCTATCATTAAGAGTTTCTTATGGTGGGACATTGTCATAATATGGGGGTAAATGATGAAATGCAGGCATCAACACCGTATGTGACATGGTCTTAATAGTATAAAAAATGTTTATCAAAATGCTCACATATAAACTTACATATACCTTACATGAGGTGATAGGTATTATATGAGGGATGAGGTATTATATGGATTGTACCGATGAACCCTGGGCACTTTGTATCTCTGCTCATATATATTAGATATAATTGAGTGACTGTACGTAAATAGAGTCCAAAACTAAGCAAACCACGCCAATAATATTGGATATAGTTCTAGAAAGTTGAGATATGAAATATGCATTTTTTGTTTCTGTATTTCTGACCTTTTCTCTATGACTATTACATATTTATTTTAAAACTGTAAAATATACCTTCACAAGTTATTGTTACTGGAAAACTGCATATTTGTAACAAAACAAACAGAAGTGAAAAAAGTATGATCCAAAATAGATAAGGGGATTGAGAGATACAAAGTTCCAGTTACAAAATAAATAAGTCACAGAGATGAAAAGTATAGCACAGGGAATAGAGTCAATATTGTAATAATGTTTGGTGACAGATGATGACTACACTTACCTGATGAACATGGGAGTAATATGCAGAATCACTGAATGACTAGATTATACAGCTGAAACTAACGTAACACCTCACTAAATAAATAAATAAATAAATACATTTAAAATAATATGTAGGAGTGAACCCAATTTTATAAAAACATATATGAAAATACAAACGTGGAAATGTGTTAGTATATAAACATGTAAAATTTGTATGAACATGTAAAGAAATAAGAAATCCCTAGGATTCCTAGGATGTTGGGTTCATGTTTACCATTTATTTCTACAATATAGTTCTTCATTTTCTAAAAAAAAAAAAAAAAAAAAAGTTTCTTATGGCTTGTTTCCCTCTCTCCTTTTCTTCTTTCCCCTTCCCGTATAATCATCTGCTTTCTTTCTTAAATGCCACATATGAGTGAGATCATATGGTATATTTGTCTTTCTCTGACTGACTTATTTCACTTGGCATAATATACTCCAGCTCCATCTATGTCATTGCAAATGGCAAGATTTCATTCTTTTTGATGGCTGAGTAATTTTCCATTGTGTATATATACTGGATCTTCTTTATCCATTCATCAGTTGATGCACATCTGGGCTGCTTCCATAGTTTGGCTATTGTTGACAATCTGCTATAAGTATCTGGACCCCACTATTATGGCTGAAATGGAAGCAAAAATCACAATTGCCTGAAATGCAATGTAGTTAGTAATCAAGAAAGTTGGTTAAGGCAGAAGTCATCAAAAATTATGTGGATACAAAGAAAAATTATGTGGCTACATACACCAACAAGCAAATAAATGTATGCACATTCATTTGCCTACCTGTTGACGGGGCCAAGGCCGTTATGTGAGTACCAGTCCACTGTGTGTCTCCCTGGTATATAAACCACATCTACTTTGAATGATCTCATTTCTAGTTTTGGGTTCTTTAAAGTGGAAGGGAATATTAAAGATACTTTTGAAGCAATCTGAGTGCAGAATCCTTCTAGTTTTTTTAATTGCTTTTTGTTAGTCTTTACATTTGTCATAAACACTGCAATTTTTGACAACGGCCTCTTTTGAATCTTCTCAAAGCATTCAACAGAGTTTTCTTTAAAATTACAATTCTTTTTTTGCATTCACAGATCCACAGCTTATGTACAGTGAGTTAAATCACATAATTACAATTTAAAAAAATACAACTGGCATAAACACATTTGGGAACAAACACAGCTGACACTGGATAAGCGTACAAAGAAACAGGTGAGAGAAGACAGCAAGCAGCCCAGAGTGGCCAGTGCTGGGAGAGGCTGTCAGGGACCACGGGCTTCAGTCAGTGTATTTTTGAGAGAATGAGGTCAGCAGTTAATTCAGCAAGTTGATTGAAACTGATTAAGAAAACTTCTACTATAGGGGCACCTGGCTGGCTCAATGGATAGAGCATGAAACTCTTGATCTTGGGGTTGTGAATTCAAGTCCCATTTTGGGTGTAAAGATGACTTAAAAAATAAAATTAAAAAGAAAATTTGTGCTATAATCACAAATAAACTGATTACTTATGAAATTAGCCCTCAACCAAACGTCTTTTCCTACTTAAGCCTAGCATCTATACAGACCAAGGTGGACTGGTCCTTTGATAATACAAATGCTTACAGAGAACTTGTGTTCTTGCACCAGGGTGTGAATGAGTTCTAAGTGAGTTCACACGATAATTCCTGAGGGATGTGCTATCACTGACCCATAGAAAAGCAGAAATAAGTAACCTGCCCAAGGTCCTCCAGCGAGGGCACTCGGTGGAGTTGTATTCTAACCAAAGTTACCTGCTCCAAAGTTGTTCCCTTGATTCACCACGATGGATAATCAAAGGACGTAAATATCCAACAATGTAAGTCAAATGGACTACCCAGTGAGGCTGCGAATCTCACAAAACATGCAGAATTTCATGAAGCCGACAGGTGGTGTTGGAGAACAGCTGGAACCGGGCAGCCCAAGTTAATGAACAGCGAACCCTGGCAGAATCAGTTAATAACTGACGGGAACCTGACAAGATTAACAGAACACTTAACAAAAGCAGGCCCATCAGGCATAACCTATCTTAGCATTCAACCAATATTTACTAAGCAACTACTAGATGTCTGGCACGGTCATAAATGCAAGGGATGCAGCAGTGAACACACCCTAAATCTCTGGCCTCATAAAACTTCTCTGTGAGAAACAGACTAATAATCAAGATCAATATCCTTACACACAGATTAGGAATGATCATTGGGAAAAGTGAAGTCATATAATATTTCTGCAAAAATGAGCCTCTTCGTATCTCCCTTCACAAGACAAATGGGAAATCAAGGACTTCACATAATCATAAAACTGTCTTGGAAAGTTCCTTCCCTTAAAAAATCCACTTGTCTATCCTAAGAATTTTGTCTTTTCATTTTGCTTTTCATTAAAAGATGTGTTCGTTATAATGAATTTTGTTCAAGGTTGGAACTAGCACTTAATTGTGAGGCTAACCTAAATTTTATGCTTGTTTACCAAATGAAAGATAAAATGATTTCCCTCATTTTCATATTCACTTCTGGAGTTAAAGACCCAGCCTCTTTTACTTTGTTTACTACACCATTTTGGTCTCCATTTTAAGGTGGCTTAATTCTAGTTGACCGACTTTTTTGTCACCAACCACGGAGCAGGTTTGTGGTCATGAGGAGGAACAATGGGAGTGGCCAAAGATCACAATCTACCCAGCAAACAGTATTTGCACAAAAAATGAGACTAGGTTAATAAAAGCAATCAGGATGCAGAACTGACAAAACTTTAAAAATAAAGGGCCATTGAATATACTGGAAGCAGGAGACACAGGCCAAGAAGAAGATACAAAAGGGAGTGGCTTATCAGCTGGGAGGAGTTGATAAGTAAAGCTGATTCAAGATAGCCTCATTTGGTCACAGAGGGACTATAAGAAACTATAACAAATTAAGTATGATTATACGCAAGAATGGGGGTGTGGCCTTGTAAAAATTAAAATAATCCTTTCAGGTTGACTTTTACTTGTCATTCATTTTAAAAACTTCACGGGCATTAATGGTTTCCTAATACAGAAACATTGCACTATGCTATTCCAGCTTGTTAAATCTAGTGGCTGCTTGAATCGCATGCCTCTAATTTAATTTTTGATAGGAAGTCAGTCAATATGCTACAGGATAACAATGTTATCCTGAAGAAGATATGTGATGAGGAAGCTAAGTTTCAATGTCACATTGGAAAGAGGTCCTCCCAGGATAATGGTTCTTATAAAACGCAATGGCTCTTATTTGAAGTGTTCACATTTGGGAGGCACCTGGGTGGCTCAGTTGGTTAAGTGGCTGACTCTTGATTTTGGCTCAAGTCACAATCTCAGGTCCTAGGACTGAGTGCGGAGGAGGCTCCCCGCTCAGCAGGGAGTCTGCTTAGGGATTCTCTCTCCCTGTGCCCCTCCCCACCATTTCCACGTGAGTGCTCTCACTCTCTCCCAAATAAATAACTCTTTAAAAAATAAAGTGTTCAACGTTGTTAAAAAAAAAGGGGGGGGTTAACATTAAGAAATGTCAGAATATCAGACTGGTTGAACAAGGTCATCACATAAAAGGGAAGCATCCTGAATACATCCAAATCACTGATCAGTGACCAATGATCTTATCAAGCCTTCCCTCAAAGGATATGGCCCGAGGGGGAAAAATAACTATATTGAAAATGAGTGCCCAAGAAATATTAATTCAACAAATATTGAAAGCCCTCATGGATCTTATATTCCAGTGAAGGAAGACAGATAAAGTATATAATTTGTTAGAAGATGCTATGGTAAGTAATTAGAACAATTAGACTAGATACGGGGGATCAAGAGTGCTCGCCAGCAGTTTTAAATAGGGCGACAGGCCTCACCAATACCTGACGAGAGGTGGTGGTCAGGGAGAAAGCCTGGTAATTTCTGGAGGGAGAGCATTCCGGCAGAG
Organism: Mustela erminea; assembly: GCF_009829155.1. NCBI lineage: Eukaryota > Metazoa > Chordata > Mammalia > Carnivora > Mustelidae > Mustela > Mustela erminea. The sequence continues at coordinate 19,352,043 of NC_045619.1, forward strand.
GAATAGCCAGGGCAGAGGTCATGAGGAGGTAGCGTTTCTGACAGGCTCAAGACACAGGAAGGAGGCCAGTGCAGTCAGAGGAAAGTGGAGGGAGTAGTGGTCAGGGAGAAGGGGAGGCCATGACAACAGACATGAGTTCTAGGAGATAAGGTCAAACATTTCTGGGGCCACACGGATAAATCTGGCGTTACTCCCATCACTTCCTGGTATCTTGTTCTTCATCTAAATCTTGCCTTTGCTTCTGTGACTTGGTTTTCTAGGCGGGGCGGAGACAATGGAATCCTCCACCTCCTCAAGCAGGCAGAGAGAGCAAACAACCTAAAAGTCCCCAGCACATGTGGGCAAGCAAAACATGTGTTGTTTATAGGCTGCTGGCTCCTGGCAAGGAGGTGACAATCTCCAGCCTTTTTCTCCTTAACTTCTGCTTTTCCGAAAGGCTTCCTTTCCTTGTTAAATTTAATACCTACTCTTTGGACTCTCTGTGATTTGAGCATCTCACCAGGGGTTCATCTCAGCTCATCTCCCCATTTCTGAGTGTCTTCCATTTCAAGTTCGGCCTGTGGTGCTATTAATCACAACTATATCAGACCCTCCACAAAAATTCAAGCCCTCCTGCCTCTGACACTTTACACCCTCTCCCGCCACCAATGAGTATCAAATATTATGTGTTCCTGACCTTTAGATCTGGGACAGCTATTATTTTCTCACTAAAAAGCATTGTAGGGAAAGAAACTTGTCCCTTTTATACAAATCTAAGAGGATCTATTAGCTTCAGAATCCAAAGAAGCAAGACAACCCCATGTCAGACTGAGGTGAGCCACTAGAAGCCAAGTCCAGGTTTCGGCAGGGCACAAGGTCTGATGGGAAAGTCTCCGTGATGCCTGGAACAACTCTTGAGTGGGCAAAACCAACACTGCCATTAACTGGTTCTCGGCATTCTTCGCACTGCTCTCTTCCTTGCTTCAAACTCTCGTCTCTTCTTGCCTCACCTTCCCTTCCCCTTCCCTGCCCACAAACTACAGAACATTGCTCACCACACAGCATGGCTGCAGGACGGAGAAGCCCTACAGTCTCTATAATCATAAAGTGGTAACAAAACCTTGGTTGTCACCAACTTTATTATTTCCTCACCAACCAGTGCAGGTCACAGCACTTGGATAAGGATGGATGGTTCTAATGGTTAAGGAACACCCGTTGCCAGGGGGCCAGTCCCTGAGCTGGAAGCCATTTGAAAAGAACTGAGACGTCCTGGGCACCGATGAAGTAAGCCCTCAGGAATGCTGAGGCCAAAACTTATGAAAAAAGAAATGGTGTAATGACAACGCGAGATATGTCATAAGTTACTGACAGTTTGAGGGCTCTGACTTTGTGGGCGCTGTACCCCAAGGGGATCCTGGGAAGCTCCCTCCAGAAGAGCTTAAGCTTAACTCCCAAAGACCTGGAGGTGACACAGTGTCCTTTTGGGTTGGATGGATCTGGGTGTGAATTCTGCTTCCACCATTCCTATCTGTGACATCAGTGTCACACTGATGAAATTTCAACGACTGCTCATACTTCGTTTCCTCGAGGATGTTGGGAAGTGGAAGCGAAGTATGTGAGCGGTTTTAGCATACACCAGGATCTGCCTCTTACACCCTCAAAAAATGGCATCCATCAGGCCCCATTGTTTCAGTACCGCCCCTCCAGAAGCATCTTCGAAGGATTCTGTCCCACCGTCCGTCTGAAGTTCTACTGTCTATCCTGAGCACCACCACCCACCCCCACCCCCGACGGCACTGGGTTCTGTGTTCAATGTCCAGGGTGAAGTCAGAACCGCTCTGGGCTCTGCACCCGCTGCCTCCCTCCGGGTCCTGGCAGGCGGGAGCGCGCGCCCCTCGTCGTCAGATGTGACTCTCCCTGCAAGACAATCCCCGCCGCCGGGTCCGGGCCCTTCCCTCCCCGCGGGCAGCTCTGCCCCCAGGCCCCTCTGCGCGGCCGGGCCTCACCTGATGTAGGGGAGGAAGGGGTTGACGTGCCCGGAGAGCACCGCGACCACGTAGGAGATGATGAAGGCGGCGGACGACCAGGTCACCAGGAGGAAGGGCACGAAGGCCATTCCCCTCAGGAAGCACAGCATCGCGCGGCCGCCGGGAGGGCGCTACGCTCTGCGGGGCCGGGCGCGGGACGCGGGGCGCGGGAGTCGCGCACGTGCTGGCCCGCAGGCGGCGGCCGGACCGGAGGCTCCGCGACGGCTGGGCAGGCCCGGCCCCGGACCGAAGGAAGCGCGGAGAGCGGAGCGAGGCGGCGGGCGGCGAGGCAGGCAGGCGGGAGGGCGGCCGGGGGGTGGGTGGGGCGCGGGCCGCCCGGGCTTGTTGCGAAACCAGTGAAGTCACAAAGCGGCTTGGAGGCGCGCGGCGACCTCCCCGCGGCCGCGAAGTGGGAGCGGCGGGACGCGGCGCCGGGCTCCTTTCGCTTTTGGTTCGGACTCGGCAGGGGTCTGCAGGGGCGGGCGGGGGTGCCCGGGGGCCGTCCCAGCCCGCCCGGCCGCCCCAGCCCGCCCGGCCGCCCCCGGCTCTTGCGCAACTCCGGACAAACGAACAGCTCCTCCCGGGCCCTCCTTCCCTGGGGGTTTCCGGGGTTTGGGGCCTCGAACCCCGGGGGGCTTCCCTTCCGTGGTCCCACCGGCTGCCCGTCGCGGCTTAAGAGTGTGGCCACGACGTGGCGACATCCAGCCCATCCCGCCGCTGCTGCACGGATCCGGACAGAAGTGTGCGGTGACGTTCGCCAACTCATGGGCCACGGACGGGGCACCCACCTCGATGGTGCCCACGAGAAAACCTACTGGGCGTAGGAGCCGGTGGGAGTCGAGATGGGACTGAGTTGCCGCCCAGCCTAGTGGCCCTTCGTGCCCCATAGTTCTGCTTTTCACGAGAGCAGACCTCGAGTTATTTCCTAGAAATTAGATTTCCCTTTCTCCTCTCAGGGATGAGGGTTCGCCCCTGCTGGGAACTGTGCTGTAAGATGAGTAACGGTAACCTCATACATTTCAAACGCAGCAGAAAGGATTTGTGTTCTGGAGGCGCTTGTGAGTATGGGGATGGGTTATAGATTCTGAGCCCAAGGTAGTATGTGTTGGAAGTCACTGGGTCATCGGTGACCGAATGTGGGCAAACCCTGCTAGGGGACAGGATACAAAGATTAAATAGTACCAGGGGGCCAGAAGACTGACATATCAAAATTAAATAAAATTATATGGAATATTAGATAGAAATTTAAAAAGTGAAAGTGTTGGCAGACGGGGGGGGGGGTGAGGGGGTGGGCAGTGCTCAGGAAAAGGATCAAGGAAGTTTTCCTGACAGGTGATATTTGAGATTTTGAAAGTAAATGATTGCTAACTAGGCAAAGAAGGGGAGACAAGTATTCCAGGCCAAGGAAAAAGAGGAGAAAATGCACAGACCCTGGTGTTGCTTGGTTTCTGGAACAACAAGAATCACTCAGATGTAAGGTAGAGAATAGAGAGGTGGGAAAAGAGGACATCCAACAGGAGCCCTGGTCATTGTTTTCAGTTCACTTTTTTTTTTTTTTTTAATTTTTGTTTTTTGGTAGTGAGGAAACTATAGGAATATGGACAGATACGTATTTCAAATAGATCATTATGACCGGGGTGGGGGGTGGCAACTGACCCCCATAGGGAATACAACAGAGGCTTTATATTAAGGGTTTTTAAAAATGAGAAAAGCTGTCATCCATGGTGACCCACCTTACATCTGTACCTTGGTTTCGGCGTTCTGAAAACCACTCTTTTCCCTGGTCGTCTTCCCTTTCCCTATCCCCTTCTTCTGATTTTTTCCTTCTACTGATTCATCTGTTTTTAAAAACCTTCCCAAGTGGAGAAATTATAACATCGAATGGAGCTCACCTGATCACCATATCCTTTTGTTGCTTATGTAATGCCCTTAAGCAACCCAATTGGCTTATAACTGTTAACACAAACACAATAAAAGTTGTCTGGCTATAATGGTAATAGGTATTTCATTGTTTAAAATAAGTTTGTACACATGTATGTATTTAAAATAGTTCTATAGGGTGGCTGGGTGGCTCAGTCATTAAATGTCTGCCTTGGGCTCAGGTCATGATCTTAGGGTCCTGGGATTGAGCCTCATCTCGAGCCCCATATCTGGCTGTCTGCTAGGCGGGAAGCCTGCTTCTTCCTCTCCCATTCCCCCTGCCTGTGTTCCCTCTTTTGCTGTATCTCTCTCTGTCAAATAAATACATAAATTTTTTAAAAAACTAAAATAGTTCTATAACTATAACCATGTATACTACATATGGGGTGAAGCAGCACTGAGAAGCATAATGCTTTCCCTCCTAAAAGCCTTCCATACCATAGATCACATAATGTGCTCTCTGTGGAACAGTAAAGTTCATGATGGTAAGAAAAGCAAAAGTCCTAGAAAACAACCTTACCCGTGAAGGAAACCTGAATATGTCACTTCAAAATATGCCTCTTCGACATAGAATTATGTTGTGCTTCTCCCCTTGAATTAGTTCCTGATTTTCTCTCGGTCAAAGCCACATTGACTCAACATAAGGGTCTAGTTGGGCTGCCCTTCTGAAGATGAGGCATTCTTCCTTGGTGCCCACCATTTACTTACAGGCAAATGTAATCCAAATAAAGTTCATGCCAGTGCTTTGGTATCATCTCCTTTTTATGGCAGAGAAAATAAGGTTCATAAATGAATAAATGAAGATGCAGAGTTTGAATCCAGGTCTATGTGGTTCAAAAGCCTGTAACTCTAACTGTTGTGAGGAACTGTCTCACCCTTTGGATTCCAGAACTCCAGAATTTCAGAAGGAAGGGCCTTAAAATATATGCAGTTATCTTTTCTTTTTATGTATGTATTTATGAATACATTAGGATATGAAAAATTTCAAAAAATTGAACAATATTATCTAAAAATAAAAACAAAGAAGCATCTATAATTCTCTGCCTACAAGTCAGCTTTCTCAATTTCCTAATTTCCATTTGAATCTTCCTCATAGAGATATTCAAAACCAAATTATGATTACAAATTTGTAACTTTATTATTTTTTAAAAGATTTTTGAAATATATTTGAGAGAGAGCAGGAGCATAGGGACAAGCTGAGCTTGGGGCCTGGCTCAGAGCTCTATCCCAGGATCCCAAAAATCATGACCTGAAACAAAATCAGGAGTTAGAAACAATTATTTTATGTATTAAATATCTAGCCCATGTTGTTATAATCTTTGAGTTACTGCTTTTAATTACCCTATATTCATCCATTGAATTAATGAACTATAATCTACCTCACTGCCCCCAGTGCTGAACAGTTATGTTAGTCCAGATACTGCCCTATTTTAAGTAACATTCTACTAACATCTCAGTTGTTTATGTGTTTTCTTTTTCCTTTAGGTAAATTTCCATGAGTGGGATTGCTGTACCAAAGGACAATATGGACATTTTACTTTTTTTTAAGATTTTATTTATTTGACAGAGATCACAAGTAGGCTGAGCAGCAGGCAGAGAGGGTGGGGGAAGCAGGCTCCCTGCTGAGCAGAGAGCCCAATGTGGGGCTCGATCTCAGGTCCCTGAGATCATGACCTGAACCGAAGGCAGAGGCTTAACCCACTGAGCCACCCAGATGCCCCCAATATGAACATTTTAAATTCCATAAACATCCTAAATTATTTGAAAGTATTGTATCAGTTTCATTGCTTCTAATAACCTGTGTTTCAGTTTCATTATATATCACCTCTATATATTTTTTAAGATATTTGTTTGTTTGTTTATTTATAAATAATCTCTAGGCCCAATGTGGGGCTTGAATTCATGACCCCAAGATCAAGAGTCGCATGCTCTACCAGCTGAGCCAGCCAGATGCCCCTCTGTATTTTAAATGTTCTATAAAAGCTATGAAAATACTACTTGAGATTTTAGCATACTTCCTTTTAAAGTTATCAATCCCTTATTTCACTGTGATAGAGAACACTAGCTACGCAGGGCAGCATCCATTTTTTCTTTTCTCCTTAGTAATAAACCCTCACTTTGAAATGGACACATTCTGCCCTTCACAAAGGGATTCGATTTCTCAGCTTCCCTTGCAGCCTGGGGTGGCCACGTGACTTGATTCTGTCCTATGGTATGTAATAAGTGTTATGTGATATAAGAAGGATGCTTATAAAGGAAGCTGACTTGCAAACATAACGGGATGGCTGAACTCCAGCAGCCATCATGGATTATGCAGTCATGGACCTTGAAGAGAAGTCTGTGAAAACAGTGGAGCAGAAGATGGATGCCATAGTCTCCTGACATTATGGAGCTGCAGAGGTGTGACCCTGGAAGGTCTAACTCTGTGCTGCTTTTATGTGAAAGAGAGATAAACTTCCATCTTACTTAATCACTATTATTTGGGGAGTTTTCTCTTACAGGTAGCCACAACTAATACTACCTATATTGGTTATCACATCCCCTTTATGATGTCTCTAAATCTTGGGTACCCAGTTGTTTGATGGACCATATTCCTAGAAAACAGAGTATAAATTCATTTTTCTATACACCACCTTAGGAATACTAGAATGAATCCTCTTGTAAATTACCCCACAATGTATCCCTTTTGTAAACCTGGATTTTCATATGCTAAATTTGCTTAAGAGGCTTGCTTATTTCTTCTACCAGTTAATGATAATTTACAAACTCAAACTGCAGTCTTTCTGTTTCCCTCTTAAAGTGTGTTTTTACATCCCTGGAGTTCTTAAGGCACTGTAGTATGTTGTCCAGGTTGAATACTAGATATATTTTTTGTAAAGTTATTTTTAGAAATTATGTTAGGTCTTGAATGATACCGGCTTTCTCCAGGGAGTATTTTGTTTACTTCTTGCCCGCACCAGGGAAACTTCCTACTCAGCATTATCTGAACCCCATCTTAGGGCTTGAGGTTTTCTATCCACCCAGATACCTTGAAGCCAGACCTGGGGTGTGTGTGAGGGCTGGTTGTTACTTGTTCACCCTTCCTTCGGCCCCACAACCTTCCAAGACTCATTGTCCTGACCATAACCTATAAGGTAGTTAAAAGCCCTGCTCTGTGGCCTCTCTTGACTTAACAAAAGTCCCTAAGCAAGCACAATCCCAGAACTGGGCTCCCTCCTCTGGATTTTTATTCTTTGAGGGGATCTTGGCCCCAAAACTCCTAATTTGGTTAAATCTTTGATACTTTTAAGAAGATGTTTTTATACTTCCCTACGCTTTTCATTTGTCTGAATTTCCTAGTCCATCATTATTTGAAGCAGAATCTGGGGCACCACATTAAGGCCATTTATTTTACTAGGAATATGCTATATTTCTTGTGAAAGCAACTTTTAAAAAAAGGCACAATTCAGCAGTTTGGTCACTTGTGATTGTTCAGCTATTTAATACTAGATTAAAGAGTATAAAAATTAGCACTGGTTATTGCATTTCTCTCATCATGTCTTTGCTTACTGTATATATTTTTATCCACAGGCAGTTAAAAACTTGAATTATTTCTCCATCCTAAAAGTCGCAGTATCCCCTCTCCTTGAATGTGGACTGAACTTAGTGGTGTGCTTTTGAAACCTAGAGTATGGAAGGGAAATAAAGTATCCCTACAGAGGAGAAATCTGGCAGATACCATGTTAATCAGATGATCAAGGTTAATATCACCATAATAAATTGATGCTCTATATATTCATAAAATAAGATACAATAATAGGATACGATGAGAAGGTATATCACCTGTGTGGTATTTCCTCTCCAAGACCCATACCTGCAGTGTAGTCTAATCATAAGAAAACGAATTAAAGGCCAATCTATAAAATACCTGATTAGTATCTTCCAAGTGTCAAGGTTATGAAAAATAATAAAAGATTGAAAAACTGTCGACACATTCAAGAGGACAAAGGAGACGTGATGACTAAATGCAATATGGTATCCCAAACTGGATCCTAGAACAGAAAACCTCAGTGGAAACCCAGTGGAAAAATGGGATGTCTGGACAAAGCCTGTAGCTTAACTGATGCTAATGCAAGATATTACCATTAGGGACAACTGGGGCATGTATCTCCAATTCCATGACATCTTTGCAACTTTTCTATAAATCAAGTCATTTCAAAATAAATTTGTTTTTATTTATTTTTTAAAAGATTTTGTTTATTTGTCAGAGAGAGAGAGTGAGAGCGAGCACAGGCAGACAGAGTGGCAGGCAGAGGCAGAGGGAGAAGCAGGCTCCCGGCTGAGCAAGGAGCCCGATGCGGGACTCGATCCCAGGACACTGGGATCGTGACCTGAGCCGAAGGCAGCTTAACCAACTGAGCCACCCAGGCGTCCCTAAATTTGCTTTTTAAAGTTAGAGTAATTTAGAGTGCCTGCGTGGCTCGGTCAGTTAAGCACCTGCCTTCAGCTCAGGTCATGATCCCAGGGTCCTGGGATCAAGTCCTGCATAGTACTGCTTGCTCAGCAGGGAGCCTGCTTCTCCCTCAGCTGCTCCTCCCCCTGCCTGTGCTCCCTCGCTTGCTCCCTCTCTTGCTCTCTCTGACAAATAAATACATAAAATCTTTTAAAAAGCAATAAATGATATTATTGAAACAAAACACACATTGTGGCAGAAATGATTAGATAGTCACCTAGAATAAAAGTTCTTGCCTCTTTTTCATTGTGAGGTCTTGCTGGGAAGGAATTTCCCAGACAAGGACTTCATTTCCTTCTGGTGGGATCATACTGGTTCTTGCCAGTGGAAGATGTGAGTCACTCTCCAGGGCAGGTGGTGAAAAAGCCAGTATGTCTTCTCTGCTTTCTCTCCTCCCCCATCAGCTGGCTGGATGCCAGTGCCCATGATGACCTTGGAAGCCATATGTTATGAATGGAGACCATCAACCTAGGTTCCTGAATATCTTTGTGAAACAATGCACTCCTCCCAACCACTCCCTCCACCACCACCATTAAGAAACTCTCCTTTGAGTCTTTATATAGATGAGAAACTGAAACCTTTATGATTTCTGGATCTTTCTGCTACAGCAGTTCACATTACTTTAACTAGTATGTAGATCTACTTCACTTGAATCTCTTGCCTTCCCTAACTAAATCAGGTTGACGTTACATGTTATTTCCAGATTCAGAGAGACTCAGTTTAACAAACATTGGTATGAACAACAATCACAAGAGAAAAGTGAATAAAGATTGTTACAATTCAATACATTTAAAATTAAAATAGTATATTTTTCAGTGAATGGCAGGGTCACAGGGATCTTTCTACCCAAGTGGCATGTCACCATTCTTCTTCCAAGAGTCCTTTGAAAAACTCAAGTAAATTTATCTGAGTGAATGTTATCATAGCTCTGAAAAAAAGGACATACATACTAATGTGTACTACCTCTTTTAAAAGCACTTATATGTAAGTTCTCTCCTTTCTATGATCAGGAAGAAATTTAAAATACACTCTTGGGGGAAGGGTTAAGTAGAATCCCTTCCCTGTATTGCTGCTTCTGGCAAAGGGACATTGTCACCATGGGGATGTCATGATACACGGTGTTGGTCATTGTATGAATGGCCCACCCTGTGTATATATGTGTGTGTGTGATATATACATATATATATATATATATATTTTTTTTTTTTTTACAGACAGAGATCACAAGTGGGTAGAGAGGCAGGCAGAGAGAAAGCAGGAAGCAGGTTCCCTGCCAAGCAGAGAACCCGACTCGGGGCTCGATCCCGGGACCCTGGGATCATGATCTGAGCGGAAGGCAGAGGCTTTAACCCACTGAGCCACCCAGGCACCCCTGTGTGTGTATCTTTATTATGGCAGGGCCCCCTGACTGGTGAATGGATTTGGGGCCTTGTTCCCGGATGTGGAAATCAGTTACCTGTCTGTATACAAAGGCAGGAAATTTCAACATGTTCTCAACACAACCAAGATTACAAGGCTAGATTTTTCTGGTGCTTAAACTATACTCACTTGTACATAATTATCCTTTAAATATGTATGTTTGTTTTCTTTTTAGATTGTTCATCTGGCAAAGTTCCTTCAGGGTATTCTCCTAAAATGTAAATTCTACAAGGACAGGACTTCCTGCTTTTTTCACTGCTACATTCCCAGGCCTGGAGCAGTGTTTGACACAGGTAGCTTAATGAATATCTGATGAATGTATTCACCTCAGCAATGACCTGCTTCTGGAAGTCTTCCCTAATATTCCCAATGTCTGACCTCTGTGTCACTCTTGTACATCCCAAAGCATCCTGGGTTACTTCTACTATGTATTCTATTTTGTGTTCACAATTTTAACTTGTCAACTTACCCACTAGACTCTCAACTTTATGAGCAGGAAATAAATCCCCCACACTGGCATCCCCCATGCCAAGCACTGGCACAAAATAAATGGTTAATAAATGTTTATTGAAAAAATATGCAGGTAAATGCTTTCTACTAGTTTAATAATTACCTAGAGAATCTTTTCTTTATACAATGGTACAGACCAACAGCATATTCGCATCTCTTAAGAAGCCTGTTAATCCCATATTACTGAGTACAGAAGTCAAAGATGCAGCAAAGGTTTAGAAATTTTTGTTACTCGATGGGAGAGAAACCAGAACCCTTTGAGGGAGTGATACCTGTTTGTGAAGATAAACTGATCAGGACAAGTTACTACACATTTGCACAATGTTACCAGATACTTCTTCAGTTTCGTACTATTTTCTGGCAGATGTTTTTATGCTACCAGAGATAAAGGAGAGAGAACACATTTGAGAAATTTGGGAATTTCCATTTTGACAATGAGAGTGAGAATTTCTTGTAAATTTTAAGAGGTTGTTTTTTTCCCCTTCCCCTTACGATACTTTCTAAATGAACTTGCAAATATAGGAACTCATATGATCTGGTTTTCTCAGTTTAACTAATCTTAAATATTTGTGGCAACAGTCCTATGTAGGGGTTTATTATGAGGTGCATTTCATACTCTAGTGACCATTATCTACGGAAAAACTGAGGTCTGATGTTCATGTTTACAATGATCTCATGAATTCATTTCTCTACACAGTAAAGATATTACAGGAGGGTGGGGAAGGTTTTGCCAGCTGTTCTTCTCTTGACAGTCTAGCATAAATTAGACAAGATTTGAAAAAGGCTAGAATATTGACAGAAGCATCAGGACAGCAGGCAATTATTTGCCTCCCTGTCTTAAAAAAAAAAAAAGGTAATTTTCTTGGGGACTTTTTTAAATAATTATTTTACTTACTTACTAATTACGTCTTATTGAACAAACCATCCAAGATTTGTCCTTAATTCATTCAACAAACATGGATTGAAGATGTACAATTTGTCAGATGTTGTGCTTTGGGACGAAGGATAAAGAGAACACTCTGTGCCTGAAGTCTGAGTCACACAGTTCAAATGAACTTGGTTTGCTTAGCGGATGAAAAGAGGTCCACTGTGACTGGAACACATGAAGCTAAGGCTGGGTAGATTGTGGTGATGACATTGTGAAAGACCTTCCACCGATACGCTGAGGAGTTTGGACACAACCTGGAAGCAACCTTTGGGGAGAAGGTGGAAGTTCACAAGTAGGGTGGTATTATTATTGGATTTGTTTTCTCTGGTGAAAACTCCAGCAGGCTTTGGGTGCATGGACCAGAGTTAGCACTGAGGATTAATGACAGGTAAGTCTTTCAAAGAAATGCAAATGTAAGGCAGTAGATTGTGGATGGAGAAAAGCAAGGTGATGGACAATTGGATGAATGGAATAAGCAAGAAGAACTGAAGATGAGATGGATTTAGTTTCCTGTTTGGAGAGGCTCAGGACATATTAATCATTAATTGAGCCAGAGGACCCAAAGAGTATGGAGGATTATGAGTTCAGTCTTAGATATACAATAGTTTAATGAATAAGATGCTTGTAGGAGACCTAGGTGAAGACAACTGATGAGTAGTTGAAAATTGAGTTGGGAGGCATCAGTGGACAGTGGGTGGGATACCACCAAAAACATGGGAGACCAAGGGAGTATATATTGCCGTGAAATCCAACACAAGAAGAGGAGAGATTGGGTTGGGCAGATAATGATTGACAATTTTTATTTAAAAATTTCATTATGGTACAAATAAAAGTTGGACTGCATTGGACTGAGGAGTAAAACCAGTAATTTCAGACTTCTATTCCAAGATGATAGGTTGAGAATTACACAAATACAAAAGGAGGACATGCTCATATTTATGGGTTAAGATAGAATCCTATCCAAGGAAGAATTTGAAGACTTCCTAGTACATTCACGAATCACTTAATTAGGCTTATTAGTCTTCAGATTTATTCAAGTGAATTTTTGTTCTTTAGCAAGGGGGAAACCATGGTTTGCAGTGAAGAGATAAACCAAATGCAAAGGAGGCCTAGCTTCTTGTTTTGAAAGGAGAAAACACCACTCAACAAAGTGCCCCCAGGGGCACCTGGGTGGCTCAGTGGGTTGAGCCTCTGCCTTCAGCTCAGGTCATGATCCCAGGGTCCTGGGATGGAGCCCCGCATCAGGCTTTCTGCTTGGCAGGGAACCTGCTTCCCCCCCGCCCCCACCTCTGCCTGCTTCTCTGCCTACTTGTGATCTCTCTCTCTGTGTCAAATAAATAATATCTTTTAAAAAACAAAAAGTGCCTCCCAGGCCTGCTCAGAGTGGCTGCAAGGATGGGACAATAGTTGAAGACCCAGAAGTAGCCTCCCTTGAGGGCTTGAATGGAGCCAAATCTCCCTTCCCTCGCACACTTCCAGGAGGAGTGGAAGGTAATTGAGTGGTAACATGCCATGCCTTGGGGTCGCTGTGAGTGAGGAGGTGGAGGAGCCAGAAGTGACTTGGCAGCCTCTACCACTGGTCTGACAGAGGTAATGTCCAAGTGCTCTTTAAGTTAGGGCCAAGGGGCGAGGCGAAGTCAGCATTTGTGGACCACTGGGACCCAGTCCGGCCAGAAGTACAGGCCAACAGTCTTAATTCTGTGCGTCCCAGCAGTACCGTCCCCAGGGTTCCCAGTGACAGGTATTTCTGGGACATCATTACTGAGTTGAGGAGGGTCCCTGAGGTCCACAAAGGTTTCAAAACGACAGAAAGATCTACTTTTTGCTATAAGGACTGCCTCTTCCCACCAGAAGGGTACATGGCTTCTCCTGCGGAACCCAGACACCTTGAAAAGTGGGAGGGAAAAGGAGGATGAAATGGCTTAAATGTGGAGTTACAGATTAGATTATTGAATATTGACCCAGCAAGAGACAGGTGGTTTTTTTAAAGATTTTTATTTATTTATTTGACAGAGAGAGAGAGAGATCACAAGTAGGCAGAGAGGCAGGCAAAGAGAGAGGGGGAAGCAGGCTCCCTGCTGAGCAGAGAGCCCGATGCAGGGCTTGATCCCAGGACCCAGAGATCATGACCTGAGCCGAAGGCAGAGGTTTAACCCACTGAGCCACCCAGGCGCCCCGCAAGAGACAGTTTTCACTAGCACAGACTAAGTTCCTTTCACTTGGCAGGTTTCACTCTGATGGCATCCTTTGCGGCGTCCCTCCTCCCTCCAGCCCAGTGGGGTGGAGATTAGTGAGACTATAAATACGAAGGACCTACTATTATCAGTTGTGGTTTTAAAATTCTTAATCTCAGGGCGCCTGGGTGGCTCAGTGGATTAAGCCGCTGCCTTCAGCTCAGGTCATGATCTCAGGGTCCTGGGATCGAGTCCCGCATCGGGCTCTCTGCTCAGCGGGGAGCCTGCTTCCCTCTCTCTCTCTGCCTGCCTCTCTGTCTACTGTGATCTCTCTCTGTCAAATGAATAAATAAAATCTTTAAAATAAAATAAAATAAAATTCTTAATCTCAGAATTCTATGAACTTTATGTGAACTATCTCATTTAATCCTCACAATACCCTTATAAAACTTAGTTCTACCTATTTTATAGATGAGAAAACAAGGCTTAGAGATAGTAAGAGGGGACCAGCTATCAAATCTACACTGATTGATTCCAGAGACTGTTCTCTGGAGCACTCAGTTTTCTTTTTTCCCCTACAAGTCAAATGGAACATTTAATCAAAGAAGTTTCAGTAATCAACTGATTAGTTGAGGTTATATATACAAAACTAAACCTTTATATCTAGGAAATCCCAAACACCATTTATTCGTACACCAAATATTTTTTGAGGGCTTACTTTGTGTCAATCCCTGTGCTTACTGCTAGATGCATACTGGTCAAGAAATTGTATTTGATAAAATTGGGGTGGTCACCCAATAGGAAGTCAGGATCTCTTGCCCAGTTCTTGAGCCTGAGTCATACTTCAGAACTACCATCAGCTGACAGGGAGTTCTGACTCTCCCTATTCATCTACCTCTTTCCCCACTCATGCTCTCTCTCCCGCAAATAAATAAAATCTTATAAAAAAAAAAAAAAACCACAGCTCCCCCCACCCAAAAAAGAGATATAGCACACATTAACATATATGACTTGCAAATATATTTTCTTAGAATCTAGATTTCTTTGATGTTATATAATACATGTCAAAATAAGGTTTTTATTGGTTTTAGATTTCCTTGAGGAGACCAGCTTGGTGACAAGTTGATTTAGTTGAGCCCAATAGAAGATAACAGTTTATAAACTGTTTATAGGTACAAAAAAATGGCCACAGGCTGGAGGTAAAAGCAGGAACTGACTTCAAAGGGGCATTGGAATATTCTCCGCCATGATTGTGCTGATGGTTACACAAATGTATACTTTATCAAATTCATTTAACTGTACATTTTCGAAGGGTGAGTTTTATTGTGTGTAAATTATACTTCAATAGTCCTGACCAAAAAGAAAAAGAAAAAAAAGAAGAGAGAGGAAAGAAAGGAAAAACATCCTTGCCATTGGCTTAATTCAAAAGCATAACAGGGGATGCATGGGTGGCTCAGTTGATTGGACAACTGCCTTCATGAAGTTCAGGTCATGATCCTGGAGTCCCGGGATCGAGTCCCGCATTGGGCTCCCAGCTCCACAGGGAGTTTGCTTCTCTCTCTGACCTTCTCCTCGCTCATGCTCTCTCTCACTGCCTCTCTCTCAAATAAATAAATAAAATCTTTAAAGTTACAGGCTAAAATTGAGTGATTGCAGGGAATTTGGAAGTCTATGAAAATGCTATGTTCATATACATTTTGTAGTCTATGCACCAGAAGGGAGAGATTTGCTCCATCTCTATAGTAATAACAGAAGTACAAATTAAAACACCAATGAGGTTTTTCAGATGCACCAATTTCCACCTCAGGGCTTTTGCACCTGCTGCCTAAAAGAGCCTTTCCCCAGATTCTGACGAGGCTGCCCCTCACTTTGTTCACATCTGTTCTTAAAAGTCACCTTCCCGCTGACCCTTCCTGATGATGCTAACCCCCTAATGCCTTCATTCTGTATTTCCTCATTATGATTTGTTTTTCTTCATCACCTTTATCACCACCTAACACTATATTGTATATTAACCTGCCTATTTTTTTTTTTTATTGCCTGCCTGCCCTTAGTGATTACATGCCCAAAAGAGAAAGAATTGTGTCTTGATTGCTCCTGGATTATCTTTGTGGCCTAGCATGGTTATTGGAACGTTGTAGGCTCTCAATGTATATTTGTTAAATAATCAATACATGAATAAACAAAAAATGATTTTGTTTCCTTTGCACCAGATGTATAAAACTTTAAAAAGAGTGTTGTGAGAGATATAAGAAATCTGATACCCTCATATTCTGTTGGAAGAGTACTGATTGGTGTAGCATTTTTTTGAGGGCAGCTAACCAATATCTATTAAAATGTGCATATCTTTTGACTTAGCAAGTCTATTTCTAGAGTGTTTTGGGCAGAAATATTTATACAGATGCATAAAGATTTAAGAATGGAGATATTTCCTGTGTCATTGGCTATAACAGTGAAAAATTATTTTGAAAGTAAGGGAGTCACAAAGTACATTTCATTAAATTAATTCTGTGGAATATTATGCACCTGTATAAAAAGAATAGAGTCAATCATATTCTATTAACAGGGTGATAACACAGAAGAGAGGCAGTTGATAAAAGGTCAGTTTTGGACTCTGGATTTTTACCCCAGCTCTGTCATTTCCAGGCTTTGTGATCCTGGGCAAGACACCTAATTTCTCTATGTCTCATCTTATCTGCAAAGTGAAGATTATAATTATTCTTACTTTACAGGGTTCAACTAGTTAATATATTTAGAATACTTAGAACAATGTCAAGAATATAGTAGACACAACAAATACTAGATTTTATTGTTACAATAATTATTTTGTTATGAAGTTGTTATATATTGTTATAATATTGTTATACTACTAATTATTATTATTACTTTGACATTGGAGAGAGTGTCAAAATCTCTATTGGAGTAATCTCCATGATTCAGGGACTGCATTTGTTTTGCTCATCAGTGTAACCCCAGTGCCTAGGAAAGTATCTGGTACATAGTAAACTCTCAATGAAAAATGTTGACTTGTTGAATGAATGATGATAGATTTATAAGGCAAGCTGTAGATCAACATGCATAAGAGCTTTATAAAAGACAATTTACTAATGTAACATAGTGTGTCAACCAAACTTCAATAAAAAAGATAAAAGGCAATTTAGTGGTGAAGTATTTAGGGATGATGTATACTATCTCCTCAACTTATTTTGAAGTACATTAAAAAAAAAAAAAAAAGATGGGGGGGGTGTGCCTGTGTGGCTCAGTCGTTAAGCATCTGCCTTTGGCTCAGGTCATGATCCCGGGGTCCTGGGGTTGAGCCCCAGGTCAGGCTTCCTGGGAAGCCTGCTTCTCCCTTTCCCACTCCCCCTGCTTGTGTTCCCTCTCTCACGCTCTCTCTCTCTCTCTCTGTCAAATAATAAATAAATTAAAATTTAAAAAGAAAAGATAGTTAAATGGTAACTGGTATAGACATTGGCCTGTATTTGAATAAATATGTGGCAAAACAATGAAGGTAACATGTTAATAGGTGGTAGGTACATGAGTGTTTTACTGTACAATTCTTTCAGCTTTTCTGTTGAATGAAAAAAGGCTGTGTGTGTGTGTGTGTTTAGATTTAGTATGGAAGATATCTTTAGGTTTTCTAAGCAGGAATGCTACTGATATTCCAAGTGGAAAAATGTTTTACCTTGTGGGATGCTCCTAGGCATTCCAGAGTTGTTAGCATCTGAGAACTCTGCCCCCAAGGGCCACAGAGCTTCCTCATCACTAAGACAACCACAAATGTCCTCACATATTTCCAAACGCCTAAATGTTGACAACCAGAATCCACATCATGACTACTTGTTTGCAGTTTCATTTAAGAGGGGGCGAAGTAAGAGGTGCAAAGTAGGAAATATTTTTTGTATTGTAATTTTTTTTTAAAGATTTTATTTATTTATTTGACAGACAGAGATCACAAGTAGGCAGAGAGGCAGGCAGAGAGAGAGGGAGGAAGCAGGCTCCCTGCTGAGCAGAGAGCCCCATGTGGGGCTCGATCCCAGGACCCTGAGATCACAACCTGAGCCGAAGGCAGAGGCTTAACCCACTGAGCCACCCAGGCGCCCCTTTTGTATTGTAATTTTAATAAAACATGCTTAAACTTAAAAAAATAAATTAAATCTGCAAAAAATAATGTCAGGAAGAGTATACATCATTATGTTAACAGTGACTACCCCTTGGGAGTAGCAATAGGACCTAGAAGGGAATGAAGTCTTAACTTTTTACTATATACACTTTCCTTGTTTTTATTTTTTTAAGCTGATTTATTCTGGAACAATAAAATGTAAAGGTCAATTTGAGAAAGAAGAAAGCTAGTTGAAACATGTACTGAGGGGGCGCCTGGGTGGATTAGTGGGTTAAGCCTCTGCCTTTGACTCAGTCATGATCAGGTCCTGGGATCAAGGCCCGCATGGGGTGGGGGAGTGGGTTTCTGCTCAGTGGGGAGCCTGCTTCCTCCCCCATCTCTCTGCCTGCCTCTCTGCCTACTTGCGATCTCGGTCAGATAAATAAATAAAATCTTTAAAAAAAAAAACTGAGGAAAAGAACAACAGGAAGAGCTATAAGAGATTTTGTCTTCTTTGGCATATTCTATACTAAGAATATAACACTTTCTTTTTTTAATTTCTATAAAATTTTATTTTATTAACATATAATGTATTATTTGTTTCAGGGGTAAGGTCTGTGAATCATCAGTCTTACACAATTTACAGGACTCACTATAGCACATACCCTCCCCAATGTCCATCACCCAGTCACCCTATCCCCTCCCCCTCAACCCCCAGCAAACTTCAGTTTGTTTCCTGCGATTATGAGTCTCTTATGGTTTGTCTCCTTCCCGGGTCCTATCTTGTTTCATTTGAATATAACATTTTCATAAGAACTCTGAACTTTAGTTAAAACAAAAAGAATGTTAAAATTCAGAAAACTGCATGATCATAAATATTTGTGAAGCAGACAGTTTGGGTTCTTAACCACATTTGTTAGAAATTATCTGTACAGGGCATCTTGGTGACTCAGCTGATTAAGCCTCTGCCTTTGGCTCAGGTCATGATCCCAGGGTCCTGGGATCGAGACCCACACTGGGCTCCTTGCTCAGCAGGGAGCCTGCTTCTCCCTCTGCCTGCTGCTCTGCCTGTTTGTGCTCTCTCTCTCTCATAAATAAATAAATAAAATCTTCAAAAAAATAAAATAACTTCTGAAAAAAAGAAAAGAATTATCTGTATAGACAGTAATTCATTGGTAATTTTTCACCAGAAAGAGAATAGTTAGGCTAACAGGTGATGTTCTTATCATACTCTTGTTATGATCATTGAAATCTCAGTGATATGCTTCCTGGAATTGGGCCATTTTGGAAATTATCATTGTGGATGCTGCCACTTAGTGGTGAAATGTGTTGACTGTTTATTGTCAAAATTTGTAATTTGGACAAGGGATTTAGATAAATTTTAAGATCATGTCTGAATCATTTATTCATTTTATGAACACATGAGTCTCTTACTTAATAGAACACGGATAAGCACAGAGAGGATCTGAAGAAGTATCAAGAACAGACCCTGCCCTAAAAGTGCTTATCATCTGTTCAGAACACAAATACACACTTGAGAATCACAATACAATCATGATGCAATATTGAGTACCATAAAACCATGAAGTCTCACATTTATAGAGGATCTTAACAGTGGTCTGGTCCAACCCAATGAGATGATTAATGCCACATAAGGGATAGAGACTTTATGAGCAGAAAAGATCATTGACTGAGGACTATAGTGTTTTCTGAGGTTCCAGCCTAAGAGATCAGGAGAGTAATGGTACCCTTGACAGAGGCACAGAAGTTTAGGTTGCCTATTCTCCATTTGCTCCCAGATTCATCCCCATACCCTTTGCTGACCCCATAGATGGATTTATCCAGCCTCTGCTAACCTCTGGCTTCAACCAATGGGAGGCACCGGTATGAGATTGAAGGGTGGAAACAAATTAAATTTGGGGTATTTCTTTTCTGCTCCTTCACTGCTTGGCTACATCCCTTCTCACAGTGGCTGCATTTCTTATCAATCTACTACTATATCTCCTATCAGACAGCACCACCCCACACTCCAGCTCTTACAGATTCTGATAAGTCTATTTCCTTAAAGACCTTGTTAAATATTTCATTTCCTTTTAGACATTTCCTTAAAAATATTATAATATCATATGGGATAAAATGTAGAAGGAGAAGAGCACAGCATATAGGCCTAGTCAATAGATTAGACCACTTAGAGAGGACAGGAGGAGGACTATTACCCAAAAAAGAGAGTGATCAAAGAGGAATTGGGAAAGTATTCTGTTCTGAACACCAAAGTAAGACCACATTTCAAGAAGGGGTTAATGGGGGCTCCTGACTGGCTCAGTCAGTTAAGCATCTGAATCTGGTTTTAGCTCATGATCTGACTCTGGTTTCAGGTCATGATCTCATGCATCAGTGGGATCGAACCCTGCATCAGGCTCTGCACTCAGTAGGGAGTCTTGCCAAGACTCCCTACTGAGTGTTACTCTCCCTGTTATTGCCCCCCCAAAATATATCTTAAAAAAAAAGAGAAAGGTTTAACGAAGACTCTATCAAATACTGCAGTAGTGTCAAGGAGGGGACAAATTTAAAAACACTACTGGATCTATTAGGACTCATTATCTCAGTGGAATTTCATTATTTCAGAGGGCAGTTTTAATAAGAGTAAGAATAGCAATTAGGTTGTTAAAGGTTAGAGAAGGAATTCAATTTAAAAATAGGCAAAGGGAGGTCACCTGAATGGCTCAGTTGGTAGAGCATGTGACTCTTGATTTGAGGTTTATGAGTTTAAGACCCACATTGAGCAGGAGAGCTTACTTAAATAAATAGATAGATAGATGGATAGATAGATAGATAGATAGATAATGGGCAAAGGGCTTAAATTTGCCCTTTGCCCTTAAATTTCACCAATAACGGGTGCCTGGCTGACTCAGCTGGCAGTGTGTACAACTCTTGATCTCAGGATCATGAGTTCGAGCCCAACAGTGGGCACAGAGTCTATGTAAAAATTAAAATTCACCAGAGATAAAATACAAATGGCTCATAACGTTGGGGAAAGATGCTAACATCATTGGTCATCAGGGAAATGCAAAAAAAATGCATATCAAAACTACACTGAGTGATTATAATTAAAATGACAAAACAATGCCAAGTGTTGGAAAGGATGAGAAGAAACTGGAAACTTCCCTCTTTGCTGGTGGGAATGTAAAATGGTACAGCCACTTTGGAAAATGGCTTGGCAGTTCTTCAAAAGTTAACTACACTGACCATATGACCTAGTAATTTCATTCCTCTGTATTTACCCAAGAGAAATGAAAACATAGGTCCACCCAAAGACGTGTATGTGATTGACTGTTCATAGCAGTATTACACATGATAGTCTCAAACTAAAAACCATTTAAACATCCATCAACCAGTGAATGGATAAACAAAATGTGGTAGGCATACAATGGACTACTACCTTTCAGCAGTGAAAATGAATGAACCACTGATACATGTTACAACATAACGTCTAAACATCATGCTCAGTGACAGAAGTGAGACACAAGGACTAGATATCACCAATATTGTATGATTCCACTCCATTTTCTAGAAATGTCTAGAAAAGAAAAATTTAGAGCGATGAAAAGCAGATTGGTGGCTGCCTAGGGTTGAAGGTAGGTGTGTGAATTAACTGCAAATGGGTACAAGAAATGGAAATATTCTAAATTTTTTTTGAAAGATTTTATTCATTTATTTGACAGAGTGAGAGATCACAAGCAATGGGGAGCAGCAGAGGAAGAGGGAGAAGTGGGCCTCCTGCTGAGCAGGGATTTGATCCCAGAACCCCGAGATCATGACCTGAGCTGAAAGCAGACGCTTAACGGACTGAGCTACCCAGGCGTCCCAGAAATATTCTAAATTTGTACCAGAAATATTCTAAATTCTGTGTTATGATGATGGTAGAATCACCCTACAAACTTACTAAAATCATTGTTGGACCTATGGTATGTAAATTATTTTATGGTATGTAAATTTTTATGGTATGTAAATTATACATTGATCCATTTGGTATCTTTAACAAGTTAAATAGGAAAGATTCAAGGAAATTGAGGAAAAGGAATTAAGGCAGTGAGTGGAAATAGAAACAAAAACATTATGCCATGATTGCTCACAGACGCAGAGGCTTTGACCATGACTTTTTGTTTGAGATAAATGTCTTAATATGAAAGCATGTTTCTAGTTTAACTAGAGGAAAATTCTCAAATTAGGTAGCAGTGAATTGCACATTGTATAGTGAAAAGAAAGCTACAAGAATGATTTTACCTGTAGAAACTAGATCAGTAGAACATGAGATGGGAAACGTGAGTAAAACTAATCTTACCTTATTTGAATTGCAATTTTAGTGCCATTGCTTTAGACATTTTATGGATTTATTTATTTTAAAGTGAGCTCCCCGCCCTACGTGGGGCTCTAACTCACAACCCCAAGATAAAGAGTTGCATGCTCTACCGACTGAGCCAGCTAGGTATCCCTAATGCCATTTCTTTAAATTAAGAACTCAGGGGCGCCTGGGTGGCTCAGTTGGTTAAGTGTCTGTCTGCCTTTGGCTCAGGTCATGATCGCAGGGTCCTGGGGTCAAGTCCAGAATCAGGCTCCCTGCTCAGCGGAGAGTCTGCTTCTCCCTCTGCCTCTCCTCCCACTCGTTCTCTCAATCTCTCTCTCAAATAAATAAATAAAATCTGAAAGGAAGGAAGGAAGAAAGGAAGAAAACTATAAACCAGTAAGAAAAATCATGGAGATCAGAAAATCCCAAAGGCTTGGAGATCAGGAAATTGATCACCCATCAACTGTTAGGAAAGCTGAACAAAGAGATTTTAGGTTGAATTTGTGGGAAGAACGCCCCAAACCTCAGCCCAACTGAGCTGCCAAGGGGGCTGCCAACTCCGCCACAGTTAGGAAGAACAGGGGCAGGACTTTTTTTTTTGCAGATGGGGGAAGTCACTTCCAGCTGTGCTGGCTTCAGGACCACACCAAGTCCCATTCATCTCATTAGCAAAAACAGGTACCCTTTGCCCTGCCTCTCTCCCCCCTGTCCCTCCCAGAGTAAAACCTTCTGTGAATTCTTTTGATCAGGATGATCTAAATCACATCTGGAACCCTGCTTTCATAGATGTGCCAGGTATCAATTTTTGCTTCTCAGTTCTAAATTCACCTCTCATCACCAACTCTCTGATACATGACTGGACTCAGGCTTTCACCCTTGTTAAAGGAAAGGAGAACGGAATTGGGGGAAATCAGAGGGGGAGACGAACCATGAGAGACTGTGGACTCTGAAAAACAATCTGAGGGTTTTGGAGGGGCGGGGGATGGGAGGTTGGGTGAGCCTGGTAGTGGGTATTATGGAGGGCATGTATTGCATGGAGCACTAGGTGTGGTGCATAAACAATGAATTCTGGAACACTGAAAAGAAATTTAAAAAATAAATAAAAATTGAAAAAAAAAGATGATGTCAATATTGGCCAGCAGAGGACGGTAGAGAGATTTTTTGCAGGAAGAAGAGGGCTCTTGGTTTTTCTTCCACCTGCTGCATGGTGGGTTAGCCTATGAATAGGAGAAGACATCAGTGATGTTCTGCCCAGCCGGGCACGCCCAGAAAGCACAGATACTGCCTAGGCACAATATGGAGGCACCTTATCATGGTTTTCCTGGTGTGCACATTGTGTCCAAGCCCACACCCACAATGGAGCCCCAGATCCCAATGTGCATTCCATGCCGACATTTATGGGATGCATGTACTAGTACTTAAGGGGAACACTAGTTAACACTAGTACTTAAGGGGAAGTTTGTAGTTTTGAAACATTAATAAAGAACAATAAAGACTGAAAAGAATTGAGCTAAGTATTAAAGTTGAGAAACTCTTTCAAGACCAACAGAGCAAATTCAGAGAACAAGAGAAAGGAAATTACAAAGATAAAGGCATATATCAATAAAATAGAAAACCAGAGAAAAATAGGATGAGCCGAAGAGTAAGTGAAAAAAAAATTAGGAAAAAACAGAAAATACAAAGAAGTAATACATAAGATGAAGCAAACAGAAAGTAAATCACGGTAAACATTAACAGAGATTTTAAAACCTAGATGATTTGAGTACATTTCTGGAAATCTCCCATGCCAAAATTATTGGGATCCAAATAGTTTTCAAAGTGAGTTCTAGCTCAAAATTTAATTTTGTTCTTCATAACATTCTAGTTTCCTTCAATTCAATTTATCAAAACTTTAAGCTCTGTGAGGGCCTTAAACTCACCACCCTGGGATCAAGAGTCACATGCTCTACTGATTGAGCCAGACAGGCACACCTAATTCATCAAAACTTTAATAGTTGCCAACTCTATACTTGGTACTTTTATCAGTAAGTACAAAATATATTGACTCATATGATAAATTTTTATCACTTGGCTAATATCAGCAAGGCATAATGCTATGGCTGTGATATAGTTATAAACAAGATAGGAAAGTCTCTTACCTCTCTGATGCCTATATTCTGTGGATGAAACATAAAAAAAAAAAAACCCACAAGTAAATCTCAAATAAATAGAATAAAGTATGAGAAATTATATTTGTTTATATAGATGATGTATTTGAATGTTATGTTTTGGCTCTTGAAATTCTATCAGAAACAATTAAATTTCTTAATTATTTTATTCTATTCTCTGTTTTTCAAAAAATTAAAAACTGTCCTGAATTTTTCTTTTACTTTTTTTTTCTGAATTTTTCTTTTAGAACAAAGAAAGAAAGGGATACATTCACTTACAATAGGTCTATGTTTTATGAACATATACCATGTATCCTCAAAGAAGGAAGGGGACAAAAATCAAAACATGTTTCCTGGCAAGAAGCAATTTTTTCAAGACTGAAGCTTAAAAGTAAAAGGATTTCACAAAGTGAACATTTAATCTTTTTTACCTTGAATAAGGGAAGGACTTAACTAAATACAGACTCATCAGGAGTTATTTTAACTTGGCTTAATCTGTTAGTTAAAGCTCTTTGTTTGTGTTCAATACTCTTATCGGCTCAAGGTAAGGCCTTCCAAGTACACCATCTTTATATACAACGTGTATGTTTTGTAGGCCCAAGGCAAAAGTTTCCACTCTGTTCTGTGCATGACCATTTCCTTTTATTGTTCATTTTTCATCAAGCCCAAGCCAAAGGAGACTCAAGCAAGGATGGTTGATGTTTTAGGGCCCAATATGTGAAAGCATTCTTCTTGTCTCGAGTTTTGAACCAAATGAGAAAGCCGTGCAAGAATCAGACAGCTAGAGGGACACCTGGGTGGCTCAGTAGGTGAAGCATCTGCCTTCAGCTCAGGTCATGATCCCAGGGTCCTGGGATGGAGTCTCACATCTGGCTCACTGCTCAGTGGGGAGTCTGCATCTTCCTCTCCCCATCCACTTGTGGCATGCAAGTGCTCTCTCTATCTCTCTTTTTGTTTCTCAAATAAATAAAATCTTAAAAAAAAAAAAAGAATCAGACAGCTAGAGATCGAAGTGTTAGCTTTAGTACTTAAAGTGTTAGCTTTAGTACTTAACAAAGTTAATTGGACAGTGTTGTTTTACGTCAGTGGACAAGGGGGCACCCAATATTTCATCCCTGAATGAGACAGAGTTTTTAGGTCCTTGCTCAGGCCCTGGCACAGATACTCCCATGCTTGGCAGAGAGTGGATCAGAACTCGTGTCTCTGGCAGATCAGTTCAATTCCCTTGCAACCTCACTGTCAGGTACATTCCTCCTTTCCTGGGGTGGGGGGAGGGAAGGGAGACCAGGAGTATCAATAAAATGTTGGTGGGGGGGAGTGTGTCTTGAAATGAAAGACAGTTATTGAAAACACCTTGAGGGCGCCTGGGTGGCTCAGTGGGTTAAGCCGCTGCCTTCGGCTCAGGTCATGATCTCAGGGTCCTGGGATCGAGCCCCACATTGGGCTCTCTGCTCAGCAGGGAGCCTGCTTCCTCCTCTCTCTCTGCCTGCCTCTCTGCCTGCTTGTGATCTCTCTCTGTCAAATAAATAAATAAAATCTTTAAAAAAAAAAAAAAGAAAGAAAACACCTTGAGACATAAGCTCTCTGGTTTTATTCTATCATATGATACTGTCCAAAACCCCTTTTCTGAAAAATGCACTGAAGACACACCACAGTTTAATCTTTGTCTCAAGTGAACAATTAAAATTTCTGATGATCTCTTGTAGCATTCTAACTGATTTGGATAAGATTCTGCCCATTCCAGGATTTATCTCTTAGGAGTAAGGCACTTACAAGTACACAGGGATAGGGAGAGGAGAGAATAAATCTTGCGTAATCGATCTTACCTTGGTTTTAATCTTACCAAAATCCAAACTATTAGTCACCAGTCTGTCACTCTAATTTGTGCATTTCATACTCAAGTGCCAGGTAGGTAGTATCATTGAGGCAGCTAACTTAACCGTGTAACTCAGGCTAATATCTTTATTTCTACACATACACAAAACCTCCTCCCCCTTTTATTTGAATCATGTGGCTCTCTCTACCTTCTGTTTACCACTTTTGATAAAGATGTGTGTGCAAAGAAATCTTTCCCGCGTGTAAAATAAGCTGTAGTGAAAGTCTACAATAAAGGTCACTGGACTCTGAGCCTCAGGGCTGGGGAAATGAAAGGGAGACACGGACCGTGGTGAGCACATGCTCCGAGAAAAGGAGGCAGGCAGTCCCCACTTAGCCACAGCTGATCACTGTCATGCAAAATGGTGGCCAGAGTGGGGCCAGATTTGTTCATTTATTCAAAAGAAACTAGAAATTACAATTAAGGTTGGTCAGTGAAATCTCACAGTTTGAAAGCATTTTTTAAAACTTGCAGGTCAAATAAAACTTACCTGCATGCCAACGTTTGATCATGTGTGATGTGATTAAATTACTCTTATGCCCTAGAAAAAGATTGGCTAGTTTTCTGTTGGTGGTGGTGGTTTTTGTTTTGTTTTGTTTTGTTTGTTTTTAACTCAGAGAGGCTTTTATGATGTTTGAAGTTTTCATCTTACTGCTTAAAAAAAAAAAATACTGGGAAAAGAACATACTGAAAAGTAAAAATAAGGGCACCTGGGTGGCTCAGTCAATTAAGCACGGACTCTTGGTTCAGGCTCTGGTCAAGATCTCAGGGTTGTAAAGATTGAGCCCCTGTCACGTTCCTGGCTTATTGCAGAGTCTGCTGGAGATTCTCTCCCTCGCCCTCTCTCCATCTGTTCTCGCCCACTGCTGTCTCTCTCTCAAATAAAATAAATAAATAAAATCTTTTTTTAAAAAAAAGAAAAACAATAGCTTTCTTGATTTTATGATGGATCTTGTGGTTAGAAAAATTAGAAAAGTGCCCCAGTGAAAAGAACACAGTGATGATTTATCTATTATTTTGGGAATGAGGTGATCCATTTATGCAAACTTCTTGGTTTACCAGAGCCTAAGATATTAAATCCCATTTTTCCCTGTTATCGGTAATTGTTCCATTTTGGAAATATATTTAAAATACGTATTGCGTGCCCACTCTTCCTCTGGTGTTCCCAGTCTGGAGGACCAGCACTCAGCAGTCCGACCTACCACATTCAATCAATCTACCAAGATTACAGGATTTTTTCCTCCACTGGTGCCCACAGTTCTTGGTCACTCCACTTCACAAAATGAAGACGTAGACTGAACAGAGTGGTGGGCAGCAAAGCAAGGTTTATTGAGCAATAATAAAGTGATAGTACAAAGTTCCCAAAGAAGGAGGCGATCCAAAAGGATTGCGGCTGGAGTTCTTAAATCTAGCAGGTTTTATGGGCTTTGTTGGTAGGCTGCTTTAATCTGATTAACCCTCCCTGTGCCTGTTATCCAATCAGGTTTTTCCTCACCTATCTATCTCTTGGGAAAGGGTAAAGGGCTTCTTCCAGGGTGGTGTAAAATCCTTTTTAAAGGTGGTTTCATCTTAGCGGCAGGGGCGTGTCCCTGTCTGCCTGCCTTCCGACCATCCTGCATCACCAAATCCTGGCAGTTTCATTTACGAAATATACCTGGGATTCCTTACCTTGTTATTATTCTGACCTTCCGCCCAGCCACTAGTGCCCCTTCCCTGGATGCTCTAGTAGTTTCTCACCTAGGGTTGCCAGACTTGGCAAATAAAAATACAGGAAGCCCAGTTACTATGAATTTCAGATAAACAACAAATAATTTTTTTAGTATAAGTCAGTCCCAGACTGACTTTTAACTTTTAGTTAAAAAATTATTCTTTGTTAATCTGAAATCAAAGTTAACTAGGTGTTCTATATTTTATCTGACAGGTCTACTCCCACTGGTATCACTTCAGCTCCTTGGGTCACCTCCAATATATTTTCCACACCACAGTTAATGATTCTTAAAATTCCCACCTAATCATGTCACTTTTTGGTTTTTATTAAAATTTCTTGTTATTTTTAAGATTAATCTTCATTATGATATTTTCTTTTGGGGGATTTTTTTAAAATTTATTTTTTATTTTCAGCATAACAGTATTCATTATTTTTGCACCACACCCAGTGCTCCTTGCAATCCGTGCCCTCTATAATACCCACCACCTGGTACCCCGACCTTCCACCCCCCACTTCAAAACCCTCAGATTGTTTTTCAGAGTCCATAGTCTCTCATGGATCACCTCCCCTTCCAATTTCCCCCAACTCATTATGATATTTTCAAATTTATTTTATTTTTTAAAAGATTTTATTTATTTATTTACCAGAGAGAGAGAGAGAGCACCCACACATGCAAGCAGGGGGAGGGAGCAGCAAGCAGAGGGAGAAGCAGGCTCCCCACTGAGCAAGGAGCCAGATGCAGGACTCAATACCAGCGTCCTAGGATCATGACCTGAGCTGAAGGCAGAGGCTTAACTGACCGAACCACCCAAGCATCCCAAGTCCTTGTTTTTTTATTTTATTTTATTTTTTTTATTTTAAAGATTTTATTTATTTATTTGACACAGAGAGAGAGAGAGAGAGAGAGAGAGAGAGCGCACAAGCAGGGGAGCAGCAGGCAGAGGGAGAGAAAGAGGGAGAAGCAGGTTCTCCGCCAAGCAAGGAGCCTGATGCGGGACTCAATCCCAGGACCCTGGGATCATGACCCAAGCTGAAGGCACACATATAACCTACTGAGCCACCCAGGCGTCTCTTAAATGATTTTATTTTTAAGCCCACCCACTGTGGGGCTCAAACCCACAACCTTGAGATCAAGAGTCGCATACTTTTATGACAGCCAGCTGTGTGCCCCAAGTCCTTTGTTCTTAACATAGCCCTCAAGTCCCTGCCAAACTTTCCGACTCCATCTCATTCCATCTCCATCCTCTCCAGCTTTAGACTAGACCCTTCAACATGCCCATCCTGCCTGGATTGCACTTCCCTTCTCACCCTCCCATCTTCAGCCCTCAAGTGGTGTCACCTCCTCCAGGAAGCCTTCCCTGATCTTCTAGGCTAAGTTAGCTCCCCTCACAATACTAACTTAATGCATGTTTGTCCTTCTAGAGTGTAAATTCCAGGAATCTCTACTAGATGCCCTGAGGGGCTGGTAAAATGTCTAGCACAGAGCTTTCGTTGATAAATGATGAATAAACAAGCACTAAACATTTCTTGAAATTTTCTCAAAGATTGGGTTCACCACTTTACCACCCATTATCCTACTGTACTGGAGACACTGGTCTGTTCTTGCCTTTATTTACATTATTGGCCCCAACATGGTTATATTTTTTTAATCAGTTTGACTTCTTTTTAAAAAAGTATTTTTTTCTCTCATTTTTCTTTAAATATCATCTGCTAAAGTCACCTCTTCCTTGGGAGAAGAACAAGAAATGAACTCTTAATTTTTTTTCTTTCCCTCATCTGCCAGAAACTGAGACCCCAGACAACAAAGTTTGTCAGAATTGTATTTATTAGATTTTGAGAGGACTGAGAGATTTGTTTAAAAGCAAAACTCATGGATTTCGGGTTCCTGGTAGTCTTTTTGTTTTCTTGTTTTTTTCTGGCTTTTTTAGGTTGCCAGATTTTTGAGATAAATGAGATGCCGTTGTGTATTTTTTTCCCACTGTTCAGAAGCTGATAGTTTAAAATCATTTCCACAAATTTCATGCTGCTAGATTAATCTTCTGGAAGATAATTAATCAGATCATTCTCATGGTGAGAAGCCTCACTGCTTATTAGAACAAAGCTAAATACTCTTAACTTTTCTTATTTTGTAATTTTTTCTTAACTATTCAACTTTTATTTCTTTTCTTTTTTTTTTTTTTAAAGATTTTATTTATTTATTTGACAGAGAGAAATCACAAGTAGTCAGAGAGGCAGGCATAGAGAGAGAGAGAGGGAAGCAGGCTCCCTGCTGAGCAGAGAGCCCGATGCGGGACTCGATCCCAGGACCCTGAGATCATGACCTGAGCCGAAGGCAGCGGCTTAACCCACTGAGCCACCCAGGCGCCCTTTTATTTCTTTTCTTAACGTAAAATATCCCAGGCACTGGGGCACCTGGGTGGCTCAGTGGGTTAAGCCGCTGCCTTCGGCTCAGGTCATGATCTAAGGTCCTGGGATCGAGTCCACCATCAGGCTCTCTGCTCAGCAGGAAGCCTGCTTCCTCCTCTCTCTCTGCCTGCCTCTCTGCCTGCTTGTGATCTCTGTCTGTCAAATACCCACTGAGCCACCCAGGTGCCCCTTTAATGCTATTTTTAAAAAAGCTCAAAATTAATACAAAATATCCCCCAAGAACAAAATATCAAAATCTTAAACAATCTTTCTTGACCTTGCCCTTGCAGGACAACTCACCTCCCCTTACCCTCAGCTGTGTTTTGGAGCCAAGTTACACTGTTCAAATGTCAATTCTGTCACATACTGGTTGAGTGATTTTAGACAGTTATTTAACTTCAGTTTCTTCATCTGTAGAATGGGGATAATAACAGTATGTCCCTCACAAGGTTGTTGTGAGGAATAGGGGAACCCCTGCCTACAGTAGATTCTAAGTAAATGCTGGCCATCATTATTGTGGAAACAAACACTGCATTAGAGTTCTGTTGAATGCTAGATGGTTTTATATCTGTTACCGTGCTTGAAAAGCCCTCAGAACTGTGTTTCACACTACTGCCATAATGTGTCATGTATGTGGAGCATGTAATCAGCTTTTCCTAAAGAGGGATTAAAAGAATTGACTAAAAAGTGTAAATGCCTTACCTTGGATTGATCTGTTCATTTCATCTGGCCACCTAATTAAGGGCATATTTTGAGTATTTCCTTAAGCTGCTTCTGAAGATAATTCTAAAGATGCTATGAATGATGGCGAGATAGGCTATGTGTACTGTTTTCCAGGGTGACTACATCAAGGCAAAAATCATAGTCACTAGAGTCTATTGGGAGAAAATGAAAATGTCTCCCAAATAAGAGGAGAGGAGGCCCTTCCGGAAATCACCTGGTGCCGAAGTAGAATTGACCACCGCCGCCTTGGTTCCCCTCCTATACTTGGCACTCTTTCTGTCTTAACTTTGTTTGTACTTAGTGTTTTGCGCCAGCCAGACTCTGGCTACAGCTGCCAGGTCTAGTTCATTTTTTAATACCCAACACCAAGCACTTGCCAGGCACCGGACACTCACCACACATTCAAGGACTACATGAATGAATTGAATTTGGGTTTGGGTACTTTGAGGGTAAAGGAGCCTCCTAGAGCAGCATCCCCTCTTGGCGCTGAAAAAAAACGATTTACCACAACTTTTCATTTACTGT
The DNA here is from genome assembly GCF_009829155.1 of Mustela erminea. Taxonomy (NCBI): domain Eukaryota; kingdom Metazoa; phylum Chordata; class Mammalia; order Carnivora; family Mustelidae; genus Mustela; species Mustela erminea. The sequence continues at coordinate 19,383,324 of NC_045619.1, forward strand.
AAATGCATAAACAGTTTTGTGCACACAAGTACGCATAAGGCCGTCTGTGGCACAGCGACCTTCCAAGGTCGGGTGCGCTCCCAGTGCGATCCCAACTCACTAGGCAGATCCCGGCCGAAGCGAGAGGCCGCCGCGCACGCGCGGATGGGAAGGGCGCGCGCCTGCCCTCCGCTCCTCCTCCCCTCCGCCCGCCAGGTGGCGCTGGCTGCCCCGCTGCCACCGTCGCCGCCGACTCTCACCGGGCCCAACCGGGGCGGCGCCCGCCGCCTCGCGGGCCGCGGGTCCGCCTCCGCCGCGCCGAGGGCGTGGGCTCCCGGCTCCCGGAAGCGGCGGCCGCGGCGCGGAGCCGAGCGGGCGTCGATCCTCGGAGCAGCAATGCTTGGCGGCCGCCTCTTGTGACCTGAGCGCGGCGGCCGGGCAGGGGCCGCTGAATGGCGGCTCGCTGAGGCGGCGGCGGCGGCTGTGGCTGCTCGGGGCGTGGCGTGGCGCGGAGCGGCGGAGGCCTGATGCTGCTTAAGCTCTTACAGAGACAGACCTATACCTGTCTATCCCACAGGTATGGGCTCTACGTCTGTTTCGTGGGCGTCGTGGTCACCATCGTCTCTGCCTTCCAGTTCGGAGAGGTGAGTAGCGGAGCGGGTGCCCCGGCCGGGACGCCCCGGACCGGTACGACTCCGCGGCGCCCCGAGCCCCTGCCCACTGGAGCCCCGCGGCGCTGCGAGCCCCGGCGTGCTTGCCTCTTCCCTCCCCATCCTCGCCGCAGCTGCGGGGACAAGTCCCAGAGCCTGCATCCCCCCCGCCGACCCCCGCCCCGGAGGCTCCTAGAACTCAGATGTCCCCGAGCTCTGGTTTCACATCTGGGATCCAGATCTCGTCCTCCCGACGGTTTGAGGGAATAGGCGCTCGTTCAGCCAGTTCCCTTTGCCTCCAGGTGTTTGCGGCTCCCCAAGTCGTTCGGTTTTTCTCCCTCAGGCCTGTCCTCCTCCACGAAGCCGCCTCCCAGCCGCCAGAGTCGGTGTCTTTTCCCATTCCTAAATCCTCCAAAATTCTCATTCCTTGCCCCTCTTACAGGTTTTTTTTTTTTTTTTTCCCGTTCCTGTTGTCACCCTCCTGATCTTCTCGCTTATGACAAAGGCACTTTGTCTTCATAATCTGGTTTCTTTCCGGAATTCGAAACTTTCTCCAAGGGGTGTAGGTTTCTTCGTACGTGAATTTGAAGTGAGGACAGGGTACCGGCTCCAAATTTAAAGACTTAGTTGTAAAAGGGATCCCCCCCCCACTTCTGCTCTGTTATTGAGAACAACACCAGTTATCCTGTAGAGGCTCTCCTGGTAGATGTGTACACACGGATGTGAGAGATGTGTTGGCAGCTACAGACATTCTTCCCTATCTCGAGATCAGCTGAGGCTAGGGCCCCTTCATCTGACTAGGAAGCCTTGTCTTGCACTCCAGCACCCAACCTCTTGGGCCCTAGAACAAGCCCTTCGGTCATGGGTTATGCTGATAATTTAGACTCTGGATCACACAAGGCCGGCCTTTCTTGATCTGCTCTTAGTTAATGTGCAATAAAGTAGTTTGGTTAGACTCTCCAAACTCTTTAGAGGGTCCACACAACAGGTTTGGGGAGGTGGCGACACCCAGGTTTAAGAGATTTTTATGCCTCGCTGGGTAATAGACTAAACATTTTCTTGAATGAAATACCCTTTGTTTTAGGTTGGGTAGTTATTATATTATTGACAGTCTTATATGGTATTTATCATAAACGAGTTTACAGAGGCTGGGTAGGTCAGAACTGGAAGAGTACATGTATATGATTTTAGAGAACACATTTGAAATAAGTAGCAACTTGGAGAAGAGTTGTATTTTGAAATTGTTAGATGTCTATTTCCTTGTTTTAATATTTCCTTTTTTTTTTTCTTTTTTTTTTTTTTTTTTTGGTAGGAGGTTGCAGAAGGTTTTAAAATTAAGAGAACAGTTTTTAGAAATGCCACAGTATCCATTTGCTTAGTCTGTACCCTGCTGCATTATAAACTTGATAGGAGAGGGTGTTCTTTGTTTAACTACTGTAATCCTGACCCAAGCACTGTTCCAGGTACTCCAGCATAGGCAGTCTAAATATTTGTTTAATGAGTGAATGAATTAATTGTGTAGCGTGCTTTCCAAGTGTACACTTGTAATAGTTCTTGTTCTAGGGGCAAATGAAAATAAGTCTTACAAGTCAGAGTGAGAAAGTGCCCCAGACATGTAAATGTGGAATATGTACCTAGTATTATACCACAGCTCTTCTTTCATATACTGCAGTTTAATACAGTGAATGTATCTGTGCACAGTTAAGTGTCTTATTCTTGGTGGAAGATTTTTTTTTTTGTCCCTGATTAATTTTAAGTTAGCTGTTTACTAACATCTCTGCGGTGTGAAGGTGACTTAAAAGCAATCAGTTGCTAGAATTTTTCACTTTATATATTCCATGTCTGGTTTTTTACCAAAAGAAAGACATTTGTCAGCTTTGAAATGGGCCACAAATGTTAAAGTTTGGAACATACAGAAGAAATAATAGGTGAAGAATGTCAACACGTGAATTGGGAGGTAGAGACAGCAGGCTCAGTGCCGCTCATATATTGCCTGTAGTAGAACTTCTTTCTTCCTTTTTTTTTTTTCTTTTAAGTAGGTTCCACAACCAAAGTGGGGCTTGAACTGATGACCTTGGAGGTCTGAGAGTTGTGCAGTCTACGGACTGAGGCAGCCAGGCACCCGCCGTAGTACAATTTCTGCAGCACAATGAAAAAAAGGAGCTGTGGGATTGGGCAGATCAGGGTTTGAATGCTGGTGCCAGTATTAGTAATATCAGCTAATCTATAGGGCTTACCAGATACTAGGCACTCTCTTTAACTGCATTACATATATTAACTCATTGAATCTTCACAACAGCACCCCTATGAGGTGGGTACTATTATTATACCCATTTTATAGGTGATGAAATTAAAGCACTTGCACAGAGTAATCCAGCTAGTTACTAGCCGGGGGTGGGGGGGGTGCTTTCAACCAAGGCACTGTATGGTTCCAGAGCTGTAAGCACACATCTTCATGGTTTCTCACACAGTCTGTGCTGTCTTTTGTATGATCTTGGAAAAGATACTTAACCTTTTGAACCCCAGCTTCCTTATCTTTGAAACTGAGATACGATTAAATAAGACCTCTTTTGCAAGGCACCATTCAAGGTTCTTGGCACGTATAACAGACTTTCATTAAATGGTAGTAGGTGCTGCTACTGTGTTATCATCAACTATTTTATGCCCTTGTCCGTATTTTGAAATAAACCCTTGAAGTAGAATACTCCTGCCGTACAGTTAATGTTATCAACTTGCTAATAATAACTTCACTAATTGCAGTGGATAAAAGAAAGGACTAAGAAGGGCCTTGTTAACTGTGAATTCATTAATATTTCCCCCCTCTCAGTATAAGTGGTATTGGCTGCTACCTTTTGATAAGCCCTTTGTATACTCATCCACATTTTGAGGAAGAAAAACAAAACTGAGGGAGGGAAGTATTAACACAAAGCATTTTAAAAAATTTCCCTTTAAGCTGCTGGGGTAGTTTCTGGAGAGCTCTTTTTTGGAACTCTGGTCAAACAAAAGCAGAGCTCCTTCCAAATGCACAGGGAGAGCCCTCAGGGTGGGTACTAATAGCTACTGAAGTATACCGCCTTGGGGTGAGGGTAGGAGATAGAAGCTTATCTAATGTAAACTAGTTGATTGGACAAATCCTGTGCCCTCTGGGAGCCTCAGTTCCCACACCTGCAAACGAGAGCACTAGACTACTATGCTCCTAAAATCAATTTTAGCGCTGAAACTTCTGCTTTTAAATATTTGTCCTCTGTTGGTTGATTTTTTTTTTTTTTTTAGATTTCACTTATTTATTTGACACAGAGAGAGACATCACAAGTAGGCAGAGAGGCAGGCAGAGAGAGAGTGGGAAGCAGGCTCCCGCTGAGCAGAGAGCCTGATGGGGGGCTGGATCCCAGAACCCTGGGATTATGACCTGAGCCGAAGGCAGAGGCTTACCCCACTGAGCCACCCAGGCATCCCCTCCCCCCTTTTTAAAAGATTGGTTGATATTATATAAACTTTAAAACGTGTGTTTTTGAAGTAAAATTTTATTACTTAAGGGCCATAATTATTTAATTGAACCATTTGTATACAAACCCACAATCCTTTCTCTGAAAATTCTACTAAATTAACTTTATCATCAAACGTGAGTATCTATTACAGTGAAACATAGGAGTATTCTCACTCATTTAGGAAATGAAGACTATAGGGAGTACCTGGATGGCTTAGTGGGTTAAAGCCTCTGCCTTCGGTTCAGGTCATGATCCCAGGGTCCTGGGATCGAGCCCCACATCGGGCTCTCTGCTCAGCGGGGAGCCTGCTTCCTCCTCTCTCTCTCTGCCTGCCTCTCTGCCTACTTGCCTACGTGTGATCTGTCTGTCAAATAAATAAATAAAATCTTAAAAAAAAAAAAAAGGAAATGAAGCCTATAAATAGTTTGCAATTAGTTGTAGGCCAAATTTTGCCACCAAATGAGTTCAGGTGGTCAGGTTTTGTTGCCAAATAAGGTACAAAAAGGTCTTCAGTGTTGAGAACTTTCTGGATTTCAGGATTGCGAATAGAAAATTGTAAATCACTGCTGGGTGTATATGTGTGTATGAGCACGTATGGAAACAAGTACGCCAAAGTTAACTTCCATGAGGAAGCAGATTTAGGAAGAATATACCCATACTGGGTGGTAACTTGTCCCTGGACTCCCTGCTCCCTTTTGGTTGCCTGCCTTCTGCCCTTTTGGATTAATGAGATGTTTTTGTTAAGTGAAGAGGAAAGTTGAAAACTGGATCCAGCCAAAGTCATGCTCAGCCTTGGTGACCAGTTTCTCATCCTGGCTCAGTTGGAAGAAAGAAATTAGTTACTATGTTTGTATTTGTTTAGTTCTTTCATTAAACAGATATGTTTTGAGTGTGTTCCTTGTCAAAGGCGACATATGGGTAGAGTCCGAGGGACCTCGTCTGAGAATTGTGAGACAGCCTCTGGCCTGGTTCTAGTTCCAACGTAAACTGTGACCTTCAGTGCTTTCCATGCTGTGTTAGTATTCCCAGCTGCCTTCTAGTTTGTGGGCAGCCACTCTTATCTGTTATCTCATGTAGATTTCTTTTGGGGTGAGGAAAGCTTTCTTTATTAAAAATAATGTTTGAAAAAGTCGAGATTTCTAAGACCCCCATTTTAGTTTTAATGTTCTGTGAATATACATTTATTGTTTCATATGAGAAAGCATGAACTATAATGTAATGTTGTTTGGACTAGAAAGAAAATGCCAGTGGCCACACAGAGCCTTTTTTAAATGGTCTCTTTCTTTTGCGGGGTTTGGGAAAGGTACACAGCCCCGCTAACTGTCAGATCAAAGCAGGGACCTAGTCTTAGTCTCTCCTGCATTCTTAGCACCTAGGAAGTGCTTGGTACCCAGTTGGTGCCAGATAAATACTTGATACGGATGGGTGAATGCATGAGTTAATTGGTATGATCTTAATAAACATCCCTTCAAGCTCATTTCCAAAAAAAATGTTTAGATTTCTACCCCGATGCAGACCCATCTTTAGGTACCTTTGATTTCTCAGACACCATTGGTCTGATTGTACTTTGTATGGTAAAAAAGGTGTTAGTGGATATACGATTTATAGCTCATTTTTGGCCATCTTTGTCTAGTTGAGGTGAAGCCATAGTATATATATGTGAGTACCAATACAAGGAATAAGTAATTGAATGAATAGGTACACAGTAATTGCTTAGAAAATCAGAGGGAAAGAAAATTATGGGTTGAGGCATCCCAGAAGAAGCTGAGATTTTTATAAAGGAGGCAGGAACTTTGCTTTTGAACTGCTGGCGGTTTAAAGTTGCGGCTAGGATCAGCAGCACTTTGGTGCAATTGACAGAATCCAGCTCAGACACAGCCTTAAGAGAAACGTAGTTTTTTGACTCATGTAGTTGACAAACAGGGTGAAACTTCTCACAGGGTTAAATAGAGGTGCTCAGATGATGTCATCAGGAATCTCTTTTTGTCCCTCTTCTCCAGCTCTCTTGGTTTAGTACTCAGTGCCCAGATGGGAGGAGATTGCTGCCAGCAATTCCAGCTTCTAGTCTGTCAGTCAAGTAACCAGCAAAAAGAGTTTCTTTCTCGTTAGTGCCAGCTAGGCCCAGGGTGGCCTGCCCAGCCACGGAATGAGTGTCCTTGCTATATGCCCTCATTAACTGCCTGGACCATCCCCAGAGCTAGGATTGTGGGTGGTGCTGTCATTCTCAAGCATATGAATTGAGGGGGTTCCCCAGAGGGAAATCACGAGGCTGTTATCAAGGGAAGGGCCAGAGCAACAGATGACCTAGACACAGCCTTCGGCCAAAACCCATTTCCTTTCTTGGGCCTTACTGTTGACATTGTCACAGTGATAGCTCTTAGCCCTCTACCTTCTTCTAAAAGATGTAAAAGTTATTTCCATTTTGATTAATTATTCTGTCTGTGAAATTGTATTCTTAGTTGGGTGTATTTTTTTTTATTTTTTATTTTTTTAAGGTGGCTGTGTTACTACACAGTTCTTGTGCCTTTACATCTTTCAGCAATGATTCCTTTGAATATGGTGAATTGATAGTTACATTTTTAGCCATGGGGTATTGTTAACTTTGTTAATGAAATTTAGCATGTTGTGTGATAAAAAACTTAACCTTTTTGCAGCACCTGGCCCACCAGTGTGTTTGAATAGTCTCACTCCCTCTTTGTTCACAGAGACTACCCTCTCTCTTCTCCTTGCTCCTTGTTCTCTCTCAGTCTTGAATGTTGAGATTCCCCAGGCTTTGCTCTTTGGCCATCTTCTCTTATAGGGGATGTCCTATTTCAGACCCCCATCCATTTGTCTGACTTCCCTATCCCCAGCTGCTTTGATGAACTAAGATCTAATTCCACACTTCTGCCTGTCTGCAGTGCAGACCTTACTACTCTGCCTTTCTGACAGACAGTGCTCATTCATCACGGTGCTCTTTCCACTGCACCCAGACCTGGCTTCAGAGTTTTTTTTGTTTTTTGTTTTTTTTTAACAGCTTTTTTTTGTTTTGACAGACAGAGATCACAAGTAGGCAGAGCAGCAGGCAGAGAGAGAGGAGAAAGCAGGCTCCCCGCTGAGCAGAGAGCCCGATGTGGGGCTCCATCCCAGGACCCTGGGATCATGACCTGAGCTGAAGGCAGAGGCTTTAACCCATTGAGCCACCCAGGAGCCCCCGCTTCAGAGTTTTAACAACGTGGGATTCCTCTAGCTCCTGAGAGTTCTCCCAGAAAGGGTAGAGGAAGAACTTCACCCAAGACCTCAGCAAACCTTTCCAGGAATTGGATCATAGAGCCATTCCTAAAAACACGCCCTGAAAGGAGGAAGAGGTTGCTTTTTGACCACTCTGATCCATTCCTGAACTTAGGGCCTGTCTTGTGAACATTTGTGTTATGTGGGTACAGAGTTGTATTAGGAAAGAATAGGTAAGTGGTACTGGTATAGGTCATGGCTATAATAAGTGTCGTGTTCAGTAAGCACAACTTGTGGGATGTGTAGCAGTTGTCGTATTAAATAAGCACAACTGATGTGTAGCAAGTGTCTTTCTCTCCCACTGGCCCTTTAATATCAGTTTGTAGGGTTAGTTCTACCTCTGCCTCTGAGTGAAAACTCAGGTGGGCTTAAGCCTTCTCTTGTCACTCCTAAGTAATAAAAAGTCTTTTTTTTGGGGGGGGGATTTTATTTATGTATTTGTCAGAGAGAGAAAGAGCACGCATGCAGACAAGCAGGAGGAGCAGCAGGCAGAGTGAGGAAGAAACCCCCTGAGCAGGGAGCCCGATGTGGGCCTCCATCTTAGGACCCCGGGATCATGACCTGAGCCGAAGGCACACACTTAACTGACTGAGCCACCCAGGTGTCCTGGTAATAAAAAGTCTTGTGGTCACTTCAAATTTTAAAACATAATGACATTTCAGCATCTGCAAGCCTGTCGAATTTGAAGCCTCTTACCTTCCCAGCTCAGGCCTGCCCTAGGCAGAAAGCCTGCAGTTGAGGAAGGAAGGTTGGGAACAGAGGGCTACTTTTCTCTTTATTCATTCCATGCTTCTCCTCCTCCTCCATAGCTTGTTTCTGCCCCTTTCTAGAGGCCAGCACCCTAGGAGGTTGGAGCACCTAGAAGAAGGAAGGGAAGCGAGGGCAGGAAAGTCCTTCCAATAGGAGTGCTGGAGCTCTCCGGAATTTGCAGGTGTCAAAGCTTGTTCTCTCTTGAATGCTTTCAAAGGGCCTCCTTCAGAGACTACACCCTGAGAGCCATGGCTTGCTTTTAACCCTGATGAGAGCAAATGCCTCTTCATTTAGGCTGGTTGCTTGCTCCTTCCTTGGTCCCTAGGAGTATGATGAGACCATGAGAATCTCATTTCAGTCTCTTTGCTTTTCTTTTGGGGGGCCCTGGACCTGATCTAAGATGACCCTCCTTAGGTATTCTCTTGTGTATGGCACACATCTGGTGCATGGAAGACCAATCTGCTCTGCTTTGTGAGAGAGAAAGTTTATCTTTTTCTTCTACTCTTCTAAGTTCTTGGCTGGGGCCTCTGTAACAAAAGACAGATTGATAAGAGAAAAGCATACATGTTTATTTGATATAAGTGTTACATGATGTGGGAGCCTAGGAAATAAAGACTCCAAAAAGTAGTTAAACCTGAGTATTTTTATTGAAGGTTTGATGAAGAGTGGAGTTTGGGAAAATTGTGATAGGATAAAAACAAGAATGAGCTAAGTGTAGTTAGCTTGGGAAACACAAGGCCTGTTCTTTAAGATTCCTTTTGGAAATACTTGTCCTTTGGAGATAAGGATAATCTTTTCTTCCTGGTGTAGGAAGGGCACCTCTTACAGATAGTCTAGGGGTAAGGTCAGAAACTTCTTCCTGCACCTGCTGTTTCTCAGATTTCTTCAGCTTGAAATATTCAGTAAGCCCCTTAAGGTGCTGTATTTTGGGGTGGTGTATCCTGAACCCTTTCAGCTCAAAGCGGGGGAATGTGGGCTGATTCCAGCATAGCAGCAACTTCTCCTTTGTCCTCAGAGCAGTTAGCCAGCCCACCCTTCTGTTTTGTGGGTGTGAGACAGTTGTGGCATCCAGCCACCTGCATGGTCCTGTTGTGGGCTGTCTTGGTGGTCCCACTGAGCCTTTTTCCTGGCTTCGGGAAAATGGAAAGAGATTTCCACCCCTCCCCTTCAAACAAAATCAAGTGCATTTGCAGAATGCCAGCAGCTTCCTAAACCCTTCTGCCATGATTTGGATGAGTTTTCAACCATCTCCCGAGGAAACTGCCTCTTGTTTCAAATCTTCACTTTGGAATGTGACATCTGGTCTTTTGGTGCCTCACAAGAAACTTACTTCTACATGCATGTTTTCTTGGAGCAGTTAACTGAGTTTTGCCCATGAGACAAAACCTATTTGCCATTTCTTTACTCAGCATCATGAACACAGAGACACTGCCTCTCTTGTCTTGGGGTCCCTGCACTTAGCAGAACACCAGAATCATTCTTCTGACAGCACATTCTTTGTTTGAGCACAGTGCCCGGCCTCTGGGCAGAGAGCAGAGAGCCAAGTAGGCTGTTCCTGCAGAGGAGGAGTTTATATTCTGGTTGTACAGTCGGACATTAAATGCTTCTTAATGACAGTCATGAGCAGTGCTACAAAGAAGGAGAGGCTGTTGTGGGAGAGACGAGCCGTGTTCTTTCTGGTGCCTGCGTCGGGAGAGGCTTTCTTAATGTAATTGGAGCTCAGCTTTGAAGGGTCAGAAATGCCAAGGCAGAGGACAGAGCAGAGCAAGTGTGCTCTCTAGGCCATTTCTTCTCAACTGGGGCAATTTTGCCCCCAGAGGCATTTGGCAGTGTCTACAGATGGGGCACAGGGTGGGGTTGGTGCTACTGGCATTCAGTGGGTGGAGGCCAGAGATTCTGCTAGACATTCTACAATACAAGTACAGGCCCCACAGTAAAGATTATCCAGCCCCAAATATCAGTAGTGTTCAGATTCTGGAACCAGCTTGAAGGTCTTGAAGTTGGGGTACATTTGAGAAGGTGAACACAGGCCCATGTGGCTGGATGCTAGAGAGCAAGAGAAAGTGAGGGTCTAGGGGAGACTAGTGCAGTTGGTGGTACCCACTTCCCAGCACTTGGTAGATTAGGTGTTCAGGATTTGGGTGTTTGTCCTGAGAACAATGGGATGCCATTCAAGGTTCTTAGGTACTGTCTTTTTTAGTGAGTGGACACCAGGGATGCTGATGAACTTTCCGTAGTGCGCAGGACAGCCCCTATAACAATGTTTTCAGGTATTAAATGCCAATAGTGCCAAAGTGAAAAAACCTGAATTAGAGGGAGAGCAGGAATGGCTGCAGGCCCTTAATTAGGAACCTTGGACTAGGCTGGTAGAAGGGTATGTTAAGAGAAGTGGATAGATTTGAGAGATTTAGGCGGCAAAAACATTGGTCTTTATGTTCCATTTTGTGCCAGACACTCAGCTGACATCTTGGGATACAAA